>NW_026000211.1:23739109-23813082 GCF_001458135.2 Marmota marmota marmota | reverse complement strand
GGAGCCGGAACTCGGCCGCTCCATGCTCGGTGTACGCTCCGATAAGAGCAGGCTCTAAGAAGCACCCAGGCACTGAGCCTGAGCAATCTGTCCGCAAGCCGCAGGCGAATGGCAGCCTGAAATTACCTGTTCTATGGCTGAATGAGCTGCGGTCAGTCGAAAACAGGGATGGTGACGTCAGCTCTCCAACATGGTGGCCGCTGGCCTCCTCTGTGATCTGACCGGTGTGGAGAACCGAAATGGACCGCTTCCTTCCCCCATCTCGAACCCAGAATTCAGCCCTGAGTACGGTGCTTGCACGGCTGGCAGAAACTGCATCGCTGTATCCCTGCGTCGCTATCTCCTCGTTTCCCAGCGCCACTGCAGACTCTAGCCGCGGGGCGATTTGCTGAATAAGCAGTGTTACCCTCCGTGCGACAAATCTCTCGCGTTTGAGTCCCCGTAGCCGATCCTCGTGCGATAGAAATCCTTCCTCCAGGTTCTGGAGCACCCCACTATTGCTGGAAATTCCTAACAAGATATCCTTTAGCCGTCCTGACTTGTCATACTCCCACACAGTGACGCAGCACATGGGGCAATGCACTCCCCTCGCCGCCATCTTCCCGATCAAGTCGATAATTTTTATGTATGAGACATTGTACCTTTTTTTTTTTGCATCCTTTATTTTAGTCTAGATAGATTTTGGGTGATTCAGGGGCACAAGGTTCAATTTATTTGTTGTTGGGATATTTGAACCTATTTCCCAGTCCCATGTCCCCAGCTGTGTGCAACTATGCTAACTTTTGCTCAATCCTCATTTTATATTAAATTACTTTCTGGGATACAGAAATGATTTGTCTCTCTTCTTAATTGTTAAAAATACAAACTCATGAGAGAATTGTGCTAACATTTTTTTTCTAGATAGAAAATAGTTTTTTAGAATATTTTATTGTGAGAAAAACTAGATGTGTTATACATGCAGGTTCACAACCAGTAAATTAAATATGTAGATAAATGGAGAGAACAGAACTATAAATGTAGAGGATTTTTGATTTGAATGTGCCTGAATAACACCTCCTGGGGAAGTATTTATGGATGTCTAGATATGTATCTGAAAAAAATGTGATCTTATTCTTGCTTGTTCTAATTTCACACCGCATTAGGTACTAAAAGCTCCCCATCTGCTTCTTTAATTCCCTTATTGTGTCACTTTAGGTCAAGAAGAAATATATAAATTGATGTGTCTACTAAACCATTAAGAGTTATTAGGAGATAAGCCACCTCAAGTTATGCTTTGTGTCCCAAGTTTCCTGTTAGACAGCCTGTCCCTTCCAGGATTCCCACGTAAAGCTGTAGAAATATCCCAGTGGTTTACAGTGTCCAACTAAATACTCCAAAGAGACATTATCCAAGAAATTTCTGCAATGATGAAAATGTTCTTATCTGCACTGTCTACTGTTATAACTAGCACTTGAAATTTGGCTAGTTTGAGAAACTTAGTTTGTGATTTTATTTAGTTTTGAATTTTTTTTAATATTTAAAGAAAAAGAGATTTATTTGGTTCATGATTCTGGTAGCTGGAAAGTCTAAACAGCATGGTGTCTGCATCTGGAATGGGTCACCTAGTAGTGTCACAACATGACAATGGTATCACATGGTATGAAAGCCAAAGAGAGACTGATGACAGTGACAGAGCAGCCATGTGGTGAAAGAGGAAGCAAGAGAGTGGAGAGGGGCCAGCTTGCTCTTTTATAACAAACTGCTCTCCAGGAGCTAATTCATTCCTATGAGACAGAAACCACTGCACTAGACTAGCCTTATTCCCTTCACAAGGATGGTTACGACCATCAACTTCCACCAGGCCTCATCTCTTAAAGGTTCTACCTTTAAGGTTCTACCATTACCATTACAACCGGAACCAGGCCTCCAGCACATGAATCTCTGGGAGACAGTCATATTGAAAGAGACACATGTGGTTAGTGGCTACCATATTGGATAGTGCAGATCTAGAGGCTGAACTGTTTGCTCAGCTCTTCTTAAGAGACTATTTATCTTGGTCACCACCAGAAGTCTCCACTGTCTAGTCCTTCCACTGTAACTTAGACACAAAGCCCCAGAATTCTCTTGAGATTAATAATCTTCACTCTTTCCTGCCTCTGTTACAACCCTCTGTATTTGAGATTTTATAACATCAGTCATCTTTCTTAGAACTTCAACCTCTAAACTTCCTTGATCTAGGTGAAATTTGACTCTTGCACCTATAACATCACTTCCACAATAGCCATACTAGTGTAGGATGGTTTTCTCCTATATTTTACTCAACAAAGGGCTTAGTTGTTGAGGTAGGTCTTCTTAGCTCTCTTGTGCTACTTTCAAACCATTTTTCCACTGTTCTTCTTTAAAACATCATCACTACTTTTAAGTTCAGGCTGTTAGTTCATATCCCTTGAAGACTTTTATACTGACTTCTTTTCCACCAGTAGTTTGTTATCATTTTTGAAAATTTCAAAATTTATATGAATAATTCACTTAACACTTTGACCATTCATCTTTTTGATCCTTTTATCCATAATAATCTTTCTTCCATTTTAACAACAAACTCTTAGGACCATATCCGAAAATTCTAGTGCATTCCAAAATTCCAAATTAAACATCCTATTTTCTCACACATCTTGTTCTAGCTACTATTTTCTAAAAAATAAAAATAAAAAATCCCACTTCAGCAATTGTGACTAATGAGCCCTCTCATTCTATATATGTGTCTACCTTTTTACTCCTCCACACTTCAATTATGTCTCTTCTTCCTTTTCTCAGCCTTGAAATCATGTCTACCATGTATAAATACCCATAAGAAAAACTTTTCAAGCTTTTTTCCCCTTCTATTAGAATTTCTAGCAAAACCAAAATCCTTAAGAGACCTAATTATTGGTAACAATGTTTCATATGAAATAGGCTATGCATTATTGAGAAAACTGAATTATCAGGATGATTTGGCTCAATTTTAATGGCCTCAGATCTTGAATGGACACTTGACACTGCCTGGCAATCTTACTGGAAATCCTTTGCAATTTCTTGCTTTTAAAAGGTGATCATTTTGCATCTTTTCTCTTTAAATTTCCAGTGTATCTCCTTACAGTCAGCTGATAATTGCTTTTCATAATTTACTGAGCAAACAGGAGCAGTCAGTTAGGTTCTTCCCTGTCTTCCCACTAACACTTGTATAGCAGAGTATCTGCATGTGCTCACCTATTCTGCTTTTGATCCTATAAACTGATGAACCCTCATTTGTTCTTCATATTCCCTGCAGACTAGTAAATTATTCTAACTGTAACTTTTTATCCAGAGACTAACTTTACATGAATTTTATAGATAATTTTTTGGGTATTTGCCTCATTGTTCTATTTTTTTTCATGATTTTTTTTTCAGGTTTAAGGCATTAGGTTGATCTCTTTCTTGGTTGATTTCCTCTTTATGTTTAATACATCTTCTGGAAGTTTTCCAAAGAAGGAGGAATTAGAATTATAAAAATTAGAAAATTTCTTGTAGATAGGGAATTTAAAAAATTGAATAGAAAGGTAGAAAAATAAAGTTGAGGGCTAGAGTTGTAGCTTAGTGTTGTAGAGTTGTAGCCTAGAACATATGTGGCACTGGGCTCGATTCTCAGCACATGAATAAATAAAATAAAGGTCCATTGACAACTAAAAAAAGATTTAAATAAAAAAAAGGAAAGATAAGGTTGAGAAAATCTTCAATAAATTGCAAATGGCAGGTTGATATAAAATTATAGAGATGCAAAATAAGTAAGGAATTCTAAGATAGAAAGAATGAGAGTCTAAGAAAGAGGAAAAAGAGAAGAAAGTAAGTAATCAAATTAAAAGTTCAAAAAAAATTCAGAACTACATGACTTTAGGTTTTCAGGTTAAGGACTCACCAAGTCTAAGACAGCAGGTAAAGATATATCCACACCAGGGTACTTAATGTTTTAGAAAATGAGGAAAGAGATTGTTCAAGTCTCCAATAAGTTTTCAAAAACAACTGGTTGAGATCAAAATAGCATTAGATTTCTGATGTCGGGCAGGGATTGGGAAACTAGGCCAGCTGGTATATTTTCTGTGGTTATTTGTGCAAAAGTGGCAGAGTTGAACAGTTTTGACAGAGAACATTTGACCAGAAAAACCTAAATATTTACCCTTTGTCCCTTCACTGATAAGGTTTGTCCACATTTGCTTTCAAAAGATATTAGTGCTTGAAATCATGGTCTTATGATTTCAAAATGCTAAAAGGAAAATATTTCCAACGTCGACAGCAGTCTAATACAGTCAAATGATAAATGAAATTTGTGAATAACATAGAGGCAAATTCAGATATATAATGTCTCAGAAATTTACATCTCAAAACATAAGTGAATTCAATTTCTTTTCCCTTTATAGCTTAATTGAACTGTGTCTTTTCCAGTTAATTTAAAATTCATTAATTTTTTAATAGTCAAATTATGAACAAACTTTAAATAATTTGGGAAATGTGAGTAGTGACTTCATCATTGATGTCATCACTCCTTTTTTTTTTCATGCAGAAAACAGGACCAAGCCAAGGAGATAGAGTTGGTCTGGTCTCCTCCAAAGGTGGAATGGGTCACTCCACCAAATTTTGTTTGAATATTGAGATTGGTGACACCACCCACACCAAGAATTTATGAAAAGTTTTATGACTTACATAAGGGAGAGCATAATAAAGAGTTGATTTCCTCATTCAAATATTGGGAATGTTTTTGAACAAAAACAGGTAAATGGGGCTTAAGGAATGGGGTTGGAGTCCCCAATTTGCAGAGAGGCTGGGAAATTGTGTGAGTTGGGTTTTTCTTTAGCATAAAAGGAAAGACCAACCACACTATCTTATCAGCTTCCCCAGATGTGGAACAAAAAGGTAAAGGACAGGAGTAGGGTATGAAAACTGTTAGCAGTCAAACACAAAAGAGAAGTCAGACTCCTTTGGATAAAAGTTTTGAACATAATAGTTGTAACATTTGAAGGTGGATCTCCCTTATTCTGTTTTTTTGTCAGCCAACTTCTTGGTGATATAGTGAAATATTTATTTTTATTTATATTAGGGTACCCAGGAGGAAGAGTATAGCAACAAGGTTACAAGTATGATAATGATCTAATGTTATTTGACAGATATCAAGTTTAATCTAAGGAAAGTTACTTATAAATATTTTATTTGTTTTAAGTTATCATTTGTTAATTTACACAAGGTGGACCATTGTAAGGTAGACAATTCCAGCTTCGCTTGCAAGAGCTAATAGAAGGCTTTTTACAAGGTAAATTTTACGTTTGTAAAATACACACATGCACACAACAATCTTTCTGGAAAGATTACTATTTGAAGCAGTGTTAGGATCTCCTTCTTATCTAGGGTGGATATCCCCTAATAATGGGAAACTCAGGTTCAAGGCTGGGGACTCTGGGAGCCTGTCATTGACAATGAGCAGGAGCTCTTAGTAGGTTTATGTAATGTCTTTTCCTAGGCATTCTCAGGTGGATGGAATCTCTAAGCAATAAATAAGGGAACTGCTCATTGGCAAGTGGAAAGGCATTTCACCTCTTGACACTTAGATTCATCTTTGTACTAAGTATTAAATATTCCTTTAAACTCAAGTTCACGTAAGTGGGTTGCTTCTGGATTGTAATCCAAAGTGTGATGATTTTCCCCATTAGATTTTTTTTTATATAACACATATTTAAAAGTGGTATGAGTTGAAATTTTATACATTTCAGTAATGTTTTTCTGTAAAACTTGGAATGATTTATTTTCCAAATTTTCTTTGCTGACCCCATAAATATTCATAGATATTCTTTGTAATTTCACCTATAAAACTAGCATCTTTATTGTAGATAGCTAAGTGTGTTGTAAGTTTTTTCTTCATAATAGTAATATTAGGCTTTATCCATGGATAGATTGGATAAATTCTGAAAATAAACCTGTAACTACACATGACTAGGAGAATTTTCAGCTGACTAAAATAAACTGAATATATTAAAAATTCTTAAGAGAAAGTGTGTAGGAAGTATCAGTGTGGGTTCAAAGCTCTTTAGACAGCATGATTAATTACCATTTCTGTTTTCAATAGAAGTTTAAATTGTTGCAATTTGGCTCTTAGATATACCCTTTTAAACTGGTATATCCTTTTTAGCACCCACACAGAACTCCCAAAACACCCACACAGCAATAGGTACTAAATTTTCTGCTCCCAAATGCAGTTTCTATCCTCTAAGGAACTGATTTAGTAGAGAATATATAAAATTCTATGCACCAACGTCCATGTTAGTCTGGCAGAACTGAGACAAATAAAAAAAAAAAAAAACACGTGGGATACCCTGGTAAGTAAAGCTAGATATTGCATAGTTTATAAATTACAGAAATATAATAATTATTTTTATTTTAGCCTTGATAATATCTTGCCAACTAACAATCTGTACCTCTAACAAATTATAATTGAATCTCCTTTTCTCTGATAATTTAGTTCTCTAATTACTTTTTCATTGGAAATAATTTTAACAAAGCTGAAAAAAATTTAAAGCTAATTAAGTATTAAGGTTAATAAAAATAATAGTATTTTTACTTAAATTAGCAATTATGATTGAATAAGTGTTAATATTTGAAATTATAGTTTTTGATTACTGTTCTTCAGATTATAAAGAATAAAATATTCCTTTCTCCCCTGCCTCCTTGTCTTTCTTCTTTCTCCTTCCCTCCCTCCCTTCCTTCCTGGTACTGTGGAGTGAACCCGGGAATAATTTACCACTGAGATATGGCTCTTGTTTTTTTTTTTTTGAAATGGGAGTCTTGCTAAGTTGTTGAGCCTGGGCTTGAACTTGTGATCATCCTGTCTCATCCTGCAGAGTTGCTGGGATTATAGGCAGCATGCTCCACCATGCCCAGTTAAGAAATTTTTTTTTTTTCTCAACTATCCTTAGATTCACAGCTGAGTCATGTGTAGTAAGAGATATATTAACAAAAGAAAACATGCAAATGTATTTAATATAAGCTTACATGCCATTTCATTTCAAGTTTCAGAAATGAATATCCTAAAAACAAGGGAAACTGGTATATTTTTGTGTTTGGATTTGATAGATGGATAGTTACAGAAAAATATGATTTGAGGTAGTAAACCAAGGAGAACTTAGAATGACCTGTTTGTTCAGATTCCTCCTGACATCCTAAGCATAATAATTTTTTTTTCCTCCATGTCTAGGGAGGGTATCTTTCAGAGGAGAGTCTTATGACCCTCTTCAGGGGAAGATCAAAAAATTCTTTCCTGGGTTTTTATGCTTTTGCTGAGGCTGGCTTTGAACTTGTGGTCCTATTGCCACAGCCTTCTGGGCCACAGGGATTATAGGCATGTGCCACTGCTACCAGCATTAAATTTTAAATATTAAAATTTAAGTACGTAGAGTAATAATTTTAATAAATTAAATATTTTATAATTTGTTATTATTATGGTTGATAGACCTAAAAACAATATCAACCTTTTATAATCAGATAATACATATAAATAGAACACAGCTGTGACTTGTGTATGTATAATTATGTATCTGTATTTATTTTTTTAACCTAAAATTTATAATAAGGTTTGTGGTCTATAAGTATAGATAAATCCAGTTAATATTTTAACCAGAATCTTTAATTTCCCTAGTATTTTATTAGGGAACATATGTTGATTTAGATAGCATACTATATTATTACTAAATAGGAAAAATTATGGAAATAAACATGTTTTGAGGTTTTTCTAAATTTATAACTCCATATATATTATTAGTCATAATTGTAGTTATAATTTTCATGTATAAACATATTAGTGTTTGGTTTTAAACCTTTAAACATCTAGAAAAATACAGGTTTTTTTCACAGATTTTTCTTTTTCTTTCTTTCTCTTTTAAACACATCCAAATTCTTAGAAAAATTAAAATGGTATGCTTTCAATTCAATCTTTTTTGTAGCATATGGTAACTGCACTATGCTTAATTCATCTTATTAAGAGACTTTTTAAATCAGGAGACTTATGTTAATTTTTAAATTAAAATACCCTCTTGCTTTTATTTTAGCATATACTTTCACCTTTTGTAAATTTGAAATTAAAGCTAAAACTTTCTCTTTGGGAGGTTGTTTCTAATTATAGAATTAATTTCTAAAGCATTACTCTTTAATAAAAGAAAGGTACCCTAGGAGGGGCTTTCTTTCTGTTTGAGCAGCCAATAAACCAAGGGTTAGGCTGCGTGTACCTCTACCCTTTTAAAAACTGCTTGTTGGGTACATGAAAATCTAAGTTCTTTTTTACTGGTTAAATTTACTACTCAACAGGAATTTTATGCCTGTTTAAATCAAATTAGATGTGAAATTAAAAAATTAAGGCACAAAAACAGAATTAATGCAAGTAAAAGTCCCTGCCTTGGATTCTTGCATATTTAAGTGCCAAGAAGCAGTAAGGTGACAGGGGACTTTATTCTTCAAAATCCCTTTAGAGGAATTTTGGAGATTTAGAACCTCATCTAGGGTCTGAGGGAATTGGCCATGGGAAGATTCATCTTGCCAATTCTCTGCTAAATGTAAATCATAGCAAAAATTGGTTGTGTACAAATAAAACTTTGTATTATGTTTATTTCTAGAAATTGTCAGAAGGTCTGTCATTTTTCTACAGTTTTGTCTTATTTAAAAATAATATAATAGTGGGAAACAAGCAACATGAAAAATCTCTTTATGTTTTTTTCTTACATTTTGAGGAACAAAGAATGTAAAAGGTATATATATATATATACACACACACACACACACACACACACACACACACACTCACATACATTCCCACTTACAATGAAAGTTATGGTCATATTTTTTATTAAGTTTTTAAATATATGACACTGGAATGCATTACAATTCATATTAAGGTCTATGGTCATATATTTTAAGTAACACTACTAAAAACAGAACTGTTCTTAAGCCAAGAAATTATAATGAAGGTTAGAGGTTACTTTTAAGATATAGCTGCCATAGTAAAATCTGACATAAATATTCTTAGAATGATGTCACACCTGGTAAAAGTTTGCTTCATAAAATATGGAGCAAGGTATGGTTAAATTTAGACTTCTTACAATCTTGCTTTAACATGATAAGTGAAAGAATTGAGTTCTTATTTATTATCAGTGCTCTTACCAAGGAAAACAAGTCTTTCCAGCATATCATCTATACAAGTAAAATAGTTTTTAGTCTAGGGAGAAAACTTCCTCTTTGAACAATAGTTCTCATCTTTTCTGGGAAAATGGAGACCTATCCAGAAATGCAAATATACTTTGCATATTGATGACATTATCCTTTAAGATAATATTATAAAATATTTGACACAACACAAAATTCCAAACAGCATTGATAAAATTCAATGTGCTACCCCAAAGTATGGGGACTGGGAAATGAGGAGACAGTAGAAGAAAAGATGACTCTCCACTTGCCTTATTCTGGGAAGCAGGTCACAAGACCGGGGACTCCCTAGACCTGGAGGAAAAAAGGTAAAGACAGAGATGCCAAAATGAATATGAGCAAACATGTTGCTCTTTGTCCTTATTACTAGTAGGCAATACCCTTCTTTTCCTCCCATAATAGTTGTCTGTCATTATTCACAGTCTAAACACATCTTTGCCTGTTTCTTTGGGTTTTCATTTCTTCGTGAGGAAGTCTGTGTCACATAAAACTTACATTAAAAAAATAGTAGGATGTTCTTTTGTTAATCTATTGTTACAGGGGCTTCATCCAAGAAACTAGAGAGGTATACAGAGAAAAATCTTGTCCTCCTTTGCAGAATCATAACACAACACAGAACCTCCATGTGCTCTTGACCCATCTGAAGATCTAAAATATTACAGAAAATTAAAGAGCTTTTGTGAAGCTCTCTCATCCCATCTATCTTCCTGCTTCATAAAGGAAGCTACTGTTTTGCATGCATTATTCCTAAGAATGTCTTTATACTGTTTTATCAATGTATACATGAATAACTCCAGTTAAATCTTCATATCTACAGCCATTCTTTGGTGCATGCAATTCTTGCATGTTTGGAATTCCTCCATCTCTGAGTTATTTTTTTTTTAATTTTAATTAGTGATACATGACAGTAGAAGGCATTTATGCACTATGATATATCATACATAGATGGGATATAATTTCTCATTTTTCTGAGTGTACATGTTACAGAATCATATTGGTCATGCAGTCACATAATACATGCAGTAATAATGTCTGTTTCATTCTACAACCTTTCCTATCCCCACATCCCCTCTCCTTCCCTCCCATCACTCTCCTCTACCTAATCTAAGGTAGTGCTATTCTTCCCTAGTGTCCCTCTCCTTATTGTGAATTAGCATCCGCATATTAGAGAAAACAAAAATTCGGGCTTTGGTTTTGTAGAATTGGCTTATTTTGTTTAGCATGATATTTTCCAACTCCAAGCATTTACTGGCAAATGCCATAATTTCACTGTTCTTTAAAGCTGAGTAATATTCCATTGAGTATATATACACCACATTTTCTTTATCCATTCTGTTTATTTCTATCTTTTGCTATAATTAATTCATTTTGCTGTTTAAATGCCACTTTCTCTTATTTGAACCAGCTATCACAATTATCTTCTTGTATAAGTTTTCATTTTGATGGAACAGTTTTAAAATTTTTGTTTGTTCTTTTTCATTTCTATTCAACTTTTCAGTTATTTGATGTTCTTTGTGCTTCACAATACCTTGCTTTTAAACTCTTTACTCCTGTATTTCAAGAAAGATGGGATGTTCTCTTACTGTTCATTTGAGTTGAGTACATAGTTCTTATTTCCTATTTATTGGTCTACTTACTTCTTCATGATGCTCAAGTAACTTCCAAAGCAAGGTGTGTCTATGATTGTGGATCCCTCCTTCCCTTCCTTCCCAAAGAGCTGAGGGTTGTTCTAGGAATTTGTCACCCAATTCCAGGGAGAAAAAAAGTGAATCAATTCATCCTTTAAATCTTCTATTAATTGGTGTTTAAATTGTTTATAGTAGTGTAAAAATTTTGAGTGTCAAATTATTTCATGAGCATTACCATTTTTGAGAAGAAATAGCAATATGTGGTTCAACCTATAATCTGTGTAATTTTAGAAACTGGGATTTAAGATTCCACTTCTAAACTTTTGCTTTTTCTCAGCATGTTATAGAGGATACAGTATATATATATATATATATATATATATATATATATATATATATATTATCAATCAGTTTGCTTCAAGATTGAAATAATAACTTAATAAACTTTAGAAGGAAGACTCCTTGCAGCAAAGAATCAAGAAAAGCAATTGAATGTATGTGTTTTTAACTCAATAACATATAGGGGAATTCATTTTTAAAAACCTGTTAGGGATGTGGATTTAGCTCAGTAGAAGTATTTGCTTAGCCCTGGGTTTAATCCCCAGCACTTATAAAAGAAAGAAAGGAAGAAGAAGAACAAAAAAAAAACCCTGTTATGAACAGCCAGATTGTAAGAAAAATTATTCATGTGTATTATTTATAAAATATATGTGTTCTAATTTGCATCTTTATGGTATATTGAAAATATTTTAAAATTATTAACTGTAGATAATCCATATATCTCATTAGGTTTAATGATAATATTATAATAAAATATGAAATAAAATGATGAGAGTATCTGCATATCAAGTATTTTAAGAGAAGCTAATAAAGAATTTAAAGACTAACACAGTGTAATGGGTTTAAGGCTATGACAAATGATTTGCTGGGATTTTAATTGCATGACAAATTGATGAAAGCACTTGTCCTTCAAGAATTATAAATAGCATATGTTTTTTTCTTACTATTTTTAATTTTTTACATTTGGCATTTACTTTAGTCTGTCATTTAAGAAATTTGAATTAAAAAAAACACAACAGTCTTTCAGTATTTTAGAAAAGGTCAATTTATTATAGATGTTTTAGTAATAGATATTTTATTAATTGTCAAATTAATTTTGATAGCTGTAAATGTCATCTTTCACTTTCAAACATGGGTCTTTAAAGTCAGCTGGTTTATTTAATGGTAAATGACAAACCTATTCTTGAAGTCACCACCTTCGTAAGAAATTCTACCTTTCTCTTTGTATTAACAAAATTGAGTGAACAATATCCATGAGCTCCTAAAGTCTCACTTCTGAGTTGTTGGACTCAATTTTAGTGGAAAACAAGCAGAAGCATAACTTCATTTCATGTTAACAGTGGACTCCTAGCATGAGGGCTGTGCATACTACTGAACTAAGTAACAAAGGTTATGTTAAAGACTATGTGTAGACCATGCCTTATGCACATAGAAATATAGACAAAGTAACACAGTGTAAAAGAAATTTTTTACTCACTTGCTCTCAATCAATGATTATCTCTCTTCCAACTTAGAGTTTTTGCCCCATATTTTGAGGCCAGTATGGTGTGGTCCTTATTGTGGGTCTAGCTTCTTCCTCTTCCACTCCCCAGGTGTCCTATGTTCTGGCCACCCTGGCCTTCTTGCTGTTTCTCAGACATGCCAAACACTGTTTGATGGCAGCTACTTGCTGGTGCTACTTCTTCTGCCTGGAATAACCCTCACCCAGCTGTGCACAACATTTATGTCTTAATTTTGCTTCTTGTTCAAAGGTGACCTCCTCGGGAGGCCCCTTTTCTGAGCTATGCTGTGAAAGCAACCTCCCTTGCATTTACCGCCAAAGTTCTTTCTATGCGATGCTTCACTCCAAATAGATCATAAGTTTTACTTTATATATGTCTGTATATTGCTGACTTTCCCACTGAGTGCAAGTTCTTGAGTACATTGACTGTTGACTATGCTAGTTTATTTAACAGTGCCTATTAATAGACAGGAATTCATAGATAATAATTATTATGTTCTATTTTATTCAATACATTAAATTATTTAAAACAGTCTCTGAAATTGAGTAAAAAAGGAACAAATTCAGTAATTATCAAGGTGTATCAAATCATCATCCTTCCTCATGGTTAGTCATGAGAAGCAATTTTAGACCCAGTGCCTCAAAAGAAAGCCAGTTAGAAAGACTCATATCTCCCCAATCTGGGCTCCAGGGTGTGTTATATGTAATACTTCCACTAAGAGAGTGATTTTTATCAGCTTTGGAGGTGCATAATTCTAAGTCGTTTTAATGATGAAATCATCCAGAGACATCAGCTGGTTTTACTTCGTTTTGGAATCATTTTTTGTAACATACTCTACTTCATGTTCATAAAAGTCTCTCTTCATTATTTTCATGTTAATTTTTAATATAAAATTAAAATTGAAAAAGAAACTACCGAATATCGATTTGAAATAAATGGACATATCTGCAAAATCACTTGAAAAATAAGAATATTCAAGCCCCAAATGTAAATCATGTCAGTTAAGGACATAAAGGAAAAGGAACACAAGAAGATAACCTGAAGACTTGGAATGAATGAATGTAACCCAACTTTTAAGGATTTGTACCAGACTGAGGAAGACAGTCTAATTGTATCCACAGGAGAAGGCTAAAGTGAATATGGAGAACTGACCATTAAAATCAGACTACAAAATATTTCAATTATTTTATAAACTCAACAAACTAGTAATAGAATTGTGAAAAATAACATTCCATCAATACCCAGTTCACTGCTTGAATCAATGGCAAGAATTTCTAATGCCCAAGGGTATGCCCAGAATGACTACTTCTTCCAGTCATACACCACTCCACCTACAGTTAGCCCCTAGTAGTCTTTTAAAATTATTAACCCATTAAATGGATTAACCCACTGATGTGGTTCCAGTTCTTTTCATTGCCTAAAATTCCTATCTTTGAATCTTGTTTTATAGGGGACCATGAGTCTGGACAGGTCTAGATCCAAACCATAACAGGTTGTCTTTTCACTGCAGTTATAGGAATTAATTATATATTCTGGATACTAGCAGTTGCAAATATATTTTCCTAGTTCATGGCTTTTCAGTTATTTTTCTTAATAATAGTTTTGAATTGCCCTATTTTTTTAGTTTTCATGATGTCTAATGTATCAATTGTTTTACCAATTAGCAATAGTGCTTCTGTGTCTTTCTTGAGAAAATTTTGCTGATTCCAGATCATAAAGATTTTCTTCTGTATTTGCTTCTAGATGCATTAAAGTTTTAGCGTTTATGTTTTGTTCCATGACTAGTCCCAATAAAGTTTTGTGTGTGATACGAGCAATTGAGGTTTATTTTCTTCCCCATGGGCATCCAGTTGTCCTGATACCATTAATTGAAAAGAATATCCTTTCCCCATTTGTCCTCTTGTCAACATAATTTTGTACACTATATGTTTGTGATGCTATTTTCTAGTTTATTCTTTTGTTTAGCCTTTTATCCACAATACATTGTCTTGATTATTGTAGCATTGTAGTAAGTCTTTAAATCAAATAACATCTCTTCTGATTTTGTTATTTTTTCTCCAGATTGTTTTGTCTATTTTTTTTATGTCTTTTGGTTTCCAGTGACCATTTAGATCATTGCAGAAAGACTTGTTCAAATTTTAATTAAAATCACAATCCCAATTGTGGAGAGGATTCATATCTTAGAATTATAGATCCTTTCAATCCCTGTACATGTTATTTCCATTTTTAAATTTTATGAACTATCTCAAAAATATTTTGTAATTTTCAATATAGATATTACAGTATTTATTACTATATCTCTTATTATTATTACTTTTAAACCAGCATGAAATTTATTGAACACTTATTATGTAAGTGCTTTACATACAAAATATCATTCTATGCCTCAAAATTATCACTGTAAATAAGTACTAATATTATCTTCAGTTTACATATGAAGAAATTATGGCCTAAAGAAGTTAAATAACTTGTACCCCTAATGCTCTGATAGTAGCAGAGATAGATATTACTGAACACATGCTTCCAAATGTTATGTTCTTAATAATTCTGCTAAGTTATCTCATTTTAAAAAGTCTATGGGGAACAAATTTTATTTTATTTTCTCTCAAATGAATACATAGCAAATGTACAAATATATGGATATAGTGTATATTCATAGATAGTTTATATTTTTTCATCTGATTATAAACTGTTAAAATTTTATTATACAATTTTGCATTACTATTACATATGAGTATAATTAATTTTGATTTATTGACTTTGTATCCTACTACATCAATAAATGGACTTATTATTTCCATTTTTTCCCACTTTGGTAGATTCCTTATGATTTAAAAAATATATATTCCAGTAAATATTTCTTTCTGTCCTATCTTTATGTCTTTCTTTTTCTTGCCTTATCATGGTAGCTAAATTCTCTAGTACAAAAATGAGTAAAAATGGTGATTACTCAAATCCTTGCCTTTCTTATGATCATAGGAGGAAAGTAGTCATTATTTCATTATTAGCTATATTGTTAAGTTCTGTGGGCAATGTAATTATTTCATTTATGTGTAGGAAATGTGGATAAATTGAAGAAAATTTTAAAGAAAACAATCCTGAATTAAAATTACTTCATTTTTTAATTGTCATAATGTGACGGAAATTCTGAACAATGTTGGTGTTATGGGCTGATTTATGTCTGCCAATCAGTCTTAAATTGAAGACTTAACTCTGATTACTTCAGAATGTGACTGTATTTAGAGAGTGGGCCCTTCAAAAGATGGACAGTTAAAGTGAAGTCATTAGAGTGGCTCTTAATCCAATCTAACTGATGCCCCCATAGGGAGAGGAAATTTGGGCCCATAGAGAGATTGCAGGATCACAATTCCAGAAAAAAAGAACACAGAAGGATCCAGTATAGAGGTGACCTTCTGAAAACTAAGAAACAAGGCCTCTTGGGAAACCAAATTGGCCTACATCATTTGGGGTTTAACTTCCAGAACTATGAAAAAATACATTCCTTGTTCTTCAAAATTTCATGTCCCTAGTATTCTGTTATGGCAGCCCTAGCAAACTTATATAGGCAATGGTAAAATTCCTTTTCTGGAAAGCCAGAGAAATTTTTTTTTAATCTTAATTTCTAAAGAATTTCTTTGTTTAAATAGTCAAATTAGCACATTTTATTACTTGTCTCTTAATAAACAATTCAATTCAGTGAACTCTTGGTTATAGAGCAGGCCTCTAACAGAACTCAGCAACATACATAGATTTCAAGAATAGCTTGCAATTTTTGAACTCACTTCAGGTATAATTATTTTTTCCAAAATCCCATGGAATTAGAAATTTCTGTATTTAAACAGCAATTCTAAACAAACAATGAGAACACAAATACTGTAATGTCAAAGATATAATCCAAAAAACTTCAGTTCCTTAAATTCCCTCATTCTACGTGATTCATTCTTTTTGATCATATTTAACCTTTTTTTCAGACATTGGAAAATTTGTTCATTCTCTGATTCTCAGTGAAAAATACTAAAAAAAATATTGAAGTGAAAAGATTTTTCAGTTAGGAAAAATGATCATCATAGACTAAATCCATCTTAAACATCAATGTAAACATTCTTTAAAATGATTATCTGAGCTGGGTGTGTTGATACATGCCTTTTATCCCAGTGGCTGGGGAGGCTGAGGCAATAGGATTGTGAGTTCAAAGCAATCCTCACCAAAAGTGAGGTGCTAAGCATTCAGTGAGACCCTGTCTCTAAATAAAATGCAAAATAGGGCTGGGGATGTGGCTCAGTGGTCTAGTACCCCTGAGTTCAATCTCTGATACCAAAAAAAAATATCTGAAGATATTTTTATTTTTTCTTATTTGAATGTAAACCTTTACAGTTATGAATTTCAGGTTGACAGTTGTTTTCTTCTCAGCACTATGAAGAAAACTTGCCATTTTCTTCTGGTCTGCACTGTTCTTATTGGGACTTCAACTATAGTTTTAAAACTATTTCCAGGTACATAAAATGTCTTTTATCCTCTGATTGATTTTAGATTTGTTCTTTATCTTTGGATGTCATCAGTTTGATTATGATATTCCTAGGTCTGATTTATTTATTTTGCTTAGTGTTTTACTGAATTTTGACATAAGGCTTGATGTATCAATGTTGGAGAATTTTGACCAATGTCCATTCAAATATTTCTTTTTCCTTATTTTTAATCTCTTCTGAGTCCAGTCATACATATGGTAATTTATTTGATATTGTTCCATAGATATCATATATTTTATTTTTCTCCCACCATTTTTTGCTTCTTGTATTTTTGTTAGATAACATCTAATAACCTAAAGGGAAATTAAGTGAAATTTTTTTTCTGTAATGTACCAAACTGATGATAAGCCTCCCAAAAGAATATAAAGCATAATGTCATCTGTGATATTGTATTTTTCATTTTTGACATTCCTACTGTATTCTATTATAAAGTCTTAATATCTCTGCTGAAATTTTCCATCTATTCATGCAGATTGTTCACATTTACAATAGATTATTTAACATTTTTATTATTATAATCTTAAAGACTCTGGGTCTGATTGTGATCTTAATCTCTTCACTAGGCATATTGATTCTTGATTCATTGTATGATTTGTAATTTTTATTCTATAATATGTTAAGCACTAAAAATCTGTAGAGATTGCAATAAATAATATTTATGACTAGGATTGAGCATAAATGATGCCCTCCTTTTGTCAGAATGCTAGTGTAGGGAATTAAATCCATCTAATTTATAGTTATGGTAGGTCTGGATTTCCTTTATGTAAATTGTCCCCTAGTGCCTTTAAAAGGATATGAAGGTATGAAGATGACCTTCTCTTTAGCAGCGCTTGAGAAGGGAGTGCTTGGAGTTCTGCCTTAGTCCCATTCTCCTGTCCTCAAATGTCTACAAATGTTATATGTCTACACCTCAAATGGTCTCTCTCAGTTTTTCTGACTCTCCCCATCCACAAGAATCCTCTCCCTGGTATTCAATGGGTTTGCTTAGAGATTTTCTCTCATATATTCTTTTTAATTTTTTTATTTGTTCTTTTTTAGATACACATGACAGTAGAATGTATTTTGACATATTATACATACATGGAGTAAAACATTCTATTAGTATCACATTCTTGTGATCGTACATGAAGTGCAGTTTCACTGGGAGTGTGTTCATATATTTTTTCTTCTTCGCAGTAAATTTAAGTGTTGTGGTTTAGATGTGAGGTGTCCCCCACAAGCTCATGTGTGAGACAATATAAGAAGGTTGAGAGGAGAAATGATTGGGATTATGAGTGCCTTCACCTAATCATTAGTGAGGGGATTACCTGAATGGTAACTGAAGGCAGATAGGGTGTGGCTGGAGGAGGTAGCCTGCTTTTGGGGTATATAATATATTTTGTATCTGGCAAGTAGAGTCTCACTCTGCCTCCTGGTCATCATGTGAGCTGCTTCCCTCCTCCACACTCTTCTGCTGTGATTCTCTGACTCACTTCAAGGCCTGAGAATTGAAGCCAGCCTTCTGTGGAATGAGACCTCTGTAACCATGAGCTCCCAAATAAAACTTTCCCTCCTCTAAAATTGCTCTTGTCAGCTCTTTTAGTCACAATAGTGAAAAACATTAAGAAAATTTTATAAATGCATTTTTTGACACTCTGAGTAATCCAATGTGTTTGAAATATGATTTTTTAGATTTTCAGCTTATTCTTATTAGTAGGTTAGGGACAAGAAAATTTTCATAATTTTCTATTCTAAGCAGAAATGTAAGTATCAATGTCTTTTTGATGAAAAGAACTTCTTAATTTTAAAATGGTTCTTTGATAATTTTTTCCTTATAGTTAGTATTTTTTCTATAATATTTGAGAATGTTTTTTCTATTCTAAGGACACAGATGTATCCACCTCTCTCTCTCTCTCTCTCTCTCTCTCTCTCTCTCTATCTCTCTCTCTCTCTCTCTCTCTCTCTCATTCCCTAACAGTTACTTTAAACAAAATCTGAATTATACTTCAAATTTGAGTAGAAAAGTATCACCTTGAGGGTGCAGGGGTTGGGGTGTTTTAATTGATGATGCAGTCCTCCCTCCTTACTTTTTTTTTTATTGGAAACATTGGGGTTGAAAGATGGATGAATAATGCTTTAATTCTGCTCCTTATAATCAGAACCTGTTTTATTGCTAAGTACTTTAAAATTGCAATAACTAACTGATATGTTGGGAATCACATGAATTCATCTGTATTAAGATTTTCTTCATTACTATTCCAGCTTTCAGCAAAAAAAGGAATTTGAAATGGATTATTTAATCCCAGCATGTATGTATTCAGAAAGAAATAAAGTTTTAAAAACTTAATATGACTATGTAGCTCAAGGAACTTTATTGATATTATTGCTTTAATCAGTCAAATTCCAATTACACAGTCCAGTACAGAGTCATATGAAGCAATCCATCTGATTTTTGTGTTACTTGTTGAATGTAGGTATTAGAAGAAAAAAAATAGGTTATTAGTCTTCTTACAACAAAAACAATCTTAATTTAAGACTAATTTCTTTTAGTTAAGTTTATTCAAACCTATCCTTTAGGAGATAATATTTTGGAGGAAAAAAATCTTTGTATTAATTCATATTAACCTTTTTTTTAGCATTTGAAAGATATGATCACTATAGGTGACATATACTACATAAGATTTTTTTTTTCCTTGCTGTTCAAAGACAATTGATTTTAAATGTTTGATTTCTGTAAATATGCCCTTTGGAATGAAAGAAAATGTGTAAAAAGGCCTAAATCTTTATTGTCACAGAATAATTCTAAAATATTCTAAAGTAATTTCTCTTCCTTTCTTCCCTGTTCTTGTAATTATAATAGTCACTTATAACTAAAATCACATAATTTTGTTTTCATGGAAAAATACCATATTGTATTGTGGAGGGAATATATAGGTCAGTCTTCTTTTGCATTTAATTAAATGCAGCATTTTTATACAAAAAGGTAATATGTTCTTCTCTTTTTAAAGACAGCTATGGGAGTATATTAGAATTCTAGCATCCAGATCTACTTTCATGGGAGTATATTAGAATTCTAGCATCCAGATTGTTTATTAGTGAGAAATACTATTTGCTCTGTCAATTAGTACTTATCTGATGTACAAAACTCTCTTAGAGATATAGAAGCACATGACAGGGTATAGTTGAAAATTAAACACACACACACACACACACACATACACACCATTTTGTGATAAATTAGAAATTGCGAATTCAACTATTTATGCTTCCAGAATCCTAAGAGGACACCATCAATCAAAATTTTAAATTATAATTTAGCCATTAATGTCCTACTTTCATAATGGTTGTAGCAGCTGAGTAGTCTAAAGTGATTTAAAAGTGAGATGATATTGTAGCAGCTTCTGGAGATGGCCTTTGATGCTTACTTCTTGGTATTCCTATGTTTTCTCCATGACTGTGAGCTGGGCCTAATATCCTGCTTTATAACAGAGTAAGACTAAAGTGATAAAATGGCTGAAGTGGCACTGCTATAATTGGATTACAAAGACTACCATTTTTCTATTTTTTCTTGGCTTGCCCATTTTGATCAAAACCAAAATAAAACAGCAACAACAATAACGCAAACTGCCACGCTGGAGATTCTCCTGGTAGCGGGTGGCATCTGGCCCTTCCAGTGAGGAATTAACACTCTTAAAACAGTAGCTCATGAGGAACTGAATCCTGTGAACAACCCTGGGAGTGAGGCTGGATGCAGAACATACCCAATCTAATCCTGAGATGAGACCACAGCAACATTTAATTGCAGCTGTGAGAGACCCCGAAGCGGAGTACTCAGGAAGCCATGCCTAAATTCTGGACCTAAAGAAACCATGGGGGTAATAATTGTTGGTCTTTTAAGCAACTATATTTTGGGATAGTAGTTCATAACATGGCAATAAATCACTAATACAGTTTGTAAGAGCTGGATTCTAGAACTGGGGGCAAGGTGAGGAAGAACATTTAGGTCATGAAATTGCCTGAACTGATTCAAGGAAGTGGGAATGATCTTGGGTTAAAATGGAGAAGGTACATACCACAGAACACTGAGGAAAACAAACACAGATATAAATTGTAACAGAATCTCTTCAGCCAGGACTGTGAGGACATATTGGTAATAACATAAATAGCAATGATAGCTAACATTTAGTTGAATGATACTATGCGCTACTCAATTTGCTAAGCATTTTATGAGCATTATTTCATTTGATCCAGGCAAGAATACTATGTGAGGAAAAAAATACTTTTTATTTTACTTATAGTTGAGCAAAGCGGGGCTTAGTTCATTTATTATGAGCAAACTTCAACTGGAACTGTCATAAACAGTGCTTTATCTGGTGCTAGAACAAATATCTTGGTTGTATTTCTATTTAACTGTTATATAGATATGTTTCAATTATTCTGGTACAGATGTGTGATCATGTAAATAAAACTAGCTATTTAGAATTATTAATGCCTTAGTAGTTAAGAAACAAGTATTTTAGAGATTTTAAACTGACATTCAAGTAAATTGGATCAATAGAAGTTAGGCAGTTTCTCACACTAATTTTCTATCATGATGCTCTTTCCACTTCTATGTATTGAACTTCAGAAAATCAGACATGATTTTCAGAAAGATAAGAATGTTGGAGGCTTTTTATAAGTTGGTTGTTTATCATTGTGTTTTCATCTTTTGTTTAATAATAGTGACTATGATATTATTAGATCAGTATGATTAAATAAAATCAGTGTACTTTATAATTTTATATAAACACAAGTATTAAAAAAACCTGTATGAAGGCGTATAAGAGGGTAGAGAGCAACAGATTCTGTGCAGCCAATTTAGGAATTCCAAATCACAAGGAGGACACAATTCAGGGTTTGAATTGTGGAAGAATTATGCAAGTAAGCAAATTTCTTTTGCCAAATATAAGCTGAGAGTTTGAGATCCTGGAAGTGAAATTGTTCTAAGAGATATGATGAAAGTTCTAGTGTAAGTGGCTTAAAGATAGCACGATAAAAATAATTGTGATTGCTTTGAATAAGGAAGTTAGAGTTGCAGGAGTTTAGGTATTATTTTAAATTTTCTTTTTATTTTTTAAAGCTGATAATGAAGATGCTTGAAACTGTCCAAAGCGGGTATAGTAAAAAATCATGGAAAAATCAAATGCCAACAGGGGACCTGTTCTGTTGAAATTTTAAAACAACTTTTTACTATCATCTTATTAATTCATGTTTAATGGCAACTTGATTAAAGAAAACTCCTTAGAGTTTTAGAAATATGGAAGACTTCTCTAGTTACTGTACAAGCTAGTTGAGATTAACTTATTTATTATTCAGCAAATGGTAGGAACTTAAAAGGAAAGTTAAGCTGGATTATTTATCATAGAGCTATTGAAAGGTAATCTTTTATGACTGAAATACCCAGCCATCTTTTATCATTTTACAATGAGATGTTGCAAATATATTTTGTCTTTATTATGGAGATGGACTTTTGTGAAATAAAAGAAGTTATGGAAAAAGAGAACATGAAGTTTTTTTTTAAAAAAAACAATATTATATTCAATCTTTCTGTCAGGAATTTTGCACTTACTTCCTAGCCGTCACTCATCACTTTTCTATTCATTTAACTAATTAGTAGGTGGATGAAATTGCAGAGACAGGTTGAATTTTTTCTTCATACATGGAAAGAACTGAAAGTATAAAAATATTACAAAAAAATCATGGGATTTGGAATTGCTGCACAACAACAACAACAACAAAAATGGTAGAAAGGTCTTCATTGTGTGAAAAATACAACTAAAATCTCTGTTTCCTTCCTGAAAGCTGACTTTTATTGCAAGGCCTGCACAAGTCCAGAGGAATTGTATTTCTGCCTACTTCTAATAAGCTCAGTGAAACACTTTGGCGATTTGATGACTTTTATGAGTGAAGATATGTCCCACTGGTATTCTCTGAGAATTTTCCATAGAAATATGTATGCAGCACAGCATGATAAAGTTAATGTTGTACATGGGAGATCATTCTTTTAAATTGGGATCCCGAATGTTTCCTTTCAATGGGTGTGATTTTTCTCTAGCAGCCAGTACTTAATACTGGGTGGTGGATATTCAGTTGGAAGAATATCCAACTCTCTGGTACATGGGGTGGAAGAAGAGAAAGTTGTTGACACTTTTCTCCAGATGTTTCAGTTCCTGTCTACCATGTCTAGTCCCTTAGGTAGGATGATGCTTTTTTCAAAAAAGCTATCTTGTTTTTAAGAAGTGATTCTTTCTCCCACTTCATTGGATCACATACTCAAGTAATACATCATTTTGAAAGGTCATGAGTTTTTTTTAAATATTTAATTGATTTAATAATAATATTTGTTTAAACTACAACCCAGGCACTGTTTACAGTCTAGAAGTGTTGCTTGAGGATTCCTTTCTCTGCAAATAGTGACTGTTTTCCACTCACTGCTCACCTCTACTGCAATTGCCCCTTTATCTAAATTTTATCCCTCCCACCATAACCTCCCTTCCTAAGTTTTCAAGTGACTCTCCTTATTATTCTGACTCTGACAATCTTTTGACCCTACCAAGACTCTAAATCATGGATTCAATAAGCTTTTCATAGCTCCTTAACCCTCTCATGCTTTTTCTTCTTACTAAGCATAAATTCCATGGGCAATCTATTGAACCACTCCCTTGCATTCTCCTATAAGCCCATGGTTTTATCATATTTGACTGGTAAAACCACAGCCCTGTCTTTTCTGATGGTGGCTAAGGAAGAACCTGCAGAAATGTTGGGTGTTCCCACTGTGAGACCCAGGTGGGCCCTGGATGGTCCCTGGTAATCATAATTCATCTCCCAAGATCATTTTTTGTCTACTGTCCTAGATTAATATTCCCTACCTTTGCTGTCTCCTCAAACTCCCCAAATCTCTTTTCCTATATTTTTCTCTGCTGACTACTCTGTTCACTTTTTTTCATGGGGAAAATTAGAAAATGAGAAGAGAACATCCACTGATTGCCATCATCACATCTTTCACTTAATAGCATCTGCACCCATCCACTTTGCCTCCACAAATATGATTGAATTGAAATGTTCCTGTTTCCATTAAGGCCAAATTTCTGAATGTGGCAGTTACTTTTTTTTCTTTTTCACTCACTTCCTGTTGTTGCTTGAATAGCATCTTCGAAATAATACCTACAGTAATAGCCTTAAAAATTGTAAAGTGCCTTTTCTTGCTAACAACCGGTCTTCTTAGTTGCTGTGCTTAGCCAAAGTACTTGTTTTAGTCAGCTTTTTTGGTGCTGTGACTAAAAGACCTGATCAGCACAATTATAGAGGAGGAAGAGTTTTTTTGAAGAGTTTTTCAGAAATTTTAGTCCAGAGAAGGCTGGCTCTATTTCTCCAGGCTGGAGATGAGTCTGAACATCATGGCGGAGTGTGTAGCAGAGGGAAGCAGCTCACATCATGGTGAGCAAGAAGCAGAGAGACTCTGCTCTCCAGATACCAATATATACACCAAAGCCACACCCAATTCCCGCTTCCTCCAGCCATACCCTACCACTTCAGTTACCACTCAGTTAACCTCTATCAGGGATCGCTAGCAGTCAGAGAAATGCAAATCAAAACCACCCTAAGATACCATCTCACTCCAGTAAGATTGGCAGCCATTATGAAGTCAAACAACAACAAGTGCTGGCGAGGATGTGGGGAAAAGGGTACACTTGTACATTGCTGGTGGGACTGCAGATTGGTGCAGCCCATTTGGAAAGCAGTATGGAGATTTCTTGGAAAGCTGGGAATGGAACCACCATTTGACCCAGCTATTTCCCTTCTCGGTCTATTCCCTAAAGACCTAAAAAGAGCATGCTACAGGGACACTGCTACATCGATGTTCATAGCAGCACAATTCACAATAGCAAGACTGTGGAACCAACCTAGATGCCCTTCAATAGACGAATGGATTAAAAAAATGTGGCATTTATACACAATGGAGTATTACTCTGCATTAAAAAATGACAAAATCATAGAATTTGCAAGGAAATGGATGGCATTAGAGCAGATTATGCTAAGTGAAGCTAGCCAATCCCTAAAAACAAATGCCAAATGTCTTCTTTGATATAAGGAGAGTAACTAAGAACAGAGTAGGGACGAAGAGCATGAGAAGAAGATTAACATTAAACTGGGATGAGAGGTGGGAGGGAAAGGGAGAGAGAAGGGAAATTGCATGGAAATGGAAGGAGACCCTCAGGGTTATACAAAATTACATACAAGAGGAAGTGAGGGGAAAGGGAAAAATAATACAAGGGGGAGAAATGAATTACAGTAGAAGGGGTAAAGAGAGAAGAGGANGGAGGGGAGGGGGGATAGTAGAGGATAGGAAAGGCAGCAGAATACAGTAGACACTAGTATGGCAATATGTAAATCAATGGAAGTGTAACTGATGTGATTCTGCAATCTGTATACGGGGTAAAAATGGGAGTTCATAACCCACTTGAATCAAAGTGTGAAATATGATATATCAAGAACTATGTAATGCTTTGAACAACCAACAATAAAAATTAAAAAAAATAAAAATAAAATTAAATTAAAATAAGTATTTCCAAAAAAAAAATTAAGAGAATTTTACCAAACATGTTGGAATGGTTCAGGAAAACTATTTCTGTTTATTTATCATTTGTTTTACTATGTGAACTTAGTTTTAGATTTATGAGAGTTTTGAAAGTAATTGTTTTAGAGTCAATAATTTTCCCTGTCAGGCATTCAAAGTTCTATAAAATAAAATAAAATCTATTAAATTTAAAAAAAAATCATAATTGGGTTAAGGCTCTCACAACCCAATCATTTCTCCTCTGAACTTTCTTGCAGTGTCTAACACATGAGCTTTTGGGGGACACCACATCTAAACCATAATAGTACTTATCGCATTCTAATGCACTGTGTAACTCATTATTGTGATTATTTTCTTTTTTTTATTTTCTTTTATTTATTTTATTTTATTTTATTTTATTTTTTATTGTTGGTTGTTCAAAACATTACATAGTTCTTGATATATCATATTTCACACTTTGCTTCAAGTGGGTTATGAACTCCCATTTTTAGCCCATATACAGATTGCAGAATCTATTGTGATTATTTTCAATTGCCTGTTTTTCTGCTGGAAAGTAAACCCCTTTGAGGGCAGGGGTCTTTATGTTTTATTCATTATTGAATACCAAATGCCTGGAACCATACCTGTATGTAGTAGGCAGTAAATAATTTCTATTAAGTCAATCAATTATTATTTGGAATGATGCAGATCATTCAAAGTGAAAATTATTGCAATATAGGAACATTGCAAAATAGAAATATTGGCACTTTGCTGACTTTTTTTAATATTTATTTTTTAGTTTTTCAGAGGACACAACATCTTTGTATGTGGTGTTGAGGATCGAACCTGGGCCGCACGCATGCCAGGCGAGCGTGCTACCGCTTGAGCCACATCCCCAGCCCCGTGATTTTTTTTTTTTTTTAAAGAAAAGCCTTTCTATATTGCAGTGTTTTTATTTAGTTTGGAAAGCTTATAATATCAGATTTCTTATTCAATCACTTTTTTTATTAGTTGCTCAAAACATTACAATGATGTTGACATATCATACATTTGATTCAAATGGGGTATGAATTCTTATTTTTCCACGTGTACAGATTGCAGGATCACATTGGTTATACAGCCACGTTAAAAGCACATAACTGACACAAAAATTACTAGCAAAGGGCTGTCCTTATGATATACTTCCAGGATCTTTTAATACTTGCCCATATTTGATGGCTCCTGTATCTTTCCTCCTGAACCTTTACTTCTTGCACATTTTCTTTCAGGAGTGAAAAGATGACCTTAAGAGCAGAAATATTCTCTTAGAGATAAAAAGCTACATAGTAGCTTAGCTGCATAGGAAACCATATTCTTTAGATGATCAATATCTTCTAGAATATATTCAGAAAGCATATAGCTGTTTTTTTTAATAAACAAACATTTGTTAATGTGTTATAATTTCAGCTGTTAAAATAAATACTAAGCCCACATTTTAATTTAATCATGTATTTAGAAGAGCTATACGGCCATGGTATTATCTTTGAATATTACTTCTCTTATTCTCTTCATTCTTGGAAATATAAAATGCTTTGCACATGATTAGTTCTTAAGAGTGCCTTTACAATATTCAATAATGGAAGAAATACAGACTTTACTTATAATAATGAAGAAAGATCATCCTCTCTCAAAAATATTCTCTTAAGACTGTCATTTCATTAACTCTCATCAATTCAAAATACAGAACCCCCATGAATACATTTACTCCATAACATTTTTCCCCCCAAATAATATTAATATTTTCTGGTTCTGCAGCAGAAATCTAAAATGTCCCCAGAGTCTCTAAACCTGCCTTAATTGATTTGTGTGTAAGGCACACGCTAAACTCAGCGCATTCATCACAGTGGAGTTTCCTTCTCTTCCAGGCTGAGGTGTAGGGGAGAACAGTGCCACTCCAGCTCTCTTGCATCTGCAGGCAGCCTGCGTACACAGGCTTCTCCATCACTCAGGAGGTCACGACACCAGGAGAAGAAGGGACCAAAGCTATATGTGCTGCCTCAGCCTCCCGCCCTGCCTCCTCCTCAGTGTTCTTTCCTCTCTTCTGGTCACAGAGTGCCAGTAACAGTCACCCTGGCAGCTCCCTCCATTTCTGTGAACTGATCTAAGCCACATTTTTCACTTTGTTACACAGACGGCTTTTTCAGCTGGCCTCCTCCGTTTCCTCCCTGCTCACTTTCTCACCAGAAAGAACATAAGTGATGGATGGGAGCATGGTAATAGAATATTCTTTTCTTTCTTTATCAAAGACAAGTAGTAGATTCACAAGGTCAGAGTTCTGGATTTTTTTTTTTTCCTAAAGGAGTTCGATTCAAAAGTTCCTTGAGGGGTCTGTGGTGGAATCAGTATTGGTTGAAAGCTTTGTTGCATTTGAAACTTTACATTACTTTTTCTCCTCTAGAAGCTTCATTAAACCAACTTACTCTTTACCTGAGACCTGACACTCCATAGACCAGTGAAAAGGGTTCAAATTAGATCTAATCAGATACTGGAAATTAATGAAAGGTTTCCTGCTTGGTTAAAAAAAGGGGGGGGGGATTTAAAATGTGTAAAATAAGCATATTATGGTGCTCTTTACTACCTAGCTCAGTGCTAGATCAACTTTTAAATGCTGCTCTTTCTGGGTAGGGAAGGGAGATGTGTAAAAACCCTAGGCAACTGCCTATTTGGGGCAACTGAAAGGTGCCCCCAATTTCTTTGTCTCTAAATCTCTCTTTCTCAAAGACTCTTTAAGGTTGCCTCATTTCCTTATTTGCATGATCAAGGCAGTGCATTTAGCTCTTAATGGGATGATATTATCTGGTCATTTAAAATACATATTATCAGCAATTTAGATTAAATGTGCTGATGAGAGTAATCAGCCATGAGGGCTAAAGATAAAATGCTACTAATTCTATGAGGCTGGACCAAGGTGGAATGGGGAAATATCAGTGGAAGGGACTCTGGGGACCCTGGCAACAAGAAGCAATGTGGTGGCCCTGAGTGTCTTTGGGAATAGAAAGTTAAAAGGAGCTGGAAGAGAGGGCTCCCTTTCCGTGTGCCACAGGACAATCGTCTAACCTCGCTCTCTTAGTGTGCATGTAGGATTTTTCTTTATTATTGCTTTTTGATTTTGTCTGAGATTTTTCTTAGGTTATCAATAACGAGAATCGGATTGACACAGCTTTGCTAAGTCTGGCAAGTCACACAGACAAGGAAGCTGCAAGATGTGGATGGTGAGAAAAACCCCGGGAAGGAAGAGCAAGAACACAGATTAGCATCAGGTATTCAATGAACACTGTGTGAGAAAGAAAGAAAGGCAGGAAGACAGGAAGGAAAGGAAGAAGGTAAAAAAGAAAATTCAAATTCAAAGGGCAGTTATTAGTGGACAGGGTTAAGTAGGTCAATTGGGGCAGAGTCAGGGGCCAGATCATGTAACACTAATATAAAAAGGTGAAATTAGCTTTTATTTTCCCTGAATGAAATTTGACAGTAAACTGTCCAAAATGGGAATCCTCCAGTGAGGGAGGGAGAGGTTGTGTGAAGGACCCTAGATCATGGCTTATACATCACTTGCTACTCCCAGGGACAACACTAAGAAACCCCTGGGCTTTGTGAGATCCAGTTAAAAATCACTGAATAAGTGAAAGTTATTCTAAGATTATTTGAGCCTAATCTGACTCTCCTTCAGCGATAGGTAAATATTTGTTTCTGTCATATACTGTGCTGTTCCCCAAGTTCATGAACATCTGTCAATATTTTATAGATTATATTCCTAATAGATATTGTGATGCCATGTATTAGTGCTATTTCATCCATAACATTAGCTTATACTTAGACAACTAAAATTCCAAAGCCTTTTGATATGCCCCACTATTCTTCAGTTGGTATTTTCATAATTGATACTTTGATCATAAATGGAAGCTTTGCTAAAGGTGAATATGACTCAATCATTTAAAAACAATTGCCTTTTTAGTAGTTTTCTCCATAATGAAACAATGTTTTATCCTTCATCAAGCCATGGTAGAGAATAAAAGAACTTTCTAATGTCAGTGGCCCATGTCAGAGGCAGAGCTGAATACATACTCTCTGCAGGCAGGCAGATCCTAAAGAGCACATGCCCTATTCTTCATCTCAGTTCCACCACTCAGATGAGTTACTCTTTTTCTTTTCCAGAGTGACTCAGGTGGCAAAGGAAGGCTGGAGAATAATTCTCATGAAGGTCCTTCCACATAGAGACAAGATGCCATCTTAAAGGACATTCTCTCTTAAAGGTTGATTTTGAATAGGTGCTGTTTTACTAAGTGTTATCAGTGCTGTGACCAGAAGAACTGAGACAGTCAACTTCTTGTTCTGGAGCTTAGATGAAAGGTGAAAGTGTGAAAGTGAGGTGGAAGAAAGGAGCTCAGGAAATTGCACCAGGAAGGAGAGAGAGAGGGGGCAAGAGCGCGCTTTCTTCATCACAGGCAAAATATGTACCCCAAGAGCATTCCCCCAGCAACCCACCTCCTCCAGCCATACCTACCTGCCTACAGTTACCACCCAGTTAATCCCCATCAGTGGATTAATGCACTCATTAGGTCCAGGCTCTCATAACCTAACATTTTACCTCTGAACTTTCTTGCATTATTTCACACATGAACTTTGGAGACACCTTATATCTAAACCATAACAGGTGCCCAGACATGGGACTGGAGGTAGGAGAGGAAGTGAGGTTGGCCAGAAGAAGGAGTCATTATTTTATGGAAGGTGAGATGGGGTATTTTACTGTCAAATATAAGAGGGCCTTTATTTAGGAGGGCCTTACATATTATGTCTCCAGAATAACATGCTAGTAACTGTGATTTATGTTTAGGCCTCTAATCTTTGCCCACTCTGTGTCTTTGCCTTGGCATTGCTTTCTTAAGTATTGCCATCCCTTTAGTTACCCAGTATTGAATGTGATAAATTATTCCTTTTGAAATAGTCTCTACAATTATGTATAATCATGCATTTCTGAGTGTTTCTAGAAATCCAGAATTCCCAAATTGTCCTACTCTGTTTTTTGGAAATTATGATATATGAGTTTTCCCTGGATTTTTGATATTTCTGTATTTTTCCATTGTTGTCTTCAAGGTTGCTTCAAGTATCAATGTTTTCTCCATGCCCTAAATGAATTTGACATGGAACGGAACACATAAATGCACTTAAGGGTGAACTTCCATTAAATTAATTGACTTTATAATCTACATGAGCAATACTTATCTACAATTACTTTAAATAAAAAATATATATATGGGCACTTGGCAAAATATCTCCCAGTATAACATGAATGGTTTTTGATAAAAAGGACCAGTCTCCTGCTTTCTGTCTTTTGATCTCATTTTCCTTCCCCAGAGGCAACAAATTTATACCATTTATGTTTTCTGCTTTTTGGTGCCTACCTTGATAGCTCTAGATAATGTGATTATGCCACTGTTTCTGAACTTAATCACGTTAAACATTAATACCTGAATGCCTTCTTACTTTGGAAGATGAGAATTTAGCTTATCCCTTCTTGCCCTAGACCTTTCTTCTCTACATTCTTGTTACATAGTGAATTATTATTTTAATTCATTTTTGGTTTGCTTTTCTATGAGTAGCTGTTTTTCTTGTTCCCACCATTTTAACCAACAAATGATATCATTTTTTATGAAATTGTGATTTTTAGCTGTTCTTCCCTTCATAATTCTTACCACTCTTTTGGCAGCTGCATTTTTATTTACTTTAACTTTTTACATTATCAAGGATGTTAGCATTTATATTCTATAAATTTGTAAGGTAATCATCTTATGTTAATGGGTTGACTGTGAATGTTAAAAATCAATAAATGGCTTTTGCATGATTTTTGGTTTTGCATAATATTGTATTCCATACTTTTCCATATCTTTGGGTTTTCTTTTCTAACTACAGGGGATTTTGTAAAATTTATTGACTTTTTCATTTTATAAGCATATTTTTAACTTTCTAGTGCTTATTTTCCAGATTCTGGATATTCCTTATAATTGCATTTGAGTCTTATTTTATGAATCAAATAACTTACATCTCTTGAATATACTGATTAGAGTTTTATTTAAACTTTTCTCTTTCTTGAATTATCTCTGCTTCCTCAGGATTTTTTTTTTTAATAATGACTTAATTATTTCTTCTTTATTTTTATTTTTACTTTTTTACTATATGTGGTTATCCTTGCTTGTTCACACATTTTTAAGTACGAAGTCTTGTGTAATCTGCATACATTTGTTATAAGGCCTCTTGTAATATCTCCCTGAATTTAACTCTTAATTGCAGACCGTCTGGGCTTTCAAGATTATCGGGCTTGTAGGTCCTAAATTAAGGAGGATCTGACACTGTTGTACCATCCACCTTACAAAACAATTTTAAGTTGTTTCAGTTCGTGTTTTTGTTTTCTTAGAGATGGTCCCTTGGATGTTTCACTTGCAGTCAAACATATTGCTTATGCTCTCTTCTGGGGATGAGAAAGAGGAAGGGGTGGTCAAATATAGATCCTTGGGAAAGCTTCCTGTTTTAAGCGTTGCTTTTCACTCCCACTCTCTGTCACGCTGAGTCCTGGCCCAGGGTTTCTGACATCACTGTGTACCCTGTAATGACCTCACTTTCAGTGTTCTCAAAGAAGCACTGCTCTGTGGCTTCCTCGGGTCTCTTCCCATTGGTCCAAACTATCCCACTCACTTGTAGCTCTCAGAAATTTGTGAAATAGCCTTAACACTGATGATGCTGCCTTTGACATTTGTTTGCTCTTTTATTCTTATTCCAGATTTATTTTTATTCTCACATTTCAATGAGATTTGGTTAGAGGGAGAAAGGGCAAACTATGTGCTCTTTCTGCCATTTTGAACTGAAAATTTGTTCTAAATGTTATCTAGAAACTTGGAAAAGGCACATTTTAATGTGTTTATAAAAAATTCTAATTCTACCATGAGTAAGTCCAAACATGTCTATTCCTGATATAGACAATGGAAATTATTTGTAGCTTATTTTACTGACAACTATGTATGTGAAACGTGGGAGGAAAGTGAGACACTTTTTTTGCAAATTACTTCGTGGTTAAGCTATTTATTTGAGAAGAACTTGTATAAACCTCCTTGTTTATCAAATTTTATGTGTATCTTTCTCTGTAACCACTATTTATTGGCTCAGGATGATTCAAAATAGATATAATTATAGGGCTGGGGATGTGACTCAGTGGTAGGTCACTTGCCTAACATGACTTGCCCCACATGTACGAAACCTTGATCCCTAGTCTGTCTGTTTCTCTCTCTGTCTCACATACACACTCACTCACACATCTAGACCCAATACAGGCTATTTTTTTTTAAACCTGGAATCAGTAACAAATGTCTATCTTAGTTGTACTGAGTTGTTAATGTGAGTCTGAGAGGTGACAGGGACTATATCTCCATCCATGTGAAAGAAACTTGCCCAAAACAATACAATTGATGTTTAAGAGAAAAATCCTACTTGTGTCTATATATATTGGTTCTATTGGATGTAGGGTTCTGGTCATCTCTTCACATGAGCACTTCTCATATTCGCTGTATAAATTTAGCCTCCTAGTCAAGAACATCTTCTCAGTAAAGTAGTAGTATGTTTCTGTTACACATAACCAAATGTGTTATGATGTTAATTCACAGCATAAACATCCTCTTATACTCTCAGAAACATGTGAAAATTGATTAAAATTTATTTATTCATGAATAGTTTCAACTCTCTCTTCTATATTCACTCCCTTAAGGTCCAGGTACAGAAGACATTTTACAAAATCCCCTATGCAACACACAGACCTAGGGAAGTCATGGCATTTCTCTTATGTTAACTTCTCTCCTTATTAGAACTATTTTCAAGTGGTTCAAAGTAGCTGAGATGTAGTATGATCATCTAAAGGTTGATAAAGATGATAATTAGCAAATAATTAGGAGAAAACATCTATACACCACATAATAATAGTAGTGTTTTAAGTGCTTTTTGTAGATTCTTAGTGGAGAAGATGATTGGTCAATTGTTTGGACTTTTTCTGAAGCTAAGCTACTCTGTTAAATCGCTTCTAAAATAATGGAATCAATTATCTGGGTTGTTGAGCAGGTGTTAGCCTGGATTCTCTAAAAATAAATCATGTCAGACTAATCTGAATTTTTTGATGAAGCAACTAAGTTAATTTATGAAAAGGCATAATTAATCTTGATTTTAGCAATGCTTTTGATAAAACATCTCTCAGAATGCCTGTGAATAAGTCCCAACATACTGGAATTAGCATAGGATTGCTAAAATAGATGAGTAACTGGCAAACTAGGGGAGGTAGTAATACATGGTCAATGATTCTTTAGGGCACAGTTGACAAGTGGAGTCCCCACGGGCTCAGAATTCAGGAATACTTTAAATAAGATTTATGTTGCTAATTTAGCGATCGACTCTCAGTTTGCCAGCAATGCAATCTGCTGATGATTCCTAGATAGTAGTTTGAGATTCAGAGGAAAACGGGGCAACATGGATGGGTAGACAAGTAGGTCCTCAAAACAAAATCAGAATCTGAATTTGGGGATTTCAGGTGTAAAGAGCAACTCGGCAACGGAACAATAATATAGCTGAGGTGGAGGCAGGTGTCCTAATTGGAGTTCAGTTGATGTTTGATGTCACTTTGGTTTAATGAGTCATGCTTTGTAATTGAGAAGTTGAAGGCTGAGGATTAGTTGAGATTCTCTAATATTGGCGTGAGTACTCCCTACCCATGTAAATTTTGGGTCTTCCAATCTCATCATGCATTTGTCAGAAAACTCTGATTTCCTCATATTAAGTCCTTTACTGAAAGGCCAACATTCCTCACTCAATGTTGAGATACATAGAACTAAATAATCTCTTTATTCTTGAGGATAACAGACAATAGGAAGAAGTCAATATTTCTGAAAAATTAGACCTTCTCAAACAGTACCCTAAGTTTCCTGTCTCCTGGTTGATCTCTTTGGTGCCTTCTCACTTATAATTCTGAGAAAATTTCCCCAAGAGGACTATTGTTGTCGGCAACAGCCACTTCTCTGTTGGTAATGACTTTGAGGATTAGTTCTCAGCGGTGATTTTCCTGTGATAAAGACCCAGTCCGTTTTCTCAGTTTATAGCTGTCATAATCTCTCATCAATTCCATCAGATCTCAAAGGTTGCTTATAGCCCTTTCTGCTCCAAGATGCTTCAAATTTTTAAAGTCTAATATCAATCTTTCTCTTTCTGAACTTCTAAGAGTAACTCATAGTAACATCAGAAATTTGCCCTCTAATTTCCTTTTCTGCACATTTCATAGTTTTTAAAAGAACCAAAGTAGTATGTCAGTCTTAATATCCGTGTTTTTCATAGGGTAGTCTTCTAATCAGCACTCCTGGCTCATTTGGGAACTTGCTGAAATATGGAATCTTGGTTCCATTGTTTGGCCACTGAAAAAGAATATGCATTTTATATGACTTGTAGGTGGTTTCTATGCAAATAAAGGTAGAGTTAATACATATCACTGGCTTAGAAAACTGATCTTTGGCAATTCACAGTTACAAATAGTCAGAGTTTTTTTTTTTTTAATTTCATCTTTTTTCTTACATGTGATAGTTCAAAAATTTATGTAGAAAGGAAAAATGGTATGGTTTAGATGGCTATGTTCTCTGGTTCCTGAATCCTAAAAATATGATTCCATGAGTGGTATTTCTCACAGTAGAAGGATGATGTTAGACAGACTAGTTAGACAGAATGAAGGTGAAACTTCTGCAACCAAATAATAGCTTGTAAAATGTTTTGCACAGTTGTCATAATAAGGCAGAGTCACAATGAAACTATAAAGTCCTGCAAGGAAGATGTGGTTGCGATTTCATTTGACCCCCACCACTACTATCACCGAACACTTAGGGACAGAAAAATGTTGTTGTCTTATTTTTTTCTGGTTGTGTTGTGTCCTCAGAACCATAGCTTAGGGATTTAGAAAGGTAGAAATTTACAACAAAATCAAGTTATTTTTCAGTGAACTTAGTTGTGAATCAAAGAAAATCATGCATCTGTTTTACAAATCTTCATAAGCAATGCTATATTTGGTTCTAAATATTGAGTGTAATTAAGGAGCTTCAAATTGGTGAATGATGCTGAAAATGACTGGAAAATTTATTCAAAAATCAGAATAACTATTTTTGTAAGGAGGGTTCAAAGACGAATACATTTATGACTGAAAAATGTATTTTAAAACAGGCTGAGGAGATATGATTGCTCCTAACAAATTTAGAAGGTTAGTAAATAAAGCCTAAGTATAAAGAAGAAAGAATAACTAGTCTGAAAACCTAAACTAAGGGGGGATGCCAACTTTGATTGTTTTATTGTATGAATGGGATGGAACTAAGTTGAAGTGTGGTGTCAGCTCCAAAATGAAAATCTATGAAGACTGGGAAAACTGTGAATAAGTAATCCAAGTTCCACACATAAATTCCTTGATTCCTTGGTCCATGTATTAAAGAGCAGCATTGATTCAACAGAGCTTACATCTAAATAATTGTTTTCTTATAAAAAATATAGGATAATTTTATTGCTACTTTTGGATTGGAAAAATATTCAAACTTTTATCAAAACACTTAAAATTTTGAGTTAGAAACCAGTTTTGAAAGTTTCAGGAAAAAAATGAAACTCTAAAACACAATGGTGCTTTTGACCTATAATAATTTCTTTGTGCCTTTTGGGTATCATTTTTCTCTCATTTTCCTTTTTCCTGTAGAACTTATATAATTGGGAGAGTTTGCATTATTAATATTGTCTTCTTTATTCAATTTATAATATTCAATGCCATTTTATCATTGGGATATAAGACTGGGAATTTTGTATCTTCAAGTGACACCCTATATTTTTATAGTTATGGTGAATTTTATGTGTCAACTTGAATGCGCCACAGGGTGCCCAAATGAAGCTTGTTTCTAGTTGAGTCTGTGAAAGGATTTCTGGATGAGATTAGCATTTGAATCAGTGGACTCAGTGGAGAAGATTCCCCAGCCTAGGATGGCTGGGTATCATTCCATCCTCTGAGAGCCTCTGAAGAACCAAAAAAATAAAAAGGGGAAAGAAGGAATTTTGGCCCCTCTCCTTTTAATTACCTGCTCCATTGCTAATGCTGGGACATCTTGTATCATCCTCCTTTGTCCGACTTGGATTTACATTATTAGCTTTCCTGGTTCTCAGGTCTTCAAACTTGGACTAAATTATACTGTTGACTTTCCTGAGTTTCCAGCATGCATATAGAAGATTGGGGGTGGGGGCTTCTTAGCTTCCATAATCATATTTACATGATCAGTTCCATATATATATATATATATATATATATATATATATATGGAAAATATATATCATATTTTTTCTGTTTCCCTAGAGAACCCTAATACATCAGTTTTACTCTGTTTTTAACACTCTTAGATCGTTATGACATGGGAAATAATAAAAATTATACAGTAGGTTGAAAAAATAAAATCAATGAAAATAAATTGTACAAGTCCAACACTTACAGGACAGAATACAAGCAGGTGGAGTCCTGTAGTGTTCCCATGTCATCTTCTCTCTGTCTCATCAACCTTTCTTGTTGATGATGTGTAACTAGCATGCAGGGAGGAGGAAGGGAGTCTACTAATGGAAAGTGCCCCAAATTGACATTTTCCCATCAGGGAAAAGCAGAGGCATGAATGCTGAGCCAGCTTTCCTCGGTAATTAATTAGTCTTTTGAACAGACATGGATTTTATTTGGGGGTTAGAGTGAAGTGTACATGGAGCCAGAATAAGCTCCTATTAGAAATTGATAGTGTGGAACATTTTAGAGGAAGTCATTCTCAGCCTATAGGGGTATGACCATAACTTGATCTTTCCATTCCTTCCTATTCATAGTGTTCCATTTTATGTGGTACTTCTACAACCTACCTTTAACATGTTTTGCAGGTTATTAACTTATTATCTACGCTTAACATGTCTGATGAATTCAGCCTGTGCTCACTGCCTAATTGATTATACATTCTCTATACTTGGCATTTTCTATGATAGTCATTTATATTTCATAAACTACTGCCTTGCCTACTGTTTACCCTTGCTATTTATTTTGAGTTTTGTCTACCCCATTTACTTGAATTCTATAACAAAATGAATTTGCTATAAAAATTCAGCAAAAGGATAATACAATTTGCATATGGCATTTTGTTATTACAACATATTTTTAAAATATTTTAAAGCTATTTATTTAAGAAAACATTGCTCAAATTTCACTGCAGTATAAATTACGCTTGTAAATATTGTTAATGCTGACATAATGTTAATATTAATAGATCAGTATTTCCATAGCATTAGTATCAACATGAATGAAAACAACAAGAGAATTAGGATCAATTGTGGAAATGTTGATATTGGAAATCCCATAGATGGATGCTGGTCATATGTGAAGAGTGAGAGGAACCATCCACATCAGTTCAACCTGTGTTTTTTCCTTACTACAATGTCATATTTTTGTCTTCTGTTATCTGCAGGTTTAGTTTGCTGTAAAAATACTAAAATAACAGAAAAGTTGAAGGGATTTCAAGAATCGTTTCTCTCTAGCATGCTGTTTGGGTCAACGTATTGGTGTCAAACCATTGCTTCATGGTTAATCTAAAACATGTGGTTGAATGGTCTCCCTCAGAGCTGACCCTCTTCTCCCAGTTCTGCTACTTTCATGGCAAGATTCAACATACAGAAACTGATTTACAAATTTTGAACACATCGATCCAAAGACAAATGCTTAGACTGACTATCCCTATACATTAGAGTATAGTGATTGTAAGTGGAGACTCAAGTGTCAAATTTCATTTTCAGCCCCAGTCTTCCTTCCACTACTTGGTTTTACTTAACTTCCAGGCTCAGTTTCTTCATCTTTACAAAGTTTCTTGAAGAAGAATAGGGTACAGAAGAATAGGGTAGTCCTACTTCAAAAGATAATTATGAGGGCTAAATTAAAGCATGCCTTGAATATCTTCACTAAATCCATTTATTTTAGAAGGCTCAGTAAACCACGTTGGCCCAAACTCAGGGACTTTAGGAGACCACACTGAGATTCTGTTGGCCATTGTGTCTAACTTTACACATGTCACGGATAGAAATGAGAGGCAAGGATATTCTTTTGTATAACCATTGAAATATTCACCGAACATTTATAATTCCAGAGTACTTCAGCTCTTAATGATATCATTTTTCTGATTTATTTAGCCAAATGAGAAAAGAGAAGGGTTTGGGGGTCTATAGTTTTCCAGATTAAATGAAGACCTTTTCAGATCATAAAATTTTTTTACTTTAATTTTGTACACTTGATATTAAAGTGTCCTTGTGATCATTCATTTAAATAATATTTCAGTCCTAATTGGTGTAATTATATCCTGCTTAACGATTTATATTACATTTTCCTAAGTATCATTTTTATGTTGCTATTAAAATTTTATTGGTATAGTATGTCACTATATTATTCATTTTGTTCTTATTCTATCAGGGTTCATAAAAGGACATTTTAGAATTCTGTTAGTTTGTTTACACAATAAATATTAATAGATAAAACTAAATTAATTGCCTTTACTTACTGATCACAATAAAACTTAATCACCTTTCTAAGTAAACAGCTTGAACCTATAGTTGTTGTTAGTTTATCTGGTAAAGTAAGAATATTGTTATTAAATCTATTACATTTGGTTCTTACCAAAGAATCAGCATGGTTTAATTATCTGTAGCTTTCCCACCTTTTGTATTTTTCAGACTTTCAATTAGAAGCCTAAGAACGATGAATATTAAAAAAAAGTTTAACAGTATTTTAATTAATGGTTTAAAGTGGATCTTCTGTGTAAGGCCGGTTTTTCAAATAATCGTGGAATCTGAAGTTGAAAATTGATTTACCTGCTTTGCACAATTAAAAAATATTTTGAATGAAGTAATTATTTTCTTTACGACTTGGCCAGATGTTTTATCATTGTTTTAAACTGACATTGTTTTTTGTCCTTGCAGCATAGAAAACTCAATTAATTTTTAGAAACTGACTTAATTTCCAGAAATATCCTCACATATTTTTGTGATAGTTGTACACATATATTTTGGAAGAAAAACTTGTTTACATTTACAGTACCCCAAATTTACAAGTTTTCCAAGCCTCCCAAATGTTTGATGATTCAAGGAAAGGAAGGACACTTAACCTTGTTTATTGTGCATTGCTTTGTTCATATGCAATTATTCATTGAGTACTAATATGCAATTTTTTATTCTAAAATATTGGTTTTGCAATATAGCTGATAATAAAACTGACTAACTTCCTGCTTTTATAGAATCAATATTTTTGTTTAGAAAGGACATTTTATCAATGTGTGTGTGTGTGTGTGTGTGTTTGTTTGTTTGTGTACATACATACATAGACTCTGGTAAGAGAAAGCAGGATGGTACTGTAAAAAATACCTAAAAATGTGGAAGAAGCTTTGGGGTTTGGAAATGAATACTGAGAAGAGTCTGGAAGCATTTTGCGGTGCTTTTTAGAAAACACACACACACTAATTTCCCTGATAGAAATCATTGATTAAAAATATACATATTATAGGTAATTCTGGTGAGGGCTTAGAAATAAGAGAGGATATCAGTATAGAAAGCTTCTACCATTTTTGAGGCCACTTAACACATCACAAATGAAATATTGTTAGGAGTATGAGTGTTGGAATTTTTTATAATGAAATCTCAGAAGGAAATGAGGAGCGTGTTAGTGAACACTGGAGGGAAGATGGTCCTCATTATAAAGTGAGCTGAATTATGTTTTACTATTGGGAACGAAAGTAGAAGTTGTAAACAATGAATTTAGATAGTTCACTGAGTACCCAGCAGTGTAGAATGTACAACTTTCTTTCTCCTTGATGCTTTTAGTAAACTGTGAGAGAAAAGAGTTACAATGAAGACAGCATTAAGCAAAAATGAACTAGCACTTGATTTGTCAAATTCTCAGCTTACCAAATAACATGTTCTGGAAACAAAGTCAAGGCTGTAGTTGGCTAAAAATATTAAGTAAATGTTAAGCCTCATATGGATCCAACTAACCAAAAGTTAAAAATAAAGGAGCAGTTACCAGAAAGGATCTTTGGAAAACTATTGTGTTAAATGGGGGTAGATCTTGTTGACATCTATGGAAAAATTGTAAAAATTTGATACCAGGGGAAAGTCAGCTAGCTTGGACTGAAATAAACAAAGATGGGATAAGATGAAGAAAAAAAAGACTCCAATGGCCAAGGCCTGGAAGCAGAGTCCTGTGGTGTTCCCTGATGATATGGGGCTGCTCTTGTGTTCAGAGTTGCTACTTGGCGGGCCCCAAGGACAGAACATTGAATCACAGAGGAGTATTCTCAGGAAGCGAACTCTAATAGAACACGTTCTGCTAGATCTTTGACTTGCTTGGGACATAAAACTCCTTTTATTCCCCTTCGTATGCTCCTTTTGGGATGGAATTGGCTATCCTATACTTGTGCCACCATTGTGTTCTGGGAGTACGTAACTCATTTTCTAGGTTTCTCAGGCCCACAAGTGGAGAGGACTTTTGCCCAGGATGAATCTCACCTGGAGTCTCACTTATACCTAATTTTATAGATAATTTATAAGATGAGATATAGGATTTTCTGAGTTGATATTTAGGTGAGATTTTAGACTTAACATTGAAGCTGTAAGTGGTTAAGACCTCTAGGGATGCTTGGATGGGGTAAATATATTTTGGATGTATGGAGGACATGGAGTTTTGGTGGCCAAGGGCAGACTGTTATCTATTGATTTGAGTCCTCTAAAATGATATATTGAAGTCCTCACATACAATACTCCAGAATGTGACCCTATTTGGAAATGGAAGATTGATTAGTTAAGACAAGGTCATAGTGGAGTAGGGTGAATGCTGAATAACAATATATCTGGCGTTTTGATGATAAGAGGGATATCTGAATATCTACATGCACAGAGGAAAGATGTTGTAAAGATATACAAGAATAAACCAGCTATGTGATGACAAGCAGAGTTTATGGATGCATTGATGAGCCAAGGAATGCCAAAGATTTGCTGAGAACTGCTAGAGCTAGGTAGGAAGAATTCTTTCCAAAAGTCCTCAGAGAGAACATGGGCCTGCCAACACCGTGATTTTGCATTTCTAGCCTCCAGAACTATAAAAAATAATTTGTTTATTCAATTCATCAAATTTGAGGTACTTTGTTACTGTAAAAATAAAAATCAATATAAATCCTTTAGATTCAAATATGTAAAATTTTAGGTTAAATGTCAAAGCATGATAAAAAGATATTCTATAAAAACAATCCCAAATTGCTACACTAATATGGAATGGTTATACTAATAATGGACTAAGAGAGTTTACGACAAAAATTGTTACTGGAAACAAAGAAGGATATTTGATAATTCTATAATTGTTAATTCATCAAGTAAATATAAAAATCATTAAAAATATATATTCACTTGACAAAGCCCCAAATAGCATGATGCAAAAATTACAGAATAATCTCTATGAATATAGATGCAGGTATCCTCAATAAAATACTAGCAAACAGGATCTATTAATATATGAAAATGTTTATATACCAGAACCAAAAGGGATTTGTTCCTGAAATCCAAAGTTGGCTCAGCATACAAAATTCAATCAGTGTAATACGCCACATCAATAAAATAAACAAAACCCCACATGGTCACCTCAATAATTTAAGGAAAAGAATTTGACAAAAAATCCAATAGCTTTTCATTAAAAAAAAACCCCAAAACAAAAAAGCACTATGTAAACTAGAAATAGAAGGGTACTTCTTCTACTTAATAAAGGACATCTAAGAAAAATCTACAGATAACATTGAATTTGATGGTGAAGGACTGAAAACTTTCTCCATAGCATTAGGAATTCATGAAATCAAGAATTTCATGACATGATCTTGTGCATAGAAAATCATAGCATAGTTAATAAACATATTTAGCAAGGTTGCAGGACATAAGACCAACATGCAAAAGTCAATTTATATTGTTGCATAAACCCTTATTTTAATACACTAGGAATGAACAGGTTGAGAGAGAGAAAAATGTTATTGGCAGTAGTGTATGAAATAGCACAATGCTTAGGAACACATTTGACAAAGAAAGGGCAAGACTTGTATGCTCTAAATCATAAAACATTGTTAAATTAAATTAAAGGAGGCCAAAATAAGTAAAAATATAATCTATGTTCTTGAAATGGAAGTTTGGTTACATTAATATGGCAGTACTTCTCAAACTGATGTACAAATTCAGCACCATCCGGATCAAAATCTTGCCTGATGTTTTGCTTGTTTGTTTTTGCATATATTGATAAGCTGATCCTAAAATCATGTAAAAAAATTGCCAGGACATAAAATAGACAAAATAATCTTGGGGGAAAAGCATTATTGGGGGCTTCAGAATTGCTGATTTAAAAACTTACTGCAAAGATAAAGTAATGCAAGCAATGTGATATTGGCCTCGTGTTGGAAATATACATTAATGGAATAGACTTGGGAGTTAAGAAATAATATTTTACACATTTGTAGTCAACTAATTTTCAGCAAGAGTGACAAGATCATTTATTGGGAATGAAGAATATTTTCAATAAATAGGACTGGGACTGTTTGCTATCCACATGCAAAAAGATGAAGTTATACCCCAGTCTCTCACCATACACAAAAATTAACTCGGAGTCAGCAAAGGCCTGCACATAAGAGCTAAAACCATAAAATTAATAGAAAGAAAATGGTATTAAATGAAATAAATGGTATTAAATGAATAGAAAGAAAATGGTATTAAATGAATAGAAAGAAAATGGTATTAAACCTACATAACCTTGCCTTAGGCATGGGTTCTCAGATATGTTCTCTAAAGCACACATGCAAAAAACATTTAAATTAGACATGCTCAAAATTAAAATTTTGTCCTCCAAAGGACACTAGAAATACTTAAAAATACTTAAAATACAAACCATAGTATGTAGAAAATATTTATCATATTTAATAAGTGAACATGTAAAGAACTCTTACAGTTTAACAATATACAGACAAATAACTCACTTAAAAATTAGAAAGCATTTGAATAGATGTTTGTCTTAAGGAGTCATACAAATGAATATATTAGGGAAATGCAAATCAAAACTACAGTGAGATACTCTTGACACCAGGTAAGATTGCAACTATTCACAAGACAGACAATAACCGTGGTTGATAAGAATGTAGAGAAATTAGTGCCTTCATACACTGTGAGAATATAAATTGGTCTAGCTACTTTGGAAAACAGTCTGAAAGTTCCTCAAATGATTAAGGAGAGTTACCATATGACCCCACAATTCCATTCTTAGGTCTATGACCGAAAGAATTGAAGACATATGTTCCCCAAAACATTTGTACATAAATGTTCATAGCAGCATTATTCATGACTGCCCAAAGTGGTATCAACCCACCGTTTATCAATTAATTAATAAACAAAATGTCATATATAGTGAAACATTATTCAGTCATAAAAAGTAATGAAATCCTGATATATTCTATAATATTGACAAAGCTTGAAAACATTATTCCACATGAAAAAATCCAGACACTACAACCTACATAGTTTAATTCAGTTTATATTAAATATTATGACAAGAAAATCTAGAGATAGGATGTAGACCAGGTTTGCCATACGCTGAGAGGAGGGGCCGTAGGGTGTGATTGCTAATAGATATGGAATTTATTTTAGGTGATGAAAATGTTTTGGAATTCAATAGTGCTGATGGTTATACAACAGTCTGAGTGTATTAAAGTCTACTGAATTGTACACTTAAAAATATCATGATATGAGTTTATCCTTGTTCTAACTTGTATCAAAGAGAAATTAAAAATTCATATAAAACTCTGTACAGGATAATAACTTTAATTGAAATAGATAAATATTGACAACAACCTATCTATCAAATAGTGAATGGTAAAACACCTAAATACCTAACAAGTAGTGCAGCTTAGCAATAAAAAGAGAATTATTGCACTTGTTACAACACACGTGAATCTCAATTATGCTAAGTGAAAGAAGACACATTGAAAGAAAAGCATACTTAGGATCCCATTTATGTAAAATTCTAGAAAATGAAAATATTCTAAAGTGACAGAAAAAAAATAAAGGATTGTCTGGAGACAAGGCGAAATAATGGGAGGGATTACAAGCAGCAAGATCTGAATTAGGGTGATGGGTGTGTTCATTATCTTGATTTTGGTGAAAGTTTTTTGGGGATATACATATGCCCAAACTTTTATTTTTAATATATTCAGTATATTATATGCCAGTTAAACTCAATAAAGTTGTTTTTAAGAAGGAAAGAAAGTGAAAATTATTCTTCCGTGAAGTCTTGCTTACATTGCTTAGCTTAGGTCCAGCCAAAGGTATTTTCATTGACTAACCTTGAAATCACACAGTGGTTCATTCTTATAGTTAGCAAGTTCCCATTGCTGAGTAATTCCACTCAGCCTTTCATCCACTTGCAATTTTTCAAGGGTTATAATTGGATGCAAATTGTCCGGTGTTAATCATGATGTGTCTCTAATTAAAAAAGAGAAACTATAGATTATGTTATGAATATTGGAAGAAACAAATAAAGCAGATCAGGGAATACTTCTCTATGGGGGCTCATGACTTATTCCTGAGTGTCATTAACTCGTAACAGGTGAAGGTGCTCTTCTTGTGCCAGTGGCAGCAGAGAGGTTGTTAGAAATAACCTAGATGTAATGTATGAGGTCAGTTTTTTCAAAAAGGGGAAAGTATTCCTATGGCTCGAGAAGTTCTTTCAATTTCACAAATTAAGGACTTTGCAAAAGGAAATTTAATTATTTCAAAATTGGATTGGAGTAATGAAATGCAGGTCAGAAGAACAGTTAAAGCCTTTTTAAGAACCTGATTCTTATAGTAAAGGGAAAACATGATGGAGTGAAATTTTAATGGACATTAGCTGGAACCAAAGCCTCAACTTTCACAGCTTTTGGGATATTACACAAATCATTCTTAGGTCAAATAGGATTAGTCTAGGAACATAATTGATCATAAATATTTTTCTAATTTAATTAAAATTTTCAGAGTTTAGGTTGTTATGTTATTCCTACATCATTGATTTGGACTTCTTGTTAATGTCTTATTGTAAATAGCATTTATTAAAAAAAAAGTAAACCAGGTTATTTTGTCTACTAATACAAAAACGTGAAAATGTGATGGAGTGAATTTTTAATGAATGTTAGCTGGAACCAAAGCCTCAACATTCACAGCTTTTGCGAAATCATATAAATCATTGTTAGGTTAAACAGGATTTGGTGGTCTAGGAGCAAAATTGATCACAATTGATCATGATTTATTGAAATACCTGCTCTATTATTAATGTAATTAATTTATAATACTTTTATCTGTAGGGTATCAGATCATCACTTTTTAAATTAATTAATTTATTTAAATTAGGTATATATGACAGCAGAATGCATTTTGATTCACTGTACATAATTGCAGCACACATTTTCATTTTTCTGGTTGTACATGATGTAGCGTAGCACCACGTGTACCGTCATATATATGTCCATCACATTCCACCATCTTTCCTGCCCCCATGTAGCCTCCCCTCTCCTCCCTTCCCTTTGCCCCATCAAAGCACCTCCATTTTTACCATGTTCCCCCCCATTATGGAGCAGCATCCACTTATAAAAGAGAACATTTGGCCTTTGGTTTTTTAGGATTGGCTTACTTTGCTTAGCATGATATTCTCTAACTCCATCCATTTACCTGAAAATGCCATAATTTTATTCTCTTTTAATGCTGAGTAATATTCCATTGTGTATATATACCATAGTTTCTTTATCCATTCATCTATTGAAGGGCATCTAAGTTGCTTCCACAGTTTAGCTATTATGAATTGAGCTGCCATAAACATTGATGTGGCTGTGTTACTATAGTATTCTGATTTTAAGTACATTGGGTATAGACCAAGGACTGGGATAGCCGGGTCAAATGGTGGTTCCATTCAAAGTTTTCTAGGGAATCTCCATACTGCTTTCCAATTTGCAGTCCCACCAGCAATGTATGGGTGTGCCTTTCCCCCCACATCCTCACCAACTTTTACTGTTGTCTCTAGACTTTAGCTGCTATTCTGACAGGTGTAAGATGAAAATCTTAGTTTTGATTTGTATTTCTCCTAGAGATGTTGAACATTTTTTTTATATTTTGTTAATTGAATGTATATCTTCTGAGAAGTGTCTGTTCAGAAGCTCCTCAGTTCATTTATTGATTGTTTTTTTTTTGTGGTAAGTTTTTTGAGTTCTTTATAAATCCTAGAGGTTAATGCTCTAACTGATATGCATGTGGCAAAAATTTGCTCCCCAAATGTAGATTCTCTCATCACCTCATTGATTGTTTCTTTTGCTGAGAAGAAGCTTTTTAGTTTGAATCCATTCCATTTATTGATTCTTGATTTTATTTCTTATGCTTTAGGAGTCTTGTTAACAAAGTCAGGGCCTAATTCAACACGATGAAGATTTGAGCCTACTTTTTCCTCCGTTAGGCACAGGGTCTCTGATCTAATTCCTAGGTCCTTGATCCACTTTGAGTTGAATTTTGTGCATGGATAGAGAAAGGGATTTATTTTTATTTTGCTGCATATTGATTTCTAGTTCTTCCAGCACCATTTGTTGAAGAGGTTATTTTTCTCCAATGTATTTGGCGACTTTGTCTAGTATGAAATAACTGTATTTATGTGGGTTTGTCACTGTGTCTTCTATTCTGCACCATTGGTCTACATGTCTATTTTGATGCCAATACCATGCCATTTTTTTTTACTATAGCTTTGTAGTATAGATTAAGGTCTGGTATTGTGATGTCTCCTGCTTCACTCTTCTTGCTAAGGGTTGCTTCAGCAATTCTGGGTCTCTTATTTTTCCAAATGAGTTTTGTGATGCTTTTTCTATTTCTATAAGGCATGACAATGGATTTTAACTGTAATCTCATTGAATCTGTATACCACTTTGGGTAGTATGGCCATTTTGACAGTATTAATTTTGCCTATCTAAGAGCATGGAAGATCTTTCCATCTTCTAAGGTCTTCTTCAATTTCTTTCTTTAGTGTTCTGTAGATTTTATTGTAGAGGTCTTTAAACTCTTTTGTTGATTCCCAAATATTTTATTTTTTGAGGCTATTGTGTATGGGGTAATTTTCCAATTTCTCTTTCAGAGGATTCATCACTGATGTATAGAAATGCATTTGATATATTGAGATTGATTTTATATCCTGCTACTTTGCTGAGTTTGTTAATTCTAGAAATTTTCTGGATCCTCTTAGAATCATGTTGTCAGCAAATAATGATAGTTTGAGTTCTTTTCCTATTATTATCCCTTTAATTTCTTTCATCTGTCTAATTGCTCTGGCTAGAGTTTCAAGGACTATTTTGAATAAAAGTGGTGAAAGAGGGCATCTCTGTCTTGTTCCAGTTTTTAGAGGAAATGCTTCCAGTTTTTCTCCATTTAGAATGATGTTGACCTTGGGTTTAACATAGTTATCTTCTACAATGTTGAAGTATGTTGTTCCTACCATCCCTAGTTTTTCTAGTGTTTTGAACATGAAAGTATGCTGTATTTTGTCAAATGCTTTCTCTGCATCAATTGATTTAATCTTATGATTCTTTAAGTCTATTGATGTGATGAATTATATTTATTGATTTCTGAATGTTGAATCATTCTTGCATCCCTGGAATGAACCCCACTTGATCATGGTGACAAACTCTTAGCCACCCTGATGAAAAGAAGGAGGGAGAAACCTCAAATTACTGAAATTTGTGATGAAAAAGGAATTATCACGACAGACACTATTAAAATTCAGAAGACAATCAGAAACTATTTTGAAAATCTATACTCCAGTAAAATAGAAAACCTTGATGACACTGCCAAATTTATGGAGGCGTATGTTCAGACCAAACTGAGTCAAGAGGACATACACAATTTAAACAGGTCAATTTCAAGCAAGGAAATAGAAGATGCCATCAAAAGCCAACCAACCAAGAAAAGCCAGGGATCAGACAGATTCACAGCTGAGTTCTACAAGACCTACAAAGAAGAATTAATACTAATACTCCTCAAATTATTCCATGAAATAGAAAAGGAAGGAACCCTTTCAAACTCAAAGCTAGTATCCTCCTGATACCAAAACAAGACAGAAACACATCAAGAAAAAAAAAAAAAACCTTCAGACCAATATCCCTGATGAACATCAATGCAAAAATTCTCAATAAAATTCTGGCAAATTGCATACAAAAACATATTATAAAACAGTGCATGAGATCATCACTTTTATTTCAGATTACAATTTCCCACTATTGAAAATTTGTTCAACATCATGAGTACTTAGTTCTTGATGATAGATTGTATTTAGTGTTCCTTTATGGAATATATTATGTAGCAATTAATATTTTTAATGGTTTAAAGATAGTGACTGATTTATATTATGAACTGTTTTGTATTAACAACTACTTAGTCATAGATTTTCCAGCAGGATACTTCAGCAACATCTACCTTCTTCCTTGTTATTTAGCTTCTTCCTAGGAGTGATGTATGGTTGCTATACTATGTGCTTTGATCCATAGATCACTGACAGGGTGAAATTTAAAGCAAAAGGAGTATTATGCTTGTTCCCCTCTAGTCTGCCATGCCTGTATTATTCTGTATCTCATTCCCTTCTTCAAGTTTCATGGAGCCCAGACTCATCTCTAGTTTGTTAGGACATTTCTGGGGCAATTCAAGAGGCAGCTAAGTTTCTGAGTCAGCTCACCTCTGGTTCTACTTCTCCCTCTTCCATTGCCCTGGATATGTTTTCTAGAAACTTCTGACTCCTGATTGACTCTCTAGGGAGACATCTGGATTGGACATTGGAGGGTTTTCCCCATGCAATCTCTCCCTGAGAATGTCTAGGTTTTAAATGGTGGTTTTACAGTTGAAATAAGCACATATTTTTGAAGATCACACTTGAGATTTCTTTTTCCCATAAAATATCCTCAAAGAATTTAACATTTCTGATCTGTGTCTTTGTGGGCACTTCTACAAATGAGTTAGCATGCCCAAATTTCTTGAGGAAAACATTTTTTAAACCTAAAGACTGGTCTGTGGCTTGTTGGCAAGTCACCTCATTATCTTTGGCCAGTTCTCTGGTTATCTTTTTCCTTCTACCATAACTTGATAGTGGCAGAACACCTGACATGATGGGGTTACAAGGCATATACTCAATATGGTGTTAACTACCTCACAAGCCCCAGGGATCTTGAGATTTCTTTGCTTGCATTATTTTTAGTTCCAGGCTACTTATAAGTTGAATTTGGGGAGAACCCTTGGGTAAGAAAAAGAGACTGACTCCTAAACAAAGCTTATTGAAACCCATCTGAATGTTTCTGAATAATTTAAGAAATGTCCACACTTTTGGTAAGAATATTTTTTTTTGTAATTTTATGATGTGTTTGAAAGAGCTAAATTTAGTAACATTATCTGCTAGATATTCACTAATATGGCAAACATCTTTCATCTTGATATTTGGTTAATCATCTTAGAAATTTTATTGCCACTTCTGAATATTATCATCATTCAAGGAAAATAAGAGATGGTGCTGAAATTTTTTGTATTTTGGGAAGCTTAGTTATTCTCTAAGGACAGAACACTCCCAGAAAATTGAAGCACATCTAATGTTTTCTGTAAAACATTTGTAACTAATATTATAATTGAGAAGAAATTGTTATTAAAATATTTTATCTATACTATACAAAATAACTTTGTTTATTTTCTGGTGAATTATGCTGGGCATCTGACATCCAATATTACTTAATGAAGTAGGTGGTATGTGTATATGTTATGCTGCTTTAAAGACTATATGTAAAAGTGACCAGAAATTATTTTGAAAGCAGATAACACTAGTGTCTCCCAAGAAAACATATTAATGATAAGCATATGAGAAAATTCACAAGTCAGAATGTTTCATTGGTGATATGGATGATCCTGTAATGATGGTGTTACTGTCTTAGTTTGTGGACTATACATGAGATGACATTGATACTAACATTTTACTCTGATGAAGCTTTGACATTTGAAATATGTTTGTTACTAAAAGCTGAATCATTCTATTAACAAGGAAACATAATACAAGAGAACTGAGTCATTCACTTCCTTATAAACATCTCTTGAAAATGCCTGAACAGCGGGAAGTCTGCTTTAATTTGTTTTCACTTCTATTATACAAAAGTGGTACCTCATCACACTTGTATATTAACTTATGAGTGTTGCAAATTTGAGGACAGAAGGGCACTTACTGAATGCAATTTGGTGATTATATTTGTATATTCATTAATATTGGGGAGTAGTTAGAGCAGCTAGCTGCAGATTTGTGACTGACCTGCAACAACAGCAGTAGTGGAGTGCTCAGGTTATTACAGAATAAATTGTTGTTTTTGTTCTACGAGGGATCATGTAGAAGAGGGTTCAATTAGGACCTGATTAATTTTCTCTCAATATTTTTTCAAGCATACAAATCAAATAAACTTCACCTTATTGATAAGGGCCTTTTTAATAAAAAAATTATACTCTTGATAATTATCAGAGTGAATAATAACACTCTCACTTCTTCTTCTTGTTCTTTTTTTTTTTTTCTTAATGGATTTGAATGGTCTTGAGGATTCAGGATGAATTTCTTTCTTTGCCAAAATAAGGGTCTTCTTAAAAAATAGTAATAATGGTAATAATAAACTATTAAAATCTTCCAAATATCCTAGGTTGTTAATGAGAAAGAATGCTGTGATTTCACTTTCTTGCATTGGAGAAGAATTTCTTGTGATGTAATTGAATGCTCCTTACTCTGTTTAACCCCATAGACCATCAGATTGATGGTTTTATCAAAACTGCTTCCCAGTTGGCAAAGAAAGCAAAGGATAATCATACTTAACCTTATGCATATTTCAGGAAGCATCATGGGTAGATGGCTATTATTAATGATATATTTTTGGAGTCTTCCAAGTATTTTTGGCTCTGTATTGAAATTACTAGTAATAAAATTGTGTTAAGAAAAAAACACATGAGATCTTGAGGGGAAAAAATGGCATAAGGAAAGAATAAACTATTGTGTAGTAAACCTGGAATAAGAGAGTCCTGGGCTTCAGGACAGATCCAGATGCAAACAAGGCAAAGCTCTTCGAAGAAAAGCAAAGGGCATTATTTAAGAAGCTGTTCTCTGATCTAGAACTGATTGCAGCCTATGTGTCCCTGTAATAGGCCTTCAGTGATTCTCAGGCAACAGTGATTTGCTCTAAAATTACTTTTTCTTACATTTGATTTTCCACTCTTTGTTCTGTAGGAATGATGCCAGCTATTTGACAGGGAAAAATTTTTAGGAAGACAAAGAAATTCTAATACATATTTTAGGTATTCTAAGAAATTCGGCCATCTCCCTGTTTAGAGCTATAGAGTAACAAACACATCTTAGAGATTCTTTGGGCAAGCTAGCTAGTTAAAATAAAACAAGACTAATATATATATATATATATATATATATATACAATCTTCAAAATGAAAAAAAAAAACACTGTACTTCTAATATACTTATGAATTTTTTACAAATTTCATGCCAAATATCTTATTATTGATTCTCATAACAATACTTCTGGGGAAGATAGGAAGAAATGAAAGAAATTGGCATTTAGACAGAATTGGAGAATATGATGCTAAGTGAAGTAAGTCAATCCCAAAAAACCAAAGGCCAAATGTTTCCTCTGATAAGTGGATGCTGATGCATAATAAGGGGGCAAGGGAACAATGGAGGAACTTTGGATTGAGCAGAGGGGAGGGAGGGGAGGGAGAGGGAAGGGTGAGTGTGTGTGTATGGGGGAAGATGGTGTAATGAGACAGACATTATTACCCTTTGTACAGGTGTGATTGCATGAATGGTGTGACTCTACATTATGTACAACCAGAGAAATGAAAAGTTGTGCTCCATTAGTGTAAAAAATAAATTAAAAAATACTCAATAGGACAAGTCAAATAATGATTTTCTGATAAAACTGTAATTTAAAAAAATCATTAAAAATAATTTACCACTAAAAAAAGAAATTACATCCATTTTATGAATGGAAAGAAGAAATCAGAAAGGTAAAGACGTGTCAAAGTTGATACAGTTTCAAGTGTGTTCTTTTTCTCTTTGCACCACTTCTTACAAAATTTCCTCTCAACATGAAAGAAAAGAAAATACCTCAATTTTATCTGTCTCTCTGCTGGTGAAGTCTACATGTTCAATAATTAATGTTATAATAAACATATTTTTATCAACTTCAAAAATTTACCATCCTATAATATTAGTATCTGTTTTGAACTGTCTTCAAATCAAGACAAATTATTTTCTTTTTTTTAAGACAAATTATTTTCCATGTGTCACATCTGCACACTTTCTCAAAAAAAATCATTTTCACTTGAATGGCCTCTTAGATGTGAAATTTAATTATAGTTGTTAAATAACTATCACAATGTTTCACATGATGGCAAAGTGGCCTTAAAGACACAAGAAATAATTTTTAATTTAAATTTTTAAGAAAAATTCAGTAGTGACAGTAATATGACGGCATTTTATATGTAATACCTGGCATTTAACACAAACATTTTAGATATGTCAATAAATTAAAATATGATACTAAAATTCCATACTAAAAGCAAATAATAGAGATATTCTATAGGTCAACTGGGTATTAGAATTAGCAGATACATGCTTTAAAATATATGTAATATATACATTCAAAACTAGAGGAGGCGTATTGTAAATAGATGAGAAGATAGATAATTTCACCCAAAATTAGAATCCATAAACACTAAGAAGTAGAAATTCCAAAGATGAAGAATATAATTGAAACAAATATTTTCTTAATATCTGTTTAAAAGCTTAACATCTCTTTAGATGCAGCAAACAAGAAGATTAGTGAATTGGAAGACAGGCCAATAGAAGTAATACAACTGAGAAACTCTGAGAAAAAATAGTTTTGAAAAAAGTTAAAATGCAAAAGATGTGAGGGGCAAACTCAAATGTTCAATGTGTATGCAGCTGGAATCAGTAAAGGAGTGAGAATTTGATTAAAATAATAATTGAATAAATTAAGGCTTAGAGTTTTCCAAACCAGTGAAATATAACAGCCCAGAGATTGGGTTGTGAATCTCAATCAAGACAAGTGGAAAGAGAATCATCTTAATAAAAGTGTTGGAAGTCGAGGACAAAAGAAAAAAAGAAGCAAGGGCTGAGGTTGAGAGATAATGGGAGGATACATTATCCTCCAAAGAATAATAGTTTTAAAAAGGGTGACAATAGACTTTTCAACAAAATGATAAAAAAAAGTGTTAATGGAATGATATCTTTAAAGTTCTGGGGTACATAGGATTGCCAAGCTTGAATTCTACCCATACAGTGAAGGTGCTTCAAAAATAGTGAAATAAAGAACTTTCAGAAAAAGAAAAAGAAGAAAAATACTAGACAATATTTTACTAACTGACTTGATCTATAAAAAAAATGCCAAGAGGTATAACGAAAATGACTTCACATGAGAAATATAGGAAATGAGGAATGAATAAAGAATGATGGAAATGATAAAAATGTAGGTATATATTGGTGAACAGTGATCAAAACAAAACAAATAGTATTTGTGATATTTAAAATGTACAATAGTCTAATATAAAGTTTAGAAAGGAGAAAATGGTATTAAATTTTCTAAAGATTAAGAAATATTTATAAAAAATTTAAACACAATAACATATTTTTATCATAATAAATTCTGAATGCAGGTTCTAAGCTCTTGGGTATAGCAGTAGTGAACAAAAAAATAATTTGATAGAACTAATAAGGAATAATAAAAATATATTTTATTGATAGAACAAATACATAGCAAATCCAAATGTGTTTAGAAAGAAAAAAGAACATAAAACAGGCATATCAAATTGAAAATGGCAATATGATATATATTATCAAAAACATGTCAGAAATTATATAGAATGCAAATGCTCTAAAATCCCCAAGTAAAAATCTAAAATTGCTACATGGAATACAAAACCAAACTCATGTGTGCTACTTAACAAAGAAATGGCCAAAATATTAATGTGATAGTCAAAGTAAGCCTCTTTGAGAATTGGTATTTGAACACAGATGGGTCAGATTGAAATGGAAAAATCCAAGGAGAATGATGAGCAGAAGGAAAAACCAGAGTAGCGGGGCCTAAGGAGTTTGATCTCCTCAAGGAAGAAGGCAGAATAGCATGGAGTTCAGTGAGTGAGCAGAGCCAACCAGAGAACTAAGAAGAGTAGATTAAGCAAAGCCCTGTTGGCTGTTGCAGGATTTTCTTTGTGCGATTTTTGAATAGACAAATGAAATATTTTAAAAGGATCATTCTGGATGCTGTGCTCAGAGTGGAAACAAGGAGCCATATTAGGAAACTATTGCATGATCATTAAAAGAAAGTTAATGTTGGATTGGACCAAGATGGTAGCAATGAGGTGTTGAGAAGTATTAGATTCTGGATGTAGATGAATCACCATTAAATTAGAAGTAGAGGGGTATAGCTACTTGCCATTAACTATAAGTAGAAATTTAAGAAATTTAGAAATTCTAAACTTAATTTATAAGTATCTATAAATTATTGGGGGGTCGACAGCCAGCCTCTCATTGGGTTTTTCTTCCTGCCCAGAAAGGTGTAAACCACCCTAAAACTTAAAATCTCAAATAATTAATGAATAACAAAACATAAATACTCAGAAATATATTTATAAAAGACAAAGCCCCTGATAGATCTAGTCCATATGGGTTCTGGAACTAGACAAAGGCAAAATGGCTCTGGTGGTTTATTTAAGGGGGTACATCAAAGGCAGGGATAAGGTTTCAAGGGCAGAGTCTTGCTTCATGATGTCTTGCAGTCAGCAGGTTGATTAACGTCTTGGCAGGTCCCACCTATCTCAGGTGCTGTGTGGGATCTTAGGCAAAGCTTAAGGGGGAAGTTCACCTGCATCAGGTGGTCAATACATGTGGTGGGTGCTCCAGAGAGTTCCCAGTGTCAGACTTATCCCTTCTGGAGGCTACAATGAGCAACATAGTCCACTCACAGCCCACAGATGGCTAGTGGCAGTAGTAACCAGCCTGATGGTGGAGACTTTAAAGCAGAGATAAGATGAAACATTTAAGAAATAAAATTCAGCCTGTCACCAACTGAAAAATTGCACTGATAAATAACAAAAAAATCCTATGTGGAAGGTAAAGTCTTGGAGAATCCAGGATAACTGGTAAGACAAGAAAGGGAAAAGCACACATGACTAATGATTGTATTCCTTGTTCGTTCTTTCTTCCTTCCTTCCTTCCTTCCTTCCTTCCTTCCTTTCTTTCTTTCTTTCTTTCTTTCTTTCTTTCTTTCTTTCTTTCTTTCTTTCTTTCTTTCTTTCTTTCTTTCTTTCTTTCTTTCTTTCTTTCTTTCTTTCTTTCTTTCTTTCTTTCTTTCTTTCTTTCTTTCTTTCTTTCTTTCTTTCTTTCTGTTTTTTAGCATCCATCCTTTTGAAGTTAAGTATTGATGAGGGCACTACTGCTCCAAAAGGAAACATTTTCAATGGTGAACATCATGGGTGAAAGAACTTAAGGACAAAAGGCATTATAAGATGAATATGTCACTTTTCCTTAACTAAAAGATTTGTAAATAACTATTAGCTCCCTTCCTTTATGCCATACATCTTGGCAGCATATTGACTATTTAAACATGCTGTTTTAAAAATTCATGTACTACAATAAGCAATGATCAATGATACATTGGAAAAGAACACTTAAATAAATTACTCTTGCTTCTCTGGGTGCATCTGTAACAGAAAAAAATTCCTTGTATCATACATAGCAGACTTTCTATTTTTCTAAAGCAATAAACAGTATTTATTTTTTTCCTCATAAAAAAGCAGTAGTCTCTTGTGTGCATCAATTAGTGAATCTGATAGGGACAATTCAATGACACCATCAAGATTAATGGCCTTGTGATTTCTAAGACAAGACATACTTTAAAGTCTTATTGATTGAATTGCTCTTAGCATCTTGTCAAGGAATGTAAATATCTACTGTAGGATATTCTTCTGTTCTGACAAGGGACTGGGTTATGCATTTACATTAATAGGTGGTCACTTGGTCTCAGAGCCCCCTAAGTAATTTTCTTTGTAAAACTATAATACTCAATTAAAAAATGTCAACTTCTACAAAATTTGGAATCAGATTTTGTTTTAGGACTCTCAGATTAACAATATAGAGGATAGACAGGGCTGCTGGTCTTGTTCTTCTTGGTATCCTAGATCCTTTGTACATTAACAGGCTCAAAATTGACACCTAAGATGTCTTCATCAAATTCAAACTATTGAGTGCTTATCACCCTATAAAGGTGCATAAAGGTTTTCACTTATTCGTTAAGTTTTTGGGGAAGATCATGAGATACGAATTTAGAGAAAAAAAAAACATTTCTGGATGGAAAACTACTGGTTTATATTCTATTTTATAGAATTAACAAGACTAGAGCAATGATTATAAAATTTCTAATGTTATTGAGCCTTACAGGAAAATCCACAGATATAATAATTTGCATAAGGACATTTAAAAAAAGAATTCTCTCTGTTAAGTAAAAACAGTAGGCAACTTATTAAGTGATGAGAGTTTTGATAGAAGAAAGTGGAACCTTCTTTGTATAGAAAGAACATAATGTGTAATGAAGCAAATCCTACTGTTGTAAGAATGAAATAACGTTTACTGGGCTCTTTCCTAACAACTATATTTCAAAACTGCAGTAATTTCGCTATTTATAAAACAAGTATAAGATAAAAGATAAATCTAGTTATGCACTTGTAAAAAATTTCTTTTTAAATTAATATCTAGTACACAATATTGAGAAAATCATAGATGAAAAACTTTGAAATTTGAAATCATGTTTGAGAAAAGGGAAGATATCATTCTTAGCTGAAAAGTTGGAGCCATGTTGGTGATTTTGATACAGAAAAATAGCTTTTATTTCAAACACATGAAGCTTCAGATGAGGATTTTTTTGGACACAATGTTCCACATATATCTTAATTTGGAGTTTTCCAAGGAAATAAAACCCTAAGTATTGTTCTAGCCCTGAGAATAGTCAGATTAGAATATTCCTAACATAATCTAAGAAAAAAAAATTCTAAAAGCATATGACCTAAGTCACAGATACAATGTTTTCCACAGGTCACAATGGGGCTGAAAATGGAGTGACAATCCCTCTCCATTTCAATGGTTACTGCTTTAGTACAAATGATTTTCTCAGTTCTACTTTGTTTTCTTTCATCTCCTGAACAAAATCACCAAAACAACCAGCTTCTAAATTGTGGCCATGTCATGAGCTGGTCCCATTTTGTCTACTCTTTCTTACATCCCAGTCCCTTAATATCATCTCCCAATTCCCTCATCCAAGGACATCCTAAGATCTTTTCCTGCTCACTCTTCATGCTATAGTATATTTTAAAACTATAAATATAATTGGATTTGACTGTAATATGCTCCTTCTAGTTCCTTTCTTATGCTATTTCATAAATTTTTTTAGCATTACCCCCAACTCAAATGCATAGTGAAAACAAACTAACAAACAACAACAATAACATACTTCTCTGGGAAATATATGCAACAGCAATCCTTTCTATGTTAGATATTTACAGGAACATATCCTGTCAAACTCTGACAAAAAGAAGCTAGATAGTTCTGACAGGAATTGTAATTGACATTGCAGTTCTCAAGGGAATGTTTAAAGATATGCTTAGAAGACATCTGGGATGAATTTTTTTTTAGGAGTGCTGCAGAATGTAGAATGGGTCAGAAGTATGGAGACAGATTAATGTTCAGATTTTCAGAGAGGAGAATGTAAGTAATGTTCTCAGAAGCAATCTGGGGAACTTGATGTTGATTCTTATGTGTGAGGTTCAGTGGGTGGCTGATTGGTAGAATTTGGAGCTGCTCAAGAAAAACTAAGCAGTCCTGGGGCCTCAAAAGATAGACTGAAAACGGGATAGATTAATAAGCCAGTTGGTTCCTAGCAACTCACTGATCACAACTCAGGGGCAAAGTCGACCCTGTTGTAGGTACAAGCTTATCTGGATGTACCTAGTGTTTGACTAGGGCTCCTCCATCCTCTCTTGGCACCAGCTATTGGGGCAATGGGTAGGGCTAACCATCAGGCTCAGCACAGAAGAACCTGCAATCCTGTTGGGTGGACATCCTCTGCTTATGTCCTGGGGGCACTCATGCTCATCTCAAGGTTTATATATCAGATACTAATGAAAACAAGAGGAATTTTTAACAGAACCAAGAACTTGAATTTTTTATGCATAATAAATGCAATATTATTTAAGCCACAGTCATTATATCTCCATCAAATACAAGGTGAACAAGTGAAGAAGACAAAAATAAAACATTTGATGAAAGTACTTTTTAAATATTCTCACCATAAGTTTATTCCTATTTTTTTTTTGGCTTATGCGTGTGTGTGTTCATGCACACACATGCATGTACTTTACTCTCTTTAAACAACAAGTTAGAGTCCAGAGTTAACTTTTCTGATGACCCCGTACAGTATTGAGCACAAAAATCAAATGGCATAAAAGGATTCCAGAGTGAAATAAAAATTTAATGTGCATTTTTGGGTATTTAACCTTGGTTATTACAATTCAGCTAACGGAGTGCTTATGATTTCTTTTCATCTTCCTCTCTTTTGCATTCAATTTTTTTTATTCTGTAGTTTTCTTCTTAAGTGGCGTTTGGCATTTTCAGATTGAAGTTCCCAGATGCCTTTCCTCTAGGCAGAAAATATTGTGGAAGGGAATGCAAACTATTTCCAATAAAAGTTGTGTAAGTGTGAAAGCCTTGAAGAGAATGACATTTTCTACATTTTCTACAGGGGGAAGCCTTACGCACATTTGATATTAAGGTGTTGAAAAACATATTTCCTCAAGTTCTGCGACTTCTCAGACCAAATGGACTTGTTCTGAGCAAATAACAGGCAGGTTATGATCCCTACATGTAAACTTGAGAGACAGGAATAACAGTCCCCACTTATTTAGCAAATATTCCATCCTAAGCTTACTGTGAGACAGCTCCTCTTCTAAGATCTGCAGACAGAATACTGATGTCTGCCTCCCAGACTCAGTTTAGAGACACAATGGAGATTAGATATCTAAATATAATTTTTTTGTGTGTGTTGTTGTAGGCACACACGATGGTATCATGAAGCACAGGAAGGTAGTCAGGGAGTTTTCTGAAGCAAATTGCATTTAGATCACGACATCTAGATGTGAAATTCTTTTTGAGCATGTAATAAATTCCCAACATTATACTGGTTTTTACACACCTTACAATTTAATTTTTTAAAACTTGGGAGAAGGAAGCAGCATGATCATTTCTTTTTATTCAGTGAGAAAATTGAGCATCACAGAGATTAAATAACTCACCCACGATCACAAAGCCCATTCAGGACAAACTTGGGTTTTGAGTTTAGGTGACCTCACTATAAGGCTCGTCACCACTTTATTTTACCTTCTCACTCATTGGAGGAACTGTATTTAATAAGTGTTGAAAAACCAAGTTGATTTTTTTATTCATAACAATATGGGGGACATGTTAATATAAATATTCTCTTACATATAAAACTCTAAAGGCTCGTGTTCATAATGTGACTATAACATTTTACAGAGGCAAAATGTAAGTCTTTATTACACTGGAGTAAATACCTCTTCCAAGGTATTCTTTTTTAAAACATGTCTCAACATAGGCAAATCAAAATATGTTAAGTGCATAATTAGAGTTTCGTCAGAATTATTATCTGTACACTATAAAAGGGACATTCTGATTGACCTGAATCAGTCCCTGAAGCAATATCCATCAATTCATTGCCAAAACTTATGTCATTTTAATCAACATTAAAATTAAAGTTCAATGTGACAGGAAAAGATATTTATTCACTATCACATATGCAAAAAAAACCCCTAATGTTATCGACTCAGCAAAGTCCATTTAAACTAGTCTATTTGATGTTCTCAGTCTGTCAGTTTATGCCTTATGTAGACATAACAGAATCTTCCAGTACATAAGATCATACATTCTGATTGGATGTTTATAACCTGATTCAGTTTTTGTTTGTTTTTAAAAAACTAATTATTAGTATACTGTGAAATTTCTATTTGAGGCTTTTAGCAAGAATTTCTCTAGGGAATACTAGAAGACAGACTGTATCATTTAGTATTCTTTTGGCTTTAAGAAAGAAGGAAACAATCAAAAGCCCGACTTCAAATGGCTTACATTATGAATTAACATAATCCATAAATATAAAGTTTTGAATTAGAATAGATTGAGGAATTCATTAATTCACTGACTGAATAATATTACTAAGGATTCTGGGGCTCCCCAACTGTCTTCTGCACCATTGTCTCTGTCTTCTCAGACACTCCCATGGTCACAAGTTGGCTGTGGCAATTTTCGGCATCACTTATAGGGATTCTCAGCAGAATTGGTCTTGCTGTGTGGCTTCTTTTATGATAAAGAAAATCCTTGGTTGAAGCTTTCCAGAAGATTTTCCTTCAGACTCTTCTTCCATTGGTCAGAAATGAGTATGTGTGTTGTCAACTGTGTTTTTTTTTTTTTTTTCTCTCTCTCTCTCAGAGTGATTCCTTACCTGTTCCCTAATCTACTGCATATCCCCACTGGGCTTGACCACTTTGGACTGTTTCTTAGACTCCTGGAACTTGGGGTTTTGGGTGGGTTTGGTTAAAGGCAGGCAGTGCTGGGAGGAGAGAGGAATGCAGGCTACCTCTCTGGCAGCTGATTGTCTCTGTTCTTCTAACACATGCTAGGCTATTGGGCAGTGAGTGCAGATTCTGCAGATAATTCAGGTCTATCCTGTGACTGTTGGTCCTCCCCAAGTTCATGTTGGAATTCTAACCTCCAAAGGTGATAGTAATGAGATCTATATGAGGCCATTGAATTATGAGAGTAGACCTCTCATAAATAGGATTAGTGTCCATGTGAAAGAGGCCCAGAGAGACTCTTTGTTCCTTCCAAATTGTAAGGATAAAGTGAAAGATGGCTGTCTAGGAAGTCAGCCTTTACCAGACACTAAATCTCTCAATGCAACTTACTAGCCTCCAAAACTTTAAACACTATAAAGTTTTGTTAATAATCCAATCAGTCTATGGTATTTTGTTACAGCAACTGAAGCAGACTGACACCAGACCACTGGGCTCTGGTTAAACTTTCTGTTCCTACTGTTTTGCCTGCTTAGAGATGGGTAGTAACTTGAGGTTTCTCAATCTTTCCATTGCTTGGGATAAAAACATTACCTGTATTGACTTTCCTTTGTTTCAAATAGCTGTGTTTAGGTTTTGCCAGCTATATTCTGCATGAGGCACATGGCTGTTAGCAAACCAGTTATTACCAAAGAGAATAGGATCTCCAAGATTACCTTAAACTTTAATGGTTTACCCGGGAGCTGCAGATAACATATTTCCCATAGATATGGATACCCTCAGAAGACTGAATTGTTTACAAAGAGGAAAGTACACAGTTTGAGCTTTATAGATTATCAAGTATCTCCTCTATTTTCTTTCTAAGATTTCATGTAGGTAATGGAAGAAAAAAAAACCTCTATATGTACTTGTCAGTAAATTAGTGTAAAAGCCCACAAGGAATAATTATAACAAAAGAATTATTACAAAACGATGACTACAAAAGAAATTCAAAAGTTTGCAGTTTGTTCCTGTGTATATTTGTTACTATAACAAAACACCATAGATTGGATGGTTTAACCAGTAGAAATTTATTTTGTCATAGGTATGGAGGCTAAAACTCCAAGTTCAAGTTCAAATTCAAGGTTCCAGCTGATTCAGTTGCTGGTAAGGTTTCTCTTTGTGGTTTGCGTGTGGTGTATTCTCTCTATGCACTCATGTGGCCTTTCCTTAGTGTGTGGAGAAAGTAGAGCTCACTCTCTGGTTTTTCTTCTATCAAGAACACCAATCCTCGGGCTGAGGCTGTAGCTCAGTGGTAGAGTGCTTGTCTTGAAGGTGTGAGGCACTGGGTTCGATCCTCAGCACAACATAAAAATAAATACATAAATAATGATATTGTGTCCATCTACAACTAAAAAAATATTTTAAAACAATAAAGGAAGACTAATCCTGCCAGATTATAGTCACACTTTTATTACCTCATTAACTTTAGATATCTTCTTTTAAGCCCTTTTTAGACAGCTTTTCATCTCTGTGACCAAAAGACACAATTAAAAACATAAACAGAAGAAAAGAAAAGTTTATTTTGGCTCATTGTTTCAGAGGAAAGATGCTCAGTTTATGTCAACCAGCGAAGAGAGAGAGAGAGAGAGAGAGAGAGAGAGAGAGAGAGAGAGAGACCTACTGACCACTAGGGACAAAATATAAACTCCAAAGGCATGCCCCTAGTGATTGACTTCCTCCAGCAACAGGCTACCTGCCTACCGTTACCACCCAGTTATATCAGTGGATTAATCCATTGATTCAGTTAAAGAGCTCAGAACCTAATGATCTCACGGCTGCATATTCTTGCGTTGTCTCACACATGAGTTTTTGGGTGACACATCTTATGTAAACTATTAGAGGTCCTATCTAAATACAGTTATATTGGAAATTAGGGCTTCAAGATATGAGTTTTGGGAAGATGTTATTTGATCTATGGAAGTCCTAAAATAGTTTGACATACGTGATTGTGTGTGATAATCTTCTTTAACCACATTGCATGTCAATTTTTATTCTTTGAAATAGAGATCCTGACATTTGGCATTGGAATGAAAGGGGTTATCTGAGGGGAAAATTGGGTAACGATTAGTCTTTATTGATGTGACTGATTAGATTTTGCATACTGTGCCTCTAGGAAAAAGATAACTTTTTTCTTTGATTTGGCATAGTTAAGGGTTGTGCTACCAATGTGGATACTTATCTAATTTTGCTTTCTTGGTCTTAATTATATTAGTTTTTCCTGATTTATGAATTGATGCCTTCTCAATGACATATGAGGGCTCATTTAAAATTTGAGATAGAGATCCTTCATGTCCTGTCTCAGGAATAAAGTTGGGGAGGAGAGACAGTGTTTTTTTCCTTTGCTGACAAAATGATAACACCAACTTGTGGGATTTAATTTTCACACTAATTAGTGTGAAGAATTAACTACTTTTCCCCAAATGTTGTGAATATTATTATAAGTCCTTATTCTACACCAAATATATCAGATAAAAAGGGGAAATTTAGAAATGCTGATTTTTTGTTGTTGTTTGTTTGTTTTTGTTTTGGGGTGTAAGTAAAGGTTTATTAACAATAAAACTAGGCATCTGCATACATGGACCAAACAAGAAAGAGGAGCCAAACACCAAAATAAAAGTTAAACGTTCAGAAAGCAGCAGGATTTGATTGAAGGTGCAGGGCATGAGCAATTGGAAATTGGATTGTGTTAATTGGAAGCTGAGGCTGAGAATATGTTGGGAAGACAGAAAGTGATTAAAAAAGATGCAAAACCTCCAAATTTCAAAGGAAACAAACAAAACATTATGAAACATGCTCTTAGCCTCGGGCGCCACGGAGAATGTGTATGAAGCTTTGTTTGCTGGAAGGGTATGAGTTTAAGAAAAGTTCCTAAGGAGATGTGCAGTAGAGCAGCAAATGTGCTTAGTATCAGGGGGTTAAAGGCACATAGGTTGCTATTATATAGAAATGAGCCTTGCATCTGGAACAAAGTCAAAGGATGAGAATTACCCCTAAGGGAAGAGATGAAGTCTTGTGAAAGGAGTTCATGAATGAAGTAGAAGAAACAATAAAAATGTACAAATTAATTAGTAAAACCAAATGTACTAAATTGCCAATGTTCATATTTATTCCTTATTTATTATTCTGCTAGCATAACACATGTTTTTAGCTTAGAGTTCTGATGGAGACTATAAAGCAAAAGGAAACCATTGACTTCTTATGAAACAAACAAACAAAAAAATCCCAAGGTACATATAATTAGCCATCTTTTAAAGACAAGAAAATTGACATTCAGAATTTATGGTACTCACCCAAAATAGCATGATGCAAACTTTGTAAGACTAGCATTGGAATCTGCAGTTTTAGGGCTTTTCTCATTCCTTTTCCGAGTGGCAGATGAACTTGGCAAACAGCACAATGAACCCTTGAGGTTTGACAGGGATACTGTGGGCTCTCCCATGACAGTACTTATTTCTGTTATTTCAGCCCACTGATAATGGGGCAATTTGTTTCCTGACAAATGATTTAAAAATGCAAGAAAAGAAAATCTCTTTCAGTGGTGTTTACAGCATATAGAAATATCTCTATGGTAACAGTGTAGAATGAACTATGATAGCATAAACATTTTTATTTTGTAGTAGGTTCAGATTTCACAAGCCATAAATCCCCAATGTACAAACAAAACCTGACTTTCCTGATTTAGATTTCATCAACTCTCATTCATTCTGATGCTTAAAAACTGGGAGAAATCATGGAAGAGGGAGATCCTATTTGTCTTCTCAGACTCCAGCAGCCGTGCCAGCCTGTCTGGCCCATGGACACCTCCATTGCTTCTTACTCAGGATTCTGTCTTGTCCCCCCTACTTGGTCTGCATGGTGCATGCTACTTTTTTTCTGTGGCAGGGCCATCAGACGTGTCCCACTTTTGCTCTTCCTTTTCCCCCCCCTCTCTTTTCCTTGTATTTCAGGAGGAATAGGAAAAGTTTGGCTGCTTTGTTTCCCTGGGCTGTGAAAATTTGATGGTTTAACCACAGGTACACTTTGTAATCAAGCACAGTTCACCCCCGACACTGATAGTGTAGAAAATTTTCAAGAATTTTAGTGAATCCAGAAACAACTATCTTCTACTTTTGATTTTTTAAATTTAAGTGGGAGCTTTATTTATTTATTTATTTTTTGTACTGCCAGCCCTAGTATTAATCTTGGGCACTGGAGGGCAGGGTATATAGTGCTTTTGGAGAATTTTTATCTAGTCTCAAATGTAGAGGATTTGTGCAGGGCATGAAAATACTTCTAATCATTTAAAAAATTTCTAAAACCCAGAATTTGATATTTTTGTTCTAAGACTGCAGAACAGCTACACCCTTTGGTATAAGTCTAGGTTCATATATGGCACCCAGACATAAGAGAATCACAGGAATAGACAGTGTTTCATCTTCCTGCAATATTTTGATTTCACTTGGGAAAAAAACCCTCAACTTCTTATTCTCTATTTCATAGAACAGAGCTTTTAGGATGTATACACTTCTAGGTTAAGTATAAATTCTTCCTTTGTCAATCACAGATAACATAATATACTGAGTGCTAGGCCACATTTTACATCTTTTGGACATTTGGTTGTTTATTGATGTCCAAGGACTTCCTGAGATAACATAATTTGGGGTATTTGTTAAAAATTAAGATGCATGGTTAACATAGGTTCATTGAATAATAACCACTGAGGCTGGTCTTGGGCATCTGTATATTCACTGCCTCCAGGCGATTCTTATATTCATCAAATGAGAGACAGATTGATGCAGGATTACATTAGGCTGAATTGATTTCCCCTAGTGATGACAGTTCAAAAAGGAACTTGCATAATTGGAGATATTTCTTTAAGAAAAAAAAAGAGAGAAAGTATCTAATACTTATTCATCTGATGATAAAGCCCTTAACATTTTATATATGTTTCATATATTTCTAAAGATAACTCTATTATGTCTAATAGAAATTAAATTTAATTTGAAGTGATGCTATTTAAACAGATAAAATTCTGGTTTGTGATAGAAACTATACAATAAAACCATATTACATTTTGGAAAAAAATGTTGTTTATGCTTTATGAAAGGACTGTCTTAAGTACACACACACACACACACACACACACGCAGGTCTCTAAGAACTAAAATATGCATCATTTCTTGGGTCAGAAGAAAAAATAACATGAGGATACAAATCTATAGTTTGTAGTATAATTTTACACTGTCATTACTTAAAAGTGAAATACATTGTATTCATGTCCAAGAGCTGTCAGCACAAATTGCCACAAATTTGGTGACTTAAAATAAATAATTTTTTTATCACTTCAGAGTTTCAGAGGCCAGAAGTTCAAATCAAAGTGTTCATTGGATTCCATTCTCTCTGAAAGTTGTAGGAAAAAAATTCCTTTCCTCCTGGTTTCTGCTGGCTCCTGTCAATCCTTGGCTCAGTGTGCAAAACTCCCAACTGCTGTGTCTTCACCTATTCATATCCTTCTTCTTCCCTGTCTATGTCTTCTCCTCTACTGTACCTGAAAGGGAGGCTTGTCATCGGATTTAAATCCTGTTCATATAACCCAGAGCGATCTCATCTTGAGATCCTTAACTTACATGTCTATAAAGACGCTTAGCAAGTAAGTTCTTGTTTCTGGGTTCCTAGAGTAATGGTTTTGAATGTGTCTTTTAGCAGCTACCATTCAATCCCCACATACATTGCATACATTAAATCTGTGTATTTGTAAATTCCACCAGAATGGCTGTGTGTACTGTTTCCATTCCTCCCACCCTGGTTTGAGGCAGAGTGCTTAATGAGGAACTAATGACCCAAAGAAGAGAAAAAAGAGCAGGAAAAAGAGGGATTAGATCCTCCTGTCTGTACTCATAGGGGCTGAATTTAATTCTTTTTCCTAAACCGTTTTCATAACTTGTCATCCAGGGAATGGAAATTCATTTTTTAAACTTAGAATGTGGAATAATGTGGAGTAAATCTGCTATTACTCCTTAGATGCAATATTAAAATAACTTTAATCCTGGGGGAATAAATTTTGTTTTTAAGTGAGTTTTATGCCCTCTTGCCTAATGAAGGCATCTTGAGTAACTAACTGTTCATCTGCCAGCCTGCAGAAGACACTCCAAAGCCACATCCGCAGACTTCCAGGCACATCATTAACTTTAATCATTTCTTAGTATTAAAAAAAAAAGATGAAAGGAAAAGGAAAACTGATTGATTCAAACTTAGATGGCATATCCTGTTCTGTAGAATTGAATTTAATGAAAGTGCAAGATTTCCTGTAATCAAGATGCTAACCCAGGAAGAAATGTAAAGAAATATGAAAGAAATGGAATTGAAGATCTTGGATGTTGGTGGATGGCTCTGAATATTCCTTCATACATGAGGAGCAGTTGTATTTGCTAAAGATTCATCCAGATGGTTTGGGAAACACAAAAGTTTAAATAATTCTACAAAAAGATGTTGACCAAAGTATGTATGGAGAGGAGTTTTAGATTTTGAATCCCTAAGTGGTTCTGAAGTCGCCATCTTTATTTTTGTAGCATATGGTTCTACATCTGTGTGTGTAGGAAAAGAAAATCTGAGTGGTCTAGAAAACTTTTAGGTTTTCATGTCATATGATAAGTAAAAGAACTCTATTTGTCTTGATTTCTAGAATAAAGACTTTGAGAATCAGACATTTTGATGAATGTGAGCTCTAGTATCTGCTTTGGATACAACTAATATTAGAGGCCACAGTTAAAAATTCAATAAAAGCTGTAATATTATTCTGACAAGAGAAATAAAAATTGCACATACAACAGGTTAGACATTAAGGCATGACCTAGATGTTTTGATATCACTTTAAGGGTATCAACTACACATCAGTCTAGAAAGCTTGTTACCTTTACATGGACACATGAGCCAGGAAGACTTTTAAAGATCTTCAACATCAAATATAAGGAATCTTGTGCATATGTTTTACTATTTAGAACAATGCCTTAGAAAAATTTCCTTGTGAAATCTACTATTACTCCTTAGATGCAATATTAAAATCTTTTAAAACTCAAAATATTAATTACAAGTCTGCGGTCTCCTGTGTCTTCAAAATGCTTTTCTTGGTAGAATTATCACAACAGACAACTTGTTTCTAAAATTCTCTATTCATGTAATTTTTATTTTGGGAAGATGAAATCAAAGCATTCTAATTGACTAGTGAGCATGAAATTCCAAACCATATTCTGTAATTCACATGACAAAGTTATGAAATTGGATTGGGTCATTTGAGAAGACAGTCTTCATTTTATATAATTTATCTTTTTAGATCCTCAATTTATTTAATTTGCTACCCTTTCTGTTTAATTTGCTGCCACTTTAATCAGTTTGCCACATTCTGATCATTATAGTTTAAAAATAAAATAGTAAATTGTATATGACAAAAACTATCTTATAGATACGAAATGATTTGAAATTTTATATGTTGATTTTCAATTGCCTTTGCTGTCTCTTTTCAAAATAAACGTGACATGTACCTCAATGAGTATCTGGCCTTGAGTATGTACTGCAGAATATGTTCTTCTAACTTTTAAAATATCCTACCTTTCATTAATGGTCTTTATCATAAAACATAGTGAATCAAGTATTCCAGCAAAGCACTATATTTTTTTCTTTTTGTTTTACATATGTTAAAGTCTGATAGACTTTGAATGACTTTACTAGTTTTGAATCATCTCAAAAGAATATTCTAGAGGCTTTTAAAGTTTAACCTTTTTCATTTTCATAAATAGCTTTCTCCAGGCAAGCACATATAATGAAACTCCTAATCTGCAGAACTCGGCAGGGGGGTGTCTTTTTCTCAAGAGAAGTGTTACATCTTTTGAGCATCAAAACTGCAAAAGTCATTCAAAAGAAATTTTAGGGGGAGCAGCAGAGGGGGAGTGGGACACCTTTTAATAAATAAATAGCATGAAAACTGTCGATGATATTCTAAATACCTCAAATCACAAGGTGACATTATTTGGTGTCTTAAAGTTAGGTTGCATTAATTGGAACAGTGTTTGCTAATAGCAACTGCTATTTAATGTGTTTGAATCTTAATGTGTTTAATTATGAATACAACTTTTTCAAGGTATTCTTGAGTGTTTCCAGAATTCTCTAGCTCATGCATTTTAAATGATGTTTCTACTCATTAGCTCATGAGATTACTATATTTGCAAAAAGAAGGAGGGAAAACTGAAAATATGGGAAGAAAGCTTTAAGTTTAAAGCAAAACAATTTCACTGGTCCATTGAAGAAAAGTGAATATTATGAAGTGTCTTATTTCTTTATCTCTTTAGATTTGCTTTTGATAAATCAGTAACAGGGTTTTTATATCAATAAGTTGTGATGTTGTTCCTTATGAGTGCAAAAGGGCATGGATAATTCTTGTTATCCTTCTTAGATTTCCCTTTGCCCACAAATTCTTAAAAACAAGAAATAAACTTATAATGGTTTGGGAAGGTTTCATGTTTTGGGCATTTATAAATGTTGTCTTCTATATTATTATATATCAGGCTGCAGACTGGATTGTCTAACATCTGCAGTTATTTGGGTTTTAGTCACCCATAGGATACTTTAAATGGTAATGAAGACTATTTTCTTTTTTTGTGGGAGGATACTGGGGATTGAACTCAGGGGCACTCGACCACATCCCCAGCCCTATATCGTGTTTTATTTAGAGACAGGGTCTCACTGAGTTGCTTAGTGCCTTGATTTTGCTGAGGCTGATTTTGAACTTGTTATCCTCCTACCTCAGCCTCCCAAGCCACTGATATTACAAGTGTGTGCCACTGCCCCTGGCAATAAAGAATATTTTTGTTAAACTCCAGTCTCCAGAGAGAACATTCGGCTTTTGGTGTTTTCAGATTGGCTTGCTTGGCTTAGCATGATATTCTCCAACGCCATCCATTTACCTGCAAATGCCATACTTTTATTCTCTTTTAATGCTGAGTAATATTCCATTGTGTATATATATTCCACATGGGAAAAATGGAGGAACTTTGGGCAAAGGAGAGGGTGGGAAGGGGAAGGGGTATGTACAGGAAAGATGGTGGAATGAGATGAACATTATTACACTAGGTACATGTATGACTGCACATATGGTGTGACACTACATCATGTACAATCATAGAAATGCAAATTTGTGCTGCAGTGGTGTACAATGAATCAAAATACATTCTGCTGTCATATTTACCTAATTAAAATAAATAAATAAATATATTTTTAAAAACTGGATGCTCATCATCTCTAGCAATAAGGGGAATGCAAATTAAATCTACTCTAAGATACCATCTCATTCCAGTAAGAATGGTAGCCATGATGAAGACAAACAACAACAAGTGCTGGCAAGGATGCGGGGAAAAAGGTACACTCATACACTGCGGGTGGGACTGCAAATTGGTGCAGCCAATTTGGAAAGCAGTATGGAGATTCCTTGGAAAGCTGGGAATGGAACCACCATTTGACCCAGCTATTCCTCTTCTTGGACTATACCCAAATGACCTAAAAACAGCATACTACAGGGACACAGCCACATCAATGTTTATAGCAGCACAATTCACAATAGCTACACTGTGGAGCCAACCCTAGATGCCCTTCAATGGATGAATGGATAAAAAAATGTGGCATTTATACATAGTAGAATATTATTCAGCACTAAAAAATAATAAGATCATGGCATTTGCAAGGAAATAGATGGCATTAGAGCAGATTATCCTAAGTTAGCCAATCCCAAAAAAACAAATGCCAAATGTCTTCTCTGATATAAGGGGGGTGACTCAAAATGGGGTAGGGAGGAAGAGCATGAGAAGAAGATTACCTCTTGATAGGGAAGAGGGGTGGGAGGGAAAGGGAGAGAGAAAGGGAATTGCATGGATGGTGGAAGGAGACCCTCATCGTTATACAAAATACATCTATGAAGATGTCAACATATCTTGTATACATAGATATGATAAATTGTGGCATAAACGTGTATTAAGAATTATAAGGCAAATTAATAATAATAATAATAATAATAATAATAATAATAATAAATAATAATAATAATAACTCATGTAAAAATAAATAAAAAATAAAATAAAATAAAATGGAAATTCTGTTTACCCTACAGGTCATTGTGAAGGTTGAATAAGTAAAGGACTCTGTGTATTCTAAAATGAAAAAAAAAAGAATTGTAATGCAAAAATAAATAAATAAATAAACAAACAACAAAAACATCAAAACAACAAAAACTCTCCAGTCTCCATATGTTCTGCTCTCAATTCTATCTCATTATTATTAAAAATAAAAATCTCAGACTTACATCCTACTTCTCACTCTATCTAAGCATAAACTTGCATTGGGATTAAATTTTAAAACACACTTACTTTGTTCATGGGATGGACAATAGCTAAAAGCATCTTTGCAGAGAAGCCCTGGAACCGTCATGCCAAAGGCATCAAGTACTGAGGTACTGTTATGACTGTGGCAGTGCCTAGAGACTCTCTCCCTGTCAGAAATCAGTCCAACAAGTTGTTTAGACATATTAAGACTAGGAGACCAAGAGTGGCTTAATTTTGATCCTTATGGACAGGCTGAAATTTCTGCCTGGCAGGATATCCAAACAATGTGGGAAAGAGGGAGATGCAAGTCCTGAAGGTGGTGTTATAATCACATCAATATATTAAACACTTGACTTTGTGTTTGGCATTGCATTCTTATTTCATTATCATATCAAGTAAGTCCCAAACACACTAAAACTCCAAATGTATTTCCTCTATGTAAGTATGTGTACTCGAGAGTCATAAAGGGGAGTGTTTATCTGAAGAACTGACATACAATAGATATATCATCTAGCAAGGAGAGCTGTGGTTTTTATTATTGTTATTATGAATAACTTGTTATATGAGATTTCATTGACCCTTTTAATTCTTTGACTTGGGTCTACAAGTTTTTGGTTTTAAACACCTAGCAAGCCAGTTTCACCAGTCTTGTCCATAGACATACTTTTTATATGATACTTAAATTCTTTACTATGTCATAAAGATGAGTTGAGAATGGATTTTAGAAAGACATTCAAGAAGAGATTTTTTTGAGTGTGCTGTCATTTCTGGTATGGAGAAAGAATTAAATTCAATGAATTTCTGGGATTTAGGAGTGATAATCATATCTCGTATTACTTCTTTAAATTTAGAAACAATTGAGACATAGGTATTAGGATCAAACGTTAGCAGTTCAATGGAATATCATTTATCCATAAAGAAGATTGAAATTATGGCATTTGCCAGTAGAAGGATAAAACTGGAGACTATCATGCTAAGGGCAATAAGCCAGTCCACCAAAAATCAAAGGCCAAATGTTCTCTTTAATGTGTGGATGATAACTCACAATAAGGGGGGGTGGTGGATAGAAGTTCATTGGATTAGATAAAGGGTAATGGAAGGAAGAGAGGGAGGATTGAAATAGAATGTCCAAATGAATTGGACATAACTTTCCTATGTTTATGTATGAATCCATGACTAGTGTAACTCCACATCATGTTCAACCACAAGAATGGGAAGTTATACTCCATGTAAGTATAATATTTCAAATACATCTACTGTCATGCATATCTAAAACAAATTTTAAAAGTTAGTGGTTACATTATTAACTAAATTAAAGCGGGGTTGAAGATTTGAGATTTTTGACTATCTTAGTTTTCTTAGAGATTCCTCATCTGTACAGACTTTGTAATAATCTATCAGAGGAAAAATTTGAGACTACAGAGAAAAAATAATTCCTACTCTTATCATGCATTATCTTACAAATACTTGAAGAATACTTAATATATATCCTTAATTTTGTTCTGAATAGCCTGCAATATTTTGCTGTTTAGAACACCCAAAATAAAATGTGAGGAAAATAAAATTAAAAGTATTTTGATAATATCTTTATTTAGAAACATCTACTTGAGAGTTAAGTTTATAAAGAACTGAAACAGAGATATCCTATACGTGTATGCTAAGGAATAATAATAGTGTGCTGTCAATATTGTTAATCCACCTATGAGGTACAAGGTTATAAGTTCAGCAGAAAATTTATATAAAAATTCATACAGCAAAATAAAAATTAAGTAGAAATTGTTTGCCACTAAATATAGTATCAATAGCTCCCCTTTTCCTTAGGATTCATCTTTAAATATGTAAGGACTTAAGTTAAATCAATATATATTTTTTATTCCTGACTCAACCTATGTTTAGCCAAGCAAATTGGCAAGGGAATAGTTACAAGATAAATTGAATGTCTTTACTTTGTTGCAGGCTATTTGTCACTATAACGTATTGAAATCAAAAGAGCCATCTTTGATATCATTCTTCCACAATGCATTCCCTTTTGTCACTATTCTGTACAATGTATTTATTTAAAAACAAACACGTTCTAGAGGATCTATTTTTGACACATTTAAAAATGAACTATCATAGCACTTGGGTTTTATCACAATGCATCTGCTTTTTAACATAAATGTCATTATATATATATATATATATAT
>NW_026000211.1:23692232-23738622 GCF_001458135.2 Marmota marmota marmota | reverse complement strand
CTCGGCCGTGGCTCTCAGCATCCATAGATGGTTTTGGCAAGAGAAATTGTGTTGTTTTTTCTTTCTTTTAAATCTCTTGTTAAGAGGTAAATCTCCTGTGTATGGGCAATCACTTGAATTCATGGTAATTTGGGGATAGAATATCAACTAACTGGGATAATTTTTTTAAAATTCTAATTCTATGACTTTTTAAAAATGTGTAGGTGACTTTCAAGGTGAGGTATGTGTTTGGTAGCATGTAATATTTGCCCATGGTAAACAGATTTATTGGAGGTATGCTAAGGTAACATCTGGGAAAGCGGGTGGTGTGCAGTATTTAAATACCTTGATTTCTTATTCACCATTATTTATGAGATAAATTTGACATCCTCTGCTCTCAGAGGTTTAATGGAATCCCTTGAACAGCTGCATAGGCACACAAAACAGAGTTGGAAACAGCTTATATAAGGAATAAAGGAATATACAAAAGTTTTAAATTACTAAGATAAGCTAAGTGAGATGCTTAAATAATGGAGAAGAAGTTCTTACCAGTTAACTTGAAAAACAACAAAAACTTTTAGAAGCACTTTCAAAACTTTTGCCTTCACTTGAAAGGTCACCTATAGTCTTCCTGGTGTGGAAGGCAAAATATGGCTTGGGTGACCAGGTGGTCAGTGTTTAATAGGTAGGTCTCTCTGAAAGCTGCATCCAGAATTTAGTTGTGTTCTTCCATTCACGTGCTCACTTCTTGGCACTTAAGGATTTTTTTTTTCTTCTGAGAATTTAGTGATGATGAGGGTAGTTCCCAAAGGCTAATAAAGTGCTGCAAATGTAGAGACTACCTAAGGAAAAGGAGGCCGGACAAGAGTAAAAACAGCCTTCAGCACTTGGCATTAGAAGTCATGTGCGGTGGCACCTGCCTGCAGTTCCAGCATCTCAGGAGACTGAGGCAGGAGGATGGCAAGTTCAAAGCCAGCCTCAGCAACTTAGAAAGGCCCTAAGCAACTGAGTGAGACCCTGTCTCTAAATTAAAAAACAAACAAACAAACAAAACAAACAAACAACAACAACAAAAAACAACTGGATATATAGCTAAGTGGTTAAGCACCCCTAGGTGCAATTTTGGTACCAAAAGAAAAAAAATGTAACTTGGATATATATATATATATATTACTATAATAATGTATTTAAGCCTCAAAATTCTGTCAACCTAAAATGACTTTCAGAGGAATGTGACTGTTCTAGGAGAAAAGAGAGGAGGTACAATAAGTAACATAATTTCATTTTATATCAATAAGGTTTTAACTCACAGAATGTTTACCCAAATATTAAAGGAACATGGTTTAGAACAAAGAGCTCTGAAGTTAAAGCAGAAATGAGTGGCAGGGAAATAAAATGCAAAAGTTTTTCTTAAACAACTTAGCCATAAGGGAGTAACTAAAATTCAGCAAGCATTTTTTTTTTATGATGATCACATTTTCTTATTTGTTTTATTAACTAAAAACTTACACTCTGTTTATTAACCATGAAAACATTACCAACTTGATAATTTTAATTTGCTGAAATAGAGTCATAAATGTAATGACGATATAACGGCAGGAGAATCTGCTTGAAAAAAATAAATTGAAGGAAAATAAGTTCAGTAAAATTAGTTTTCAAAGAAGTGAGGTGGAAGATGATCCAATATCAAATATGGATAAGCAAGATGTTGGATATTATAAGTTACAGTGTAAAAAAAAAAATAAGAACTCTTTTTTCTCAGCATGGATCACACAACTCCTGCCCCAGGCACAGGCCTTCTAAAAAATAATATATCAAAAATATCTCTAATCAGAAGGAAAGAAACTGAACAGAAGTAATTTTGCAAGAGGCAGAGTGTATTATTTTACTAGGTGTTCAATTTTAACTTGGCGATTTACTAGAAGTGTGAAAAACTTCAAAGGGCACAGAAAAGAGAAATAAAAAAGTAGAAAATGGGTCAATAGGGGAAGGAAATTTTACTTGGAAAAAAATTGAAAGTATCACTTAAGAGGTGGAACGAAATGACTCCATAAAGTCATATGGCACAACCATTGCTAGCCACACTTGTTGGTCTCTGAAGGAGACTCGTGTGATTTTTAAAGTAGCAGAAATGACTGTGGAATTCTGTTTGGAATATATTGTTTCCTAATTTTCCGGAACTAAACCCCGTGTCTCATAAGGACCATTCAGCACAAAGCTCAGTCCAACTTGGTACTCCTGATTATCTTTCAAAATGCATGGCTATTCCAGGACAGAAAATTAAAGTTGCTATGTTTCTCTGGGATTGACCTTGGAAGTGAGTAATCAAGGCTCTGCTCTACATTGCTCAAGACACACATCTGTTCTCTCTTTTCCACTGTTCTTGGTTTCTCTCTGACTTATTGTTTCATTCTCTCACTGTTTACAGGCTTCCTCACTTTCCTCTTCCTATAACCCACGTGGATGGCTCTCTCTGGCCCTCCATGCATCTGAGTGTTTTGGGTGTAGGACTCCCCACACTGATGTCACTGTATACGTCTTTTAGTTACACTTTTTTAAACTCTGTAGTTTTTATTTTGATTGTGTTATTTCTTGTAATTACATTTCTTAAAACAGAATCTGATTTATTTTGGGCTCGAATTGGCTGGTTCTGCCTGAATAAGTTTCCTTTCTGGTTTTAATCAGTCATTGCCAGAGTTAGAAGGTAGAGTTGGATGCTGGGTCTGTCTTAGCAAGGTCAGCAAATTCTGATTAGGAGACAAAAGAACAATCTATAAGTAGAAATCAGTGAACAACTGCACTTGGCAGCACTGTCTTATTTATTAAAAACTGACATTGACTCTGATAATTTGTAGGCATTGAATTGAGTACTGGGAATAAAGTGTAGATAAGGAACACATCATCCCCATTTAATAGAATTGGATCAATCAGATATTTTCACAAGAAAAAGTCACATCCAATGGTGATAGTGCTAACATTCCAGGGTATTTCTTAAGAAATTTTGAGAGACTAAGACATTTTGTAAATAATTTTATTATAATAATATCTCAATTACAGAACCTGTTTTGAATTTTCTTTCTCTTGGTATTTTCCCTATAATGGGTTGTACTCAGCAGGCTTAGAGAAATATACTTTTTTTTTCCCTTGGAGTTTTAGATAGTGGTTTAAGCCAAGAAGAATGTGTTAAGATTCTTAGAAAATTGCGTAGACTCTTTGAATTGCAGCTGTTCTAGTTTAAAAGGCGTAATTACATATCAGAAAAAATTTAAAAGATTTTAGCTGAAAACTTTGGATATTAAATTTACCAAATTATACAGTAAATTAAAGTTTTGTTCATACAAAAATAGGTTTGTGACAGTCATGTTTATATTTATAGAAACATAATGATATAATATTACTGTAAAATTATAGTATTAATAATAATAATGATAAATGATGTTTATTGAGCTCTTGCTTTATGGCAAAGACTGTTATGGGCGCTTGACAAGGATCAATTTATTTAATTTTCACAAAAATGCCATGACTTATTCATGAATATTATGGTCATTTTAAAATTAACAATGGTAACTTGAAGCAGGGAGATCTTAAGTGGAAAACTCTATCACATGGCCAGGGTTACAGTTCAGCAATCTGACTAGAGATCCACTAAGATATTTTTAGTCATATACAGTCATACACATAAGCATACATTATCGTGGGGCTTTCAACTCAGTACTACAATTAATATTTTGCAATTCCTTTTAACAAAGGTCTTGGTGGTAGCCCATGGAATATGATTCACAATGAGAGGAAAACCTGTGGTGCTTTCTACTAAAATTCTGTAATGAAGACAGTGCTTTCTGTAGGCATGATTTATTGCAGATTTCTTTATTGAAGTACCTTTAAAATGGTCTATAAGCATGTTAAATTAGTATTGTGTTATGTATCAATGCTTTTTATCTGAAAATTTATGACATGAATGGCTTACCTAAAAGTACATTTGATTTTAAAGCACAATGATAAAATAAACCATTCTACAAAGTAATTCCTTTTTTTTTTTTGAGTTTCAAAAGACTCCCTTCTTTTCCTTTTTCTTTTTTCTTTAGTTAAAACAAGTTTGTGGGAGAGTGTGCCTTTTAAAATTCCCATGATTTGATAAATGCAGTACTCATTAATTAAAATTTGTTTTTAGAAAACCTGTTTTTTCAGGTCATAAAATCCTTATTATTAAATCATTACTTTTCTAATTGTAATAAGGTTAATTACTAACTCACTTTCTCAGATCTAAAGAGAACTTAAGAATGGTAACCATGTATATGGAGATGCACCAGATGGTAGTACCTATTGATAGTGATATAATGATAATATTTCCATAGAAATGGTGGAGGAGAGGTCAAAATTAAGGGTAATGAGCAAAGAAGAGAGCAGTATTATGTGTTTTAAAGAAGAGTACATTCATGTTATTGTACTAATTTTAAAAAGATATGATATTTTCATTTGTTAAGATGGTCATGACCTGAAAAGATAAAGCTATTTTGTCCTAAAGAATCATTATAGTGAAAAAAAATAGTTGATTTGAGTTCCATAGTTTGAGTATGTTGACATTTACCAATGGCATAATTTAGTGCTGTGTGATATTTTCAGATCTGGAGAGGATCTAAGGAATAATTCAGAATTCATTTTTTATCCTTTACCTGAATAATTTTTATTACATAGGTAATTACATAGTAGAATCTTGTTTATTCAGAAAAAAAAATCAAAACACAAAAATGAGAAAAAAACATTTTCTGACAACAAACAGGAGGGGTATAGGTTAGGAGGAGGTGTCTTTCCATCCACCCTGGCCCATCTCCAGCCCCAGCCCCAGCCACAGCTCTCTGCTTTAGCAGCAATAAGGGATATGGGGTATTGGCCCCCAAAATGAAAATGGTGTAAGTGTGTGTATGGGTGCAAAAACTGTGGGGAATGGTGAGAGGAGGAATAGACGTGGTCATTATTGGGCACACCACAGGTGGGGAGCTATTTCATAGCATTTCTTTTAGATCAAACCACCATGGACACCTTCTTCGCCCATCAGCAGGATTAGCGTCTTGGCAGTCATGGTGATAATGACATTGAAGGTGGGGGCTCCAAGATGTTCTTGATACAAAGATCCATGTAAATTCCCCATCCTGCAGGAGTGAGTCCCAGATCACAGAACATTTCCGTTTTCCAAGTTTTAGCCTATTCATGAAAAAACTTGATGGCTCTTTGCCAACCAGAAGAACATCAACCTCAGCTGGCTGGCAAGCCAACACTCTGGGCCAGATACCACAGGGAACCTTTCTCTTCTTCCTTCCGTTTCCACCCCAAGCCCCACCTATGTGATTTTATTCAGCATCTTAGACATGTGACTTTGGTTCTACCAAGAAGACAATTTGGATTTGTGGTTAAGAAATGAGAGTAAGAACCCAACATGGAAGAAGTGATATTCCAACAAGTGAGATGGCAGATGCATTTCATATCTTGGGGATGAGAGGCTGAAGATTCCTGAGTTTGGGCCCATGTTTTATAGGCATGGGACCATGAAGGCAGACAAAGATTGACCAGAGCAATTCTGTGGAGCAGGTGTACACTGTCCCTGTTTCCAAACACTGGAGTCTGGTTCACACATTTAATGAATTTTTCTTCTACATTAAGTAGATGGGCTGGATTTTGTCTTTCGTAACTAAAACCGTGAATGATGCAATGGTTAATTTCCCCCAGTTTACGCATCAATATAATGGCCTTCTTTTTATAAGTAGCTATTTTAGTTCTCTACCCCTCTATCATTCTTTCTGTAGAAATAAAAAAAATAAATTATAGAAGAGATAGTTTAAATGTTCCACAAAGCCTTGCAGACCATTTGTCTGTACTTTGTAAAATGGGCATGATTCAGGTTCTATAGGTGGGATTTGGGAGTTTATAGGAAACCTCAAAATCCAGAGCCATTTTAATTTCTCTGTTGGTCCTATAGTCTACCTTGATATGTCTGGGAAAAAAGTAAGCCTGAGATTTTTCAAACTATTTCCAAGATAAGAATTTAGGAAATGTCAAAAGAAATGGAGAACAGTTGTGCATAAGTTCATATATTTATTTTAAAAGCAAAATAATTAAGCTCAAAGTAATTGATGCTTATTACATAGTTAACCATGGTTAGAGCTGAATGCAAGGGCTTTTAGAGCTTTTTTCCCATTCTCTTTCACCATGATTCAGCCTTCATGAAAATGCCATTGATCTTTGTTCTCTGTACTATTGCTGCCAAGTCTTTTAAGAACAGTTTGGAGCAACGGTTCAGGTTCAGTCTTCCTGTATTTTCCCTCACTATTTCTACCCTACCTCCTGACAACCCAACCTTTGAATTAATTCATTTTGTTTGTCTCTCCAACTTCTGCTGCCAGGAGAAAGATAACTGCACAGTTTACCTGATAGAATTATAAGCTACTGATAATGTATGTCCACCTTAAGTGCTGAGTAACTGCAATATCCCTCATACTGTAGTCTCCTTCTGTCTAGTAGTCATGCAAACTCCTTCTCCTGAGTGGAGATATCTAATCTCTGTCTTTCTACCGTTTTTGTTAGCCATCAGCCCAACCTCTTATAATTACTGAGAAAACAGGGCCCTAGTCCATTTTAAAGCAGAATATTATTTCTGTATTAGTTTATTCATATGGTAAATGTTTACTGTGAGTGCCTATCAGGTGCTTGGCAGTGTTTTGGGCTCTAGTGATACACCCTTAGATAAAATGGACATTTCTGTCCTCAAGAAGTTCACATCCTGTCAGGGAAGACACATGGTGCACCCACTAAGTGCATGAAAATGGCAAGTTAGGAGATCAGGATTGGGGAAATATTGGAGCAGAGCAAGGGGTAACATTGTGTGACTGGGGCAGGGAACACCACATCAAATAGCATCAGAGATTGGAAAGATCAGAGATTGGGAAGTTGATGTTTGATCAAAGGTATGAAGAAGATTAAAGATGGTGCGGATATATCAAAGATGTTCAAAGAGAGAGGAGATTGCAAAATTGTGTTGAATGGACAGTGAAATCACTCGCTGAATGTACTAGGACATGACATAGGATTCTTACTGAGGACTCACTTAAGGATTGTGGGTATGCATTTAAAGTAAGACAAGCTAAGATATTTTGGGGTGTGTGTGTGTGTGTGTGTGTGTTTTCACGTTCAGTTCTGCAGGCTCAGATGTGTGAAGCACACAGTAGTTTGGATTAAACTAGAATTGTGGCTATAATACAGCAAAAGAAGTTAAAAACAATTGATAATATGGTTGTAATGATTGACCATGAAATATATACTGAGGACTGAGGGGAAAAGAGCATAATTATACAGATTAGGACAGCAAGAGGGGTGGGGAACACTGATAGTGTGTCTCAATGAACTCAAAGGATTATTGGAAACTTTGTTAGTAACATTGATAACCATACTGGCAATTCTTAAACACTTAATATATTCTGGGACATAATGTTAAGTGCTCTAAGTAGATTATCTCTTTTAAGTTTTACTTCAGCCATATAAGGTAGATACCATGGTATAATCCCCATTTTGCAAATGAGGAAATTGAAAGTGCAGTTAAATTGGGAATAATAATAATGCTGGTTCTTTCTACCACACAAGATCAAACACTGTGAGATAAAATGTCTTTCATATGTTTGAAACCTGTAATCTGCTCTATCAATACAATTACTTACTATTTAAGTGGTCAGGGAACTTAACATCCAGAGTGTGGAAATCTAATTAAATGACTAAAGGCAGCATAGGGAGGAGTCTTCAGTATCCTCAATCAAGTGTGAAAATACCTGTGGGTTTAGGAACATGTTTTCATTCCTGTGCTCAGTAGTCTAATCTTCATATACATTGAAAGAAGAAACACAGTAGCTTGCTCTTTTTCTTCAAAAGATAATAGATTTCCATATCTTATTTCATAGACTTTAAAACAAAAACCATCTTTTAGCTAGAATTTCAGTATGTATCTGCTCAATTTCAGAAATAAGCAAGCATGATCTACTTCTGAATAATTCTCCAATAATAGTATATGCACTCTTCAGTGAGTACAAGAAGTCTAATGGAATTACCAAAGGCTGAATTAAACAGTTTCTCTAGATAAGGCCCTTCCGGAAGAAAACAAAACTCATCGAATGTGCTTATGAAATTAAACTATAAGCTGATAAAGAGCTGCCTCCTCCTTGGGTGTCTTTTCTAACCATCATTTGTATTAAAATGATGTTTAAGAAAAATGACTCCATCTCCCATGTGCAGGGCACCTTGCTGAGAAGCCATTACCAGAGAATGAATAATTTAAGTGTTGCCTTTGGGTTTCAAAGCCCTTGGGCCCAGGATATCCCAGTTGTCCCTGCAGAGGATGGAATAACCAGGGCTGCAGTTCCCTGAGTTATTTTCTCTTATCTTCTCTATTTTGAGTTAGTGGACATTGTACAGTCACTAGTTTGAGTAACTTCTCTAAATTGCCCATGTAATTGGTGACTTTAAAAAGGAGTTTTAAAAATAACTGGATATGGCAGCCAAACTAACCTCTATCCATGAGTATTTAAAAGATGACAGTGGGAAAGTGAGAAGAGCTTTATTCTGTGATCATGTGTGCCACATTAAATCAGGGCAAGAAAGCAGCTAGCATCATCGGACGCATCTAATCCATTCCCATGGTAACGAAGGACCATCAGTTATACTTTATTTCTTCCTACTTCTTCCAAAAGAGGTTGTCACTTTTAATTGATGTAAGTGATAGAGCCTTCTTGAATTCTGCTGGGGAGTTAGTTCTAGGCTAATGTTTTTTCTCAACCTCATTTCATCCCAATTGCACTTAGGAAAGACAGCAAAACCTTATTTTTATTTACTTCTTTCTTTCCCTTAACACATCTCCCCAGAATCTCTGCAACTCTCTAGAAGATTTGGCTTTAAACTATTTGAGGCCATTCCCTCTGCCAAGAGTAACAATATATTAAAATATAAAGTACCATGACCCTCGAAGACCATGTAGCCCTTATAAGCTATGACTTTCTTAGAGATACCCTGGCTTTATCCTGACCCTCTTTTTCATTTCATTGCTCCAACATTGCTTTGTTTTGTTTCCAAATATCACCAAACAATGAATATATACCTTATTAGAAAAAAAAGTGTGAAGATGATATGAACATGCCGTTTTCAAAAGATGAGTCTTAAAAGTTCATTAGTGATCAGAAAAATATAGTTTAAAATCACTATGAGATAATAAGTGACATCTTCTTAGGCAGCTTGAATGATGTCAAGGGTGAAAGAATTTGCTGCTATAGGATTTTTATTCACTGCTGGTGGGAATGAAGATGTCTCTATCCATCCTGTGGCAGAACTTAGCCAAATTGATTATGTATGTCCTCAAAGAGGCAACAAATTGTATCCTAGACATATATCTCAAATAAATTATTTTACAGGTGCCAAAAGGAACTTGCGAGAGGATGTTCACCATAGCAAAATTATGAGGGCAGCGTTGACAGTGGTCAGATCCATCAATGGGCAAGTTGAAATCTGGGGAGATTCCCATTACAGAGTTCTCTGCAGCTGTTAGAGGCAATCAGTTAGATAAACCCATAGCAACATGAATAAATCTTGAAAACAAACTTTTGAATAAAAAGGGGGGGGGATGAGGTAGATAATACCATTTAAGTAAATTTAATCTGTTCTCAAAATGAACATTTTGCAACACATAAAAACAAAGAGATATCCATTAAGTGCACGACATGACAGATTATGGTGAAGGAGGGGAATGTATCTGAAGAAGAAGATAACAGGGAAAACAATTTACAGATAAGCAAATAATTATAATAATAGAATAGTAATAGGATTTCTTTGGATGGAGTTTTGCTTACTCTTCTTGAGGTTTGAAAAATAATACCAACAGTCCTTACCATCCCAGTAAGTTCTTCCACTCAGCCAATTCTGCATGGGCACTGGATTATCTGCATGTCTTTGCATGAACACTGGGTTTTCTTTCATAACATCTCAGCTAACACAATGTTCAACCATTTTCTTTTTTTATTATAGAGTCCAATGTCCATAAGTTATTTGGATTTTCTACCTCCCTCTCATGTTCGTGCCCTATGACTAGGACCTCACTTGATATATGACCTTTTAAATTGAAGAAAAAGAGCCTTTTTGATCTTCCTGTCCAGAAAGTGTATACCCTATTTGTCAGAGGAAGCTTGGCCCTACTGACTAGTTTTAGACTTGTAGGTTCTAGAACTGTGAGAATAAATATTGCTTTAAGCCACAGAATTTGTGATATTTTTTTCTTGCAGCCTAGGCAACTACTGTATTCTGTATGGCACGTGACTGATCATTTCATGACAGTCTCAGATTGGTAACTTGCCTTTTAGCAGTACTGGGAAATGCAATGTCTTACAGTAGTTAAGATCCCAGTGTCTATAGCCAGAAATTATGGGTTCAGATTACAGCTCTGCTGGATAGCAGCTATACAATCCCGGTCAAGTATTTTAACTTCTCTGTGCCTCAGTTTTTCTCATCTGTTAGTGTGTAATACTAGTAATATTTACCTGTGGCATTGTAAGCTACAAGCCAATTAAAGCATTTTATGCATTCAGAACAGTGCCTAGTATATAATAAATATTTGCTGCTATTATTTCATGAAGATACTTATCTTCAACTCATTTCCCTTTTAATAGAATCTATATGTAAATTGGGTCATAGATATTGTACACAGAGTGTACAGATAATGTAGGCTCACAGATAGGGCCCATCCAGTCCCAGGCTAATGGCGTACACACAAATAAACTGTGAGATACATAAATTCATTAAATATGTAGATTAATGTATTTTTATTATTTGGCTTAAATGATATGATCCACATTATTGTACTATTTGTATTTTAAATAACAGTTAAAATTTCCATAATTTCCTAGAACAGTAGATGTTCAGGTCATTAAATAAAAAATTCTAATTCTTTGCCTTTCTTTCCTTTTCTTTAGTTTTCTTTCCCTCAGTACTGAAACTCAGGGTGCTTTAACACTGAGCTACATTCCCAGCCCTTTTAATTTTTTGAGACAGGGCCTCACTAAGTTGCTTAGGGCCTTGCTAAGTTTCTGAGGCTGGCCTTAAACTTGTGATCATCCTGCCTCAGGCTCCTGAGTCGCTGGGTTTAAATTTATTTTATATTTTACTGCATTGTGCAATATTTTGGAAAAAGTGTAATTCTGAGGGAGAGAAGAAAATCCTTCTCTAGAGATCATGTGAGACTATTCCGCAGTATAATACTCTTAGATGCAATAAGTTAATTTTTTTAATTGGGATATTTGTCATTTTTCCCCTATGACTGTATTGGTAACACACAAAATTCAGTTTCACTTAGGTCATGTTCAGTTTTTGGATTTTCCAAACACATTTCTTCTCCTTCTATTCGGTTCTGATCAATTTTGCTTATATTATCGAGCTTCCATTAGGTCTTTACCACTTAGAAGGTAGGATATAGGTAGCAGTGCCAGACAGCCTATATTTTATGTACTTTTGTCCTTGAAAACTACACAATACTGAGCATCTTTGAGACATCACACATCTTCTTATACCCGTACTGCAAACCTCTTCCTCCCATCCTTAGTCTATGTTGCCTGTGCCCTTACTAGTGTGCTCCAATTGAAGTATGAAAGAAAAAAAACAAATTTATTATTTATTTGTGCTTTATTCTTTTGATATTTCCTTTCCCAGAAATAGGTAAGAATTGCTATTTATTATTCTTAATTTTTTTATGTAATTCCCATTCACTCTATAGCACTCAAATTTTTAAATAACTTCCCTGTGTAGTGTGACAGTGCTTTTTTAAAAAAATGAAAGTCTTTTATGAAAAAACAGATAATCAAGATCAGCTTATTTCCAGCGGATCACTATTTTGTACAGAACACTTGTGAACCTGAACATGGTTTCAAGATCTATGAATCCTCTTTGTGCATCTTTCTTCAAATTCCAAATTAGTTAGCTTTAGCAGAGTTGATCCTTTCTTATTTTTTTTTTAGTTCATACAAGGTGTATTTTTTCATTGAGATGGAATTATTGATATTTTGTTGTTGTTTTGTTAGATTAACAGCGTCTCCCAAGTTTTCATGCCCTTGCATATTGGATTATTCTGTTTTCATTTCCATTGGGCTAGATTCAAACTCTGCCCTAAATCTTGCATTTATTATTGACTTCATTTTGCAAAGTTTATCTGATCTGTTTTTGACCAGTTTCTGGGGGCAGCTATTTAAGCAGCCATTGGCTAAGTTTACTGCTTCCTGGCTTTAATTCATTTCATACAGCTGTACTCCAATTCTCTTTCAAATGGATCAAGACTGTCTTCAAACTAAGAATCCCCCTCTTTAGGAGCCCTATCACCAACTGTAATATCGATGGCACTCTTTCATCTTTAAAAGTAAAAATAACCCAAAAGCCACCTTAAAATATCTTTTATTTTTTGTCAGCATAAACTCACTCCAAGAACCAGTCCAACTCTATGAAGCTCTTCTTCGTTTCAATTACTGCTCCCCCCTTTTGTGGAGGGTATATTCTCTTTCTGTGTCCTGATCCCACTCTTGGGGATATTCTGTCAGGTCACCTGCTTTCTAAATTCACCCTTTCAACCCTTTGTGAGCTAGCAAGATAGGACAAAGAAAAGCCATTCAATAGTTTTGCTTCCTAATCTTAACACTTTATTTTTCAAAGGGGTTTCTCACAAATGCTCTCACTTCTTATCAGATCTGAAGGGAAGAGCATCTCACCAGCATCCCTAAGCACTTGCCAATTAAACCTATGCTGTCTCCTGTAATGTTTTGGAGTGCCTTTTGAAGAAGGATTTCTCTGTCTCAGATCTGTTAAATTGTACTCTTTATATTGCCATTTATGCCACAAGGGGTGTCTGACCTTGGGATAAATTTTGTGAGTTGAATTTTCATAGCATATATGACTTCAATTTTGAATTTGTCAATCCTTTTTTTTCCTAGACAAGAAGTAGGGCAGAAAGGGTATCCCATTTTCTGAAAAGAAAGCTGATATATAATGTATAATATAGTTTTACAACCTCTCAAGGTCTATTGAAAATACAGCTGAAAATCAGGTGACATTTTTGCAAAGGATCCTAGCAGAGAAAAAGAGTATGCAGAAAGAACCACACTGAAGGTAATACTCACTTCTAAAATTTTTCTGGACTCCTGGACCACAGAGCATGTCCTGAAATTAATGTATAATATACTGTCAGTAATCACTTTGCTATAGTTGGATGAATTGGTAGTAACAATTCAAAATTTAAAGTCTCGAATAATATGTGACTATTCTCCATTCTTGTAAGAAAATGTCATCAGTCTGTTTTAACACAGGAGACTAATTAATCTAATGGATCTAATTAATCCATTAGAAAGGAAGAGAAGATCTCCCTCCACTTGGGAAAGATAGAATAGGTGCATACTTTTACTTATTCATCCTGCTAAATACAACTAAAACGCCTGGATAATATATGTGAACAAAAGACTATTGAGAGGTGGGGAGAATCAAACAAGATATCTAGGGCACTCAGGATCTAATTTAGTTTCCTGGGTCTGCGTGTACCTCACATAACTCAGGTTTAGACTCGGCAACCCAGAAAAAGGCTCAATGTAATCCACTGTTTCTAGCCAAAGGATTAGAAAAGGGGCAGCCTTATAAGATAAAAAGTTTTAGCTAGTAATCACTAGACTGCATGGGAGCAGGGACGTCTTCCTCATGGGGTAATTACAGGCCCCTCTCCCACAGCAGTGTTTGGAGAGAACATTTGGGAGCCTGGACCTGGGGTGGTGTCATGGAGGTAAAGGAGAAAGTCAGGTCCTGAGGGCATTCAGCAGAAAGGAATTGACTTCTTCCTCCACTGTGGAATCAGAGGAGGTGGTGTGGGGAGGTAGGGAGGCATCCTGACCCCCATAGTCAGGGAGTTGCAAGGGATGCCTGGTGGGGAGCTGCAGTTGGCACCTCTGTCCCTTCTTGCTGAGCAACCCTCAACCAGGACTGTCAGAGTGGAGGTCAAGTTGGGAAGCTGGGCTTTTACATTTTCCTCAAAGTAGTGTACTGGCCTTTCCTTTTTACATGCCAGTTTGGTATCTGAGAAAGGCAGATGAAATAGAAAGTTTTAATGAAAACCAGACCCTGATAACATAGGACTCACAATATCCAGGTTTCAAAAAAACATCACTCAATATTCCAAGAACCAGGAAGATCCCAAACTAAATGTAGAAAGTAATAATAAAAGCAATACTGAGAAGATAGAGTTGTAAGAGTTAGTTGATAAAGGGTTTAGAGCTGCTATCATTAAAAAGTTTCAAGCAGCAATTATGAATACACTAGAAACAATTGCAAAAGTTCCAGAGTCACAGAAAAGGGATTGGAGGTCTCTGCAAAAACATATAAGAGAACTGAAAAATATATTAAAATGATTTTAAGAACACTCAACAGATGGGCTGATCAGCAGAATGCAGGAGGCAGGTGGAGGAATTATGGAACTGAATGATAAAACAAATTTTCCAATACATAGAATTTTCTCAATCTGAACTACAGAGAGAAAGACTGAAAATAAAAATAAAAATAATATGGGTAGTGTCTTAGGCAGTCTGGGGCCATAACAAAAGATTTAACATTTGTGTCACTGCTGTCCTAGAAAAAGCAAAAGAGCACAGAGCTGAAAGAACCCTTGAATAAATAATGCTGCAAACTTTTCAAACTTGGTTAAAAAAGATACAAATCCACAGTTTCAAGAATCTGATCAAATTTCAAACAGTATGTACCAAACACATACACACTGACTTCACAACTCATCTTTTTTGAGGGTAAGTCATCACTAAACCTTTTAGATCAGGCTTTTCTCAGTTTCACCCACTAACTGACAATCACTTAAGCTATTTTATCTGTATAATAATGAGCCAATATTAAAGACAATATTCATTTTTACAAAACTCTGTCATTAACATTTTAATACATCTTTTTTTCTTAAGATGCCATCCAAACTTCTTGTTATATTCATAACAAGGATTATGATTCTATGAGTAGAAAAATAACCTTCAAGACTATCTTATTTTTATTGTTCAATTTTGTAAGTACCTTTTTTGTATTGATCTTTTGATTCGTTCCCCTAAATAGTCAGGAATGTTATTTAAATTTTTGCTTCCAGAGTATTGAACAAATTATGTCCATTCTGGATGATCAAGGAACTTCATTACCTTTCTTTAATTATAATTTTTAATTGAACTGATTGAATTGTTTTAGATATGTACAAGATGACCTTCAAAATTTAAATTGTGATACCCTTTAGTCTATATAATATATATTTTTTTTTGCAAAAATGAAATCTCTTATATACTGATGAGAGTGCAATTGGAACAATACATAGAATTTTAATATCTTAAAGTCTCTGAAGGAACATTGTGAATAACACTATTTCTTGTTTAACTTAATATATTCCTATGAAGTACACCAGTGGGACAAAATGTTGAAGAAACACAAATAAACTTTTAAAGTTGCCAGTGATTTAATTTAACACAAGTTTCTTTGGTATTTGCATACACAGATTGTATTATTTATAATTAACTTTCCTAGTCATGTATTTGCAGCTTTCTAAATCCCTCAGTATCCTTCTGCCTCGTGGAAAAGTTCAGTCACATTTGACAACACCAATCTGGCATTTAAATGTGACACACGTAAACAGCCACACTCATTCTTTAAATAACTTATACAAAGTGATATAAAAGGAGACTGACCACCTTATGTCTACTGTCACCTCTGTCTGTGGCTCTTGTAGGTTAGAGGATCCAAGACTGAATATTAAATTGTTTTTGATATGTGAAGAATGAGCTTCAGAATTCAAAGTATGATACCGTATAGTTTGTAGATTATGTGGTTTTGGCAAAATATAATATTTTTGTCTACCTATGAGGTTGCACTTGGAGCATTGAGAGCAACTGTTTTGTTCTCATTAACTTTCATGTAGTAAAAGGTAAAGATGAACTAATACATTTAAATGTTAGTCTTATCTAGAAAACAGCAGTCTATTTGTCTGTTTTGATTATATTCAGTTAATCTGTATAGAACTGGAAATCACTCCAAGTACTGCTTTAAAAAAAGAGTTTCCATAGCTCAAATCTATATCTTTTTCTGATGCTCTCTCAGTGGATTATGAGTCCCATTTAATTAAAAAGCTATAAACTTGCTCTATAAAAAAATTTGTTAAAAATACCAAATATAGCCCACCTCTCTCTCCCTGTAATTACATGGATTCCTCAGCTCTCACTCAGCTTCAACCTTTGGTTGGAATAAGTTAAAAATGTTCCATTTCTCCTTTTTACTATAATGATTAAAATGTAGGTTGGCTATCTTTTTAAATCCTGTTTCTTTCAGGGCATGCCTCTTTTTAATGCTTGTTTCATTCTAGACACCATTGTAGATTCCAAGGACCATGTGTATCAGTAAAATTTTCACGAATGTATTGTTCCTAAGCAGTACAAGAGGATATGAAAATTTTATATTCTTAACTTGCTTCATGATAAGATATCTTCATGTCAACAACTACTCAGCCATGAATCCAGATCAAGTTGAAAATGTGTCTAGCAAATTAAGAAGCAGATGTATTAACTGCATTCTGCTAAAATCTGTTTGATGAGAATGAATATCCAAATTTTTAAGTTCTCCAACTGTTTCAACGACTATTGGTAAGCAGCAGAAAAGAATAAGTAAGTCAGGGAATTAAATCAAATCTTGGTACCAAAGTAGAGTTGGAAAAAATGGTAATCTCAAAGGATAAAAGCTGCAACCCACGGGTCATGGACTTAGTGCTAGTTTCTCACTCTTGCACAGGAAGTTCATTATTAAATACACAGATAATCACAAGCAGACAATTTTTTTTTTTTGTACCAGGGATTGAATCCAGGGGCATTTAATCATGAAGCCATATCTGCAAAGTCCTTCTTTTATTTTTTATTTTGAGACAATGTCTTACTAAGTTGATGAGGGCACCTCTAAATTTCTAAGGCTGACTTCAAACCTGTGATCCTCCTGTATCAGCCTCCTTAGCTGCTGGGATTACAGGAATGAGCCACCTTGCCCAGGAAGACAAAAATTCTTAAACATAAAGGACAACCCATCCTAATTTATTTCATATGGCATTATTTCAGTAACCAGTGTTGGCGTTTGCTGGACACTTTCTCAGTTTTGGCATGCCTCACACCTAGGCATACTGGATTAATTGGTCTTCCTCCTACAATATAATTATATCCAATTGAAGCTACCTATTTCATTGTATTTGAATAGAAACAACTGTGTTTTAGGATAAAGAAGAATACTAAAGGGGTTTAACTTGAAAATATTTGACAAGACAGTCATCAAAGTTATTTCAAATAACCTTTTTAAAGAAGTAATCTTTCAATAAAAACCTCTCCTTTGGCCATTAAACAATTAAATCTGAAGTTGGAACTAAAATAACTTTGGAAAAACACTTTATGTAGTAAAATAACAAACATAATTAAAACTTGACTGCATTCTAAACCCTTTGTTAGGCTTTAAAATACCAAGATAAATAAAATGCACTTCTTTTTCTCTAGGAGCTTAGGCTTCAAGTTTCCAAGTTTCTATGGAAACAACTTTGCAATTCTAATATTCGGAGTAGATAATTGTACATACATTTATGTGTTTATAGTGTCCACAACTAGTTGTAGTTAACAAACATGATTGCTTTTGACAGAATATACTGAGATACTAATATTTGGTCTTTTTTTTTAAAGGATAGTTATTTGGACCAATTAAATACCAATTTCCAAAAAATAACAAAAACTGGTAGTTTTGTATACAGTAGTCAAATACACGCTATTTTAAAAAAAGAGTAAAAAATATAAGGAATATGCAAACATCTAAAAAAAACCCCCTAAAGAACAGCAGATCTAAGATTGGTGATATTCCTGTTCTTTTTATAAGATATTTGGTACTTGAATAGTACTGTGTTGCAAGTGATGCCGAAAAACTTTGTTCAAGTTTTTAGATGATTCCAAATAAAACAATTTTTCAGTTTAGACAAAAATTTATATTTGAAATAAAGACAACATATTTTTTAATGGTAATGACAAGACATCAAAGCACAATTTAATAAAAGTTATGTTTAAATGATTTCTCCTCTTGCAACAGGCATGATGTTTTGACAAGCAGACTCAATTAGGTCACTTCTCTGCACATGTACAACTCTTTCTCTCACACATGTAAGCGTGCACACACACACACACACATTTACAGTTAAAACTCTTTAGTGAATTCTCATTGTTATGGTTTGGATATGAGGTGTTCCCAAAAGCTCACTTTTGACAATGCAGGAAGGTTTGGAGGAGAAATGATTGGGCCATAGACTTAACCTAATTGGTGAATTAATCCCTAATTGGTGGGATTAATTGAGTGATAACTGGAGGCAGGTGGGGTATGGCTGGAGGAAGTGGTTCATTGGGGGGCGTGGCTATGGGGTATATAGTTTGTATCAGGAGAGTGGGGTCTCTCAGCTTCCTGATCACCATGTGTTCTGGTTCCCTCTGCCACACTCTTCTTCTATGATGTCCTGCCTCACCTCAAGCCCCAATGAATGGAGCCGGCCTTTTGTGGACTAAGACCTCTGAAACGTAAGCCTCAAAATAAACTTTTCCTCCTCTACAATTGTTCTGGTTGGGTCTTTTAGTTGAAGTAGCACAAAAGCTGGCTAAAACAAGTTATACCACATCCTGTGTGCTCTCTATAGTGTGCCACTAGCTTCGTACCATAAGATTCTTACACTAGTTATATCTGTCTTCTTTTTCCATGCTCACATGGTCCCTCTTTCTAGAAAGTTATTAGTCTTCTCCTTAATTATCAGTATTCCTCTGGTCTTAGTTTCACTTACTCCCAGTCAAGGTCAGATTTCTTTGTTTATATTGTTTCATTGAACCATGTTCCATTATCTGACAACACTTCACTGTAGGAATTTGTGGATTCACTAGTGTGACTATTTGTATATATTTAAAATATTTGGTAGTAAAAGCTGGGAAATATATTAAACATATTAAACGTACCCATTAGCTAAAGGCAGAGTATGAATGTATGTGTATGTATGTGTCCCCCTAGGTGGTTCTTAAATGTTTGGGACAGGGCCTGTTTCTTTATCTCCGATAGCTACATAGGTTAATATCTCTTATGCACTGATCTGTAAGCTCGATGAGGTCAGGGGCTGTTGGAATAAGTTTCAGTCTCAGCTAGCAGCTACTAGCAGCTCGGAAGTGCCTGAAATATCTACCTTCCTTCAGGCCTGACAGGAGCGCCTGCGGGATGGGGTGAAACCACATCCTCAGCACTTGTAGTTCATTGCCAAACTGCCCAGCCAAGAAACTGAGAGTCAGGGGCTTCAGGGCATGAAACCCCTGACTCAGTAAGGGCTAAAGACCCTTCCAGATTGCTTTCTGCCACAACAGCAATAGTTAGAGTTTCCTCACAGTGCGGTTACATTAGGCAGAAGATGATTGGCTTATGGATATTTTCTTGCTTATGTATGATTGACAGGCATGCCCCACTCAAACCCTATAACCCTTGTGTGCATTCCAAAAATAAACTGAGCTACTGGACAACAACCTGAGGCGAGTCTCCAGCCAGTTCTCTCACCAGCTCCTGGAGTGTGTGTGTTGATTCCGCGTCTCTACCCCCTGCGACAAGGTAGCCAAGTGACCATCCATCACGAAGGGACTAGGAACACATTCAAGGGGCCGTGTTTGATATTGTTCACCAATGTTAACAGAAATGATATCTTGCATAGTGACTGACCTTTATTATTTGTATAAATAAATATTTAAAAACTCTGTCTTGCATGCTGGCTTTAAAGACATTGCAGATTAATTATTAAGGAATGATAAGGAAGATAAAAGTAACTTGCAAGGAAACATAGGAATGTTAAATTTTTAGAGGTTGATATAATTTGTTCCAGATTCATGACTTTCCTTTTTTGTTGATGCAGGTAGATATTTACCTTGTCCACTCTAACCCACTAACATAATTGAGGTGTTTTTTTTTCTTCTTTTTTTAATTCCTAAAATGTCCAAAGAGAAGGAGGGAAGAAAACATTTTCAAGTGATTCAGTATATTCTGAAGTGGAAGGTATGGATTTAGCACAATGTGCATTTGTGTATCATAATAATGGGAGTAAAGTAATATTTGCTAATCTGGGAGTGGTTGAAGATCAAAAAGAGTTTCATGAAGGTTGAAAAGTCTGAGTAGGTCAGGTCATTTCTGGGCTAGTTAATACCATCACGGTTAGTTCTACCCTGAACTTGAAGAACCCAGCTTGAGAGGCAAGATGGGAAGCAGCTGCTGTTTTGCCCTTCATTTGTACAGAACCAGGAGAAATTAACTAGGTTCAAAGGTTGTTTAAACCATCAGATGAATAGTTCTGTGTGTGGATGTGTTTTATAAGCAGATAAAAATTACTGATTGCTATTTTTTGCATAAAAATATAACTCACATGTGTAAATCCTTAAAACTGCATTAATAACAAATTTAGAATACATACTTCTGCATTAGAAAGTTAATCAAATAATTCAGAATTTAGTATAGCAACTTAAATTCCACATAATGCAGTTTGACTTAAGACACAAATAAATTAATAAGTGGAAAGATACTAAAATTCCATGCCCCAGAGATAAATGATGTTGATGCTGTTTTTAATAAGCATTACAGATGGAAATTAATAGCTTCCCATAGAATACCATTTCAATGTTAAATTATACAGTAAATCAAAAATTATTTAGGGCTTATTCAAACTCTCTCTTGGGGGACTTTTAAACTTCTGTAATTTTACAGGTCTTTTGTGGGCATAGAATATAACTGTTCTGTGTTCTATTTATGGTTAATTCTATCTAGATTTGAAAGGGGCTTTTGCAAATTGATTTTATGTTTAGGGGCCAGGTAAACTGATATCCATTATTTGTAAGCATGAAATAGCTTCTGTTCTCTTCAATATTTTTGTTATTTTTTTTTTGACAACTCTGTTTAATATCCACAGACTTCCCTGTCTTTATGGTGCTGGGAATTGAACCTAGGGCTTTATGTATGCCAAGCACACATTCTTCCACTGAGCCTTTTAAAGAATAAAAGAAGCTTTATGCTTATCAGCCTAGACTGGCCATGAGATGACAACAATTAAAGCTGGGTAATTAGTGTGTGATTATACAACTCTTACCAAATATTTTAAACATATACAAAAGTAATAAAAGTTGGGAAATATATTAAAAGTACCCATTAGCTAAAGGCAGAGTATGAAAGTATGTGTTTGTATGTGTCCCCCTAGATGGTTTTTAAATGATTGGGACAGGGCCTGTTTCTTTATCTCCTATAGCTACATGCTTCAGTGATTCTGGATGATGTTAATAAAAGTAACTTTTGTGAAATGAAGTTTTGTTTCAACAACAAATGTGAATAAAATCTCCTGGTCTCATGATTTCACATCTGTAACTAGTTATTTGGTTCTATAAGGATATGAAGAGGGAAGTTTATTGCAGAATTATTTTTCAGTCATGTGTGTTTACTGAAAAAATTCACATTGTTATAGGAGATGCACTGTGTTCTTGGCTCTTGCACTCTTGAATGAGAGAATTTCAGGAAAAACTTAGTAAAAGTATCCCAAAGTTTATCAGAAGAGAAAAAAGAGACGCTCTCAAGGGAGAGAATGGATCCTTCCAGAGAGGAAAGTGACAATATACCCTCTTTGATTCCCACTTTTATTGGATCTTAAGGACGTTTCTAAAGCCCACCCAGATACCACCTCTCAACTTTTGACTGACAGCATGATTGCATCAGATATTTAAGTACCTGCTGAAATTTTATGGTCAGTGGTCTTTACTTTTAATTATTTTACCTTTCTGAGTTCTGAAATCTTTGTTTAAATGTCATAAAAGTCCCCCCTTCAAGGTAACTTGTGTTCTTCCAGCAAGAAGGCCCTGACAATGCCTCTGTAGACAACAGGTTATGTGATGCATATGCTATTGACTTAACCAGGTTAGGGTCAGAGTGGCCTAAGGTAAGTGGCTTTATTTTTCAAAGAAAGCAAGTGTGTGTGTGCGTGTGTGTGTGTGTGCGTGTGTGTGTGTGTGTGTGTGTGTGTGTATGGGGTGGGCAACAAGTAGGGGACCAGCACAGTACTCCTTTACAGGTTCCTACTGTTCATGTCTGTCTACTACCTATCATGACCATGCTGCCTAGATCCCTTATAATTCATAAATCTAACTATAACTGAATTCAATGGGTTCTCCACACAATGCATGGATTCTCCATGTATTTTAGTCATCTTTTTTTGTTGTTGTTGTTGTTGCTGGGAGCAAAACTTGATAAGAAAATAGAAAAAGTTTATTTTGACTCAGTTTCAGAGGTCAGCCAAGAGTCAGCCAATTCCACAGCTCTGGGCCCAGGTGAGGCAGAACATCATGGTGGAAAGGTCAGCCAATTCCACAGCTCTGGGCCCAGGTGAGGCAGAACATCATGGTGGAAAGGCATGGAGGAGGTAAGCCGCTCAGGACATTGTAGCAAGGAAGCAGAGAGTCCTCTGCACACTAGCGACAAAATATAAACCCCAAACCATGCCCCCAGTGACCTACTTATTCCAGCCAGACTACAACCTATCTATAGTTGCTGCCCAGCTAATCCACATCAGTGGATTAATGCACTGATCAGGTTAAGGCTTTCAGAATCATTTCACCTCTAAACTTTCTTCCTTTTTCTCATTCATGAGCTTTTGGGTGACACCTCTCATCTGAACCATAATTGTGAGTAAGAAGCCAATGAACACAACCAGAAGATAAAATAATGAATAAAGCTATATTACTTGCAGCAAGTAAGCAGAGTACTGCTGTTATACAATGTTCTCAAAGTAATGCCGTTCCTGAACAAAGGAAGTGTAGGTGGAAATTTTATTTGGGGACTCTACAAATGTAAGAAAGCACATATAGGGGTGTGTACATTTATGATCATGCTCTGTTTGAGGTCATAGGTCACACATTTAGAAAGAAAGATGGTGGGGCACTTCTCTGTGCATATTTTAGTTCAAGGTCATTGAACACATGTTCACAAAGGAAAGATGGCAGACAGAAAAATCAATTTTCTGGTCAATTTGGTATTATAAGAAACCACTAATGAGTTAGTGAATCAGTTAGTTGCTGACCTTGGCTAATTCCTCATAAATTTCTTCAAAGATTTTAGTTGAAAAAAAAAAATAAAGAACATCTCCAAGAGTATGTCAGTCTTTTAAAGAGTCAGCAGTTCTTCCCCACAAAGTGTAGGCTTCTGCCCCTAATGGTACCTGCCTCAGTTAACAGCTAACGAATTCACAACTTGAATCAAGATCACGTCTCTTGTTTATTTCTTATTAACCCATTGCCCATCCCCAAAGGTCTCATGTTCAAACATCATTTTACCAGAGTCTGGTCCAGACTTTCTTCTTCACTGAGAACAAAGGTTCTGGAGCACAAACTTTTTCAATCCTCCTCCTCTTTATTTATTAAAGTTTTCTGCATCATTCAACTTTTCTTTTAGTTTGTGCTCTTCTGTGACTATGTTCACATATTCTCTATGTGAACTTCCCAAGCACAACTGATGTACTTGGCAAAGTCCTTGATTTTTACTTTTGTAGTCCCAGGCACATGTAAGTAGTTCTATGCTTTCGTCTGTTCCTGAGGTTGGAATCAGTGACCAGTCATCTCATCCCCACAGCATCGGGTTCTGAGCTCTATAATAGAGGACTTTCCAAAAGTGATTATTTTCATGTTCTTAATTGAATGTGCTGCTCCTCCTGCTAAATTATGAGTTGCTTGAGGGAAGTATATCTTTCCTCTAATTCTAGTGCACAGAGCATGGGACATGGTAATAGGCACTTAATAAATGTTAACTAGAATTGAAATATTTCTCACTTATGTCTGGGGACAAAACAAAAATAGTGCTTCCTTTCAAAAAAATCTATGAATTTTTGATTCCATCCCCTCCACATTTAAAACAAATTGCTTTAAAAGATTATCCTTTATTTTTCCTTGTGTACCAGCTTTTTTTTCTTCTTCAGAAAATAGATGTCTTTCCTGAATGTTAACAGAAAGGGAAACTGAATATAGCATAGATGAACAAATTTTCCTCGATGTATAAATGGAATGGCAGATGTAATATTCTTTATGTACTGATAATGAACTATGGCTCTTCTGACTTGTGAAACACAGAAAACACACACACACACACACACACATACACACCTTCATTCTTGACTTGCACGAGCCTGCTTCTCCCATTCCCAGTCTCTTTTAGAACAAGACTAGCTTTTCTGATATTTCTCTGCAAAGGAGAAGTGTGGAAGAAAGACTGGATTAGATTGGTTGATCATCTTAACCTTGTCATTCAACTGCTTTGCTTTTACTTTATGCACAAGATTTGTAAATAAGAGAGATTAATGGGGCTGGGGATGTGGCTCAAGCGGTAGTGCGTTCGCCTGGCATGCGTGCGGCCCGGGTTCGATCTTCAGCACCACATACAAAGATGTTGTGTCAGCCGAGAACTAAAAAAAGTAAATAAATATTAAAATTCTCTCTCTCTCCCCCACCCTCTCTCTCTCTCTCTTTAAAAAAAAGAGAGAGATTAAAATATTTTTCTATTTCATTTGTGTTGGCAAAAACTAATGATCTCTGATTTTATAAAGCTTTATACCAAATGTACCTGCCATGCCTATATATTTTCTGCTGTGGGGAAATTTTGCATTCATTGACTCTTTTCCCTTTGAAACATTGATAACTTCAGTTTGCAAAATGATCTAACAGAAGACAGATTAACGGACAAAAAGAACAAAAATTGAAAAAAAATTAGGCAAACATTTTGCATACTTGGAAGCTCACACAAAATTTGAGACTCAAAGAGGGGCAAAGTGGTAAACAGATACAGAGATAAACAGAAACAGGAGTTTATGCTTCTGGTGCAAAAGGACATAGCACAGACCACAGAAGGTTGGGTATTGGAGGTGGCCAGCATCAGTTGTCTGGTGATACAGATGAAGTTTTCCAGGTAGTGACTATCTTTGGAAACCTCTGTCTGATCAAGTGTCAAACCCACACTGCCTTCTTCTGATCTTTCCTAGGCAGAAAGATCAGATAGGAGAGCTTCTGCCCACATCCACCGTGTACTAATACTAAGAGATGTAAATTTCTTTTTGCAAAAGGACAGCTTTTCAGAGCCATGCCTAAGTCTGCAGAGGTCTGCTGCTTCTCTGAATTTCCAACTCTAATTATGATGAAGAAATATATTTGGGGTAAGCTCTTCTACTTTCTCACACTGGTCAGTCAAGGCAGATATGGATACTGAAGAGGAATAGAAAAAATTTGTAAAGAAATACACATGCTAATATGCTAATGCTGCATCCTGTTTTCCTCAGAGGATTAGACCATCTCAAGCAGAATTTTAGAAGCCTTTTCTTGTTTTGTCAATGTTATCAGGTTTATATGAGTCTATATATTTTGTTCCATATTCACCTAAGATTGTGTATACAACTTTAATATTTAGTAAGGATGTGCCATTCACTGTTCAAAGTGCTTCATCTATTGCATATTCATTTGTAGCAAACCTGTGAGATTAGTGGGTGCTCTTTTTAAAAATTTTATGAGGGCTTAATCTTTACTCTTTCATTTCATCTTTATTACCTTCCAAAGGGCCCACCTCCTAATGCCATCGCAAAGGGGTTAAGATGTTGACATATGAATTTTAGAATTTAAAAATTTTAGTAGCATTGAACCCTTAGCAAATTCTGGGCTCTGTATTAGGTACTTATTTTATTAGAAGTAACAGCTAAAATCTGCTGAGCTTTTTTTTTTTTTTTGTGCTAAGTGTTCTACATGCACTGACTTGTTTAAACCATGCTTTCCTTAATGATAGGCATCATTCTTATATTCTTATTTGATACAGAGTAAACTTTTGTGTCTCTCTTAAATTCATAGGTTGAAATCCTAACCCCCTAAGTGATGGTATTAGGAGGTGGAGCCCTTTGGGAGGTAATAAGGTGTAGAGGAGATGGTGAGAATAAAGCCCTCACAAAAGGAACCCAGACTCTCTCTGGCTATCTTTACCTGCATGTGAGGATGTACCAGGAGGATAGTAATCTTGAACCCAAAAAAAAGGCCTCAGAACCTGTCCATACTGGCATCCTGATCTCAGACTTCCAGCCTACGAAACTGTGAGAAATATAGTTCTACTGTGTTTAAACACTAACAGGCTATAGTACTTTTATTGTACAGCAGCCTGAAGTGAATAAGAGACCACTGAATACATACTGAAACTGATGCTAAAAGAAGCTTTAAAATATAGATAATAATTGGTAACAGCTTCATGATCTGAATGCATCTGTTTAATTCCAAAGCTGCTGTTCTTAAGGGCACCGTGTGCTCCAGCTCTGTCTTGATAGGGATTGCTCCAATACAGTATGTTTGATAATTTTATTGCATCCACTTGATTATCTACCTGTCTCTGACAGCTTAGGCCATCACAATTTAACTTCTGCTCTAATCAATGTTTTATAACTCCCATTGCAAAGATGGACAGGGACTGTCTCCTTATTCTCATCTCATTTCAATTGGTATGCATCAAAATGGAAATAATCTCACTTCACAGTGTGATTTTAAGAATTATATAAGATCTGTGGGTATAGTGCCTACCATATTTAGCATCTAATATATATATATATATATATATATATATATATATATATATATATATATATGAATGAGAGAGTGAGTCATTAAAGACTAAGCCAATACCAATGAGAATTGGGTCCTTTGCAGAAAACTATAGAATGAGCACAGATAAGCAATAAAATAATTTAAAAGAAATCTGGTTTCCTCAAAGAACATTTATGGTGACTCAATTTTCCCTCCAGCTAATCCTTGCCAAGTCCTCTGTCCTCCCTACAAATCCCACCTCCTGCCATGCAGAAACATCTCCTCCTCAAACACAGAAAGCCCTTTCTGGTCCCAGTTTGTAGGGTCTCCCTGGTTTTCTCTGTATACTGTTTCAGTGCTGCTTTGTAAAATGTCTGAATCCTGGGTGGGCAGTAGTTCTGGAGAAAGAAAGAGGATTGGGAAAAGGTAGGAATAAACATTACCACTCATGCCTCAAAATGTTCCTTGTCCTGTATTCTGGGAATCTCTTTTTTATGCTTCTCCAAACACACTGTACATAGGCTCTTTTCTGACACTCTTCTTTCTACTATAAGAAGGGATTAAAGGAAAGAATCCTCCACATTCTGCTTTCCGCTGTCCTCTCCTGTTGCCTCTGTCTTTTGGTGATGTTACTTCTTCCAAAGATCTTTCTCCTCCATGCAGACCACTCCAAAATCTAGCTTTCTAACCTCAGGCTCTTTCTCAAGTCCTCTGTTTTTGCCGTCTCTTATTCTGTAAGTTTATCTTCATTGAAATGATTGAATTGCATTGCCAATGAATCAGGATTAAGACCCAAATTAAACAGCCATGTTTTCCCCCCTAAATGGCCTTTCTGCTATTGTTCTTGTGTACTTCTGTTAAAGGTTCTGCCCTTCCCTTTAAGTTTTTCTGCTTTCTTAATCCTAAATTCAAGATGTTGATGAGGATAGTCAACCACTACTGCTACTGTATCTTTTGTCTCTTTCTTCTTCTTTCCATAGCCATTGTCAATATGTCAGAAAAAGGATATATTTCTGACCTATGTTACAGAAAAATGAAATCATTTACTCAGTTCTGGTTTCTCCTTGATATAAATCATTCCTCATAGTATTTACAGATCCATCTTCCCAAGCCACAGTTATAGAAAGCATTCTCCTGATAAGAAGCCTGCAGTGTCTCCTTGACTTTCTCAATTAAATTCCTCTAGCTAGCATTCAAGGCTGACCACAATGCAATTCAAGACTTTATTTGCAGACTTCTATCAGGATTTCAACCATTCCTCTACTCAACGTACTAGTCACATTGGCTACCTTTGTGGCCCCTGAATTTGCCTGAAAAAACTCTCCTGTCTTTGCTTCAGCTGATCCTTCTACTTAGAAAGATGAACAATCCTTTCACCTCAGCATGATACCAACCCAAATTCAAGGCTTCTTTCCAAGTTTCTTTCAGGAAAAGTCCTTTGCTATTCTGCACCAAAGTAGAAGCAGTTTGCTTTGATCTACCTCAAATTCTCCATTCTTTGGTGACAGCTGTATCATGTTTTACTACTTCCTGATACTTGGATTTTCTCTCCAGCCATTGTTATGAACTACTTACAGGCAGAACTTACACTCTATTTGTTTTATTTCCTGTAATAATCCACAGGTTACCAAGTACATAGCAAATTCTCAATAAACGACACTGGATTTACATAAAGTACCTAGGGACTCTGCCAATGGCTTAATTAGTGAGGTGCATTTTCCTCCTCTGTACAAAGCCTATTTCAGCTCTTTATTATCCCAATATTTTTTTGTTTTGTTTAAGTGCTAGAGCATAGGTTTGGAAGAAGTGTTTTCTTACAGAAACCACAAACTTTTAAACTGATTTCTCCTAAACTTATTACAGTTGGCCCCAACCAATCATAGATTGGAAGTGTTTATTACATGTGTACTGAATATGCATAGATATTCTTCTTGTCATTATTTCCTAAACAATGTAGTATAGCAACCATTAACATACATTATGTTAGGTGTTGTAAGTAATCTAGAGGCGATTTAAGGTAACAGGAGGATGTTCATAGATTAGATGCAAACACTACACCCTGTTATATAAGGAACTTGAATGTCTGCAGATTGGGGTGTCCACAGGGGTCCTGGAACCAATTCTCCATGGATACAGAAGAACAACAATAATTTCAGGGAGACTGAAAGATGGAAATGACTGATGCTTCATTACAAGGCAGTATGTCGCTGTTACCCAGTTTTTGAAAGCAAAGATTTTTAGGACATTCTTGGAATGATGTGATAAGCACCTAGAACTACCAGAAGCTACTAGAGTTGTGTCTGTTTTTTAATTGCTGAAATGATTATTAATAACAGCATAACAATGCAATATTAGCCTTTATAGCATTTCCAGGCAGTGGGCTAAATTCTTCCTGCATCTTTTTATTCCTTACAATAACATCCAGAGTACTAATAGCTTTTTTTTTTTTTTCCAGATGAAGAAAATTTAGAAGAGTATTTGGTACTTTGTAGGCATCTAACAAATTCTATTGTAACCTTTTTATGTGTAGTTTGAATCTTTTTTTTAATTGTCAACGGACCTTTATTTTTATTTATTTATATGTGGTGCTGAGAATCAAACCGAGTGCCTCACACATGCCTGGCTAGCACTCTACCACTGAGCCACAACCCCAGCCCAAGTAGTTTGAATCTTAATTGTCATAATAATTATTAAAATCTCTGGAAATTTTTTGGAACCTTCTAGTTATATTTATTGTCTTTTCATACTATTTAAGAAACCAGATCTTACTATTTTCTAAGCTTTTATTTATCTTTAATATGGGAAAAAATGAAAAATTAATTGCCTTAATGTGGTATTGACATTTTTATTGACCTGAAGTCATACTTTACTCTGTGAAAGTGTTTATCAACATGTAATTCATGGCCCACTGGTGGTTCTTAGTGGGTACAGAAAACATCTTTGAACTAATCAGAACTTATCACGTCTATCAGTTTCTGTCAGAACATGGCAGGGAGCCATTGATTCTTTTGTATCATACACCTCAAGGGAAAGTTAAGTGATCTATTTGACAAGTACATTGAGTTTTTCTTAGTATGTGCTTTTCTTTTTCTTTCTTCCTCCCCCTCCTCAGCCCTTTTTTTTTTAAATATATTTTATTTAGAAACAGGGTCTCCCTGAGTTGCTCAGGGCCTTGCTAAGTTACTGAGGCTGGCTTTACATGTGCGATCCTCTCGCTTCAGACTTCTGAGCTGCTGAAATTACAGGCGTGTGCCACTGCACCCAGCAACAACATGCTTTTCTGTGTGATAATTGAATCCTCTTACAAATAAGAGGTTAAACTACAATTTTATTAAACTGGTACTCTTTAGAGCAAAACCAGCACATATCACAGTCCACATTTAATACCTATTAAATGCCAACCTTTATTCTAGGCACTGGGGATATAGTGATGAAGAAAGTCCTGCCATTATGGAGCATATAGACACTGAAAAGAGGCAAATAACAGGTACATGAAAGTTAATTTCATGTAGAATTGAAGAGCTTAATATCAGTGTAGAGGCTCAATAACTAGGGACCAGTACAGCTGTGCCTGTTGATAACAACCTGTGTCCCTTTTGAATGCTGCTCAGGATGTAAAGATCATTATGTTACTTTTTTTAAATTTTTTTTGTTGGTTGTTCAAAACATTACATAGTTCTTGACATATCATATTTCACACTTTGATTCAAGTGGGTTATGAACTCCCATTTTTACCCCGTATACAGATTGCAGAATCACATCGGTTACACATCCACTGATTTACATATTGCCATGCTAGTGTCTGTTGTATTCTGCTGCCTTTCCTATCCTCTACTATCCCCCCTCCCCTCCCATCTTCTCGCTCTACCCCATCTACTGTAATTCATTTCTCCCCCTTGTATTTTTTTTCCCTTTCCCCTCACTTCCTCTTGTATGTAATTTTGTATAACCATGAGGGTCTCCTTCCATTTCCATGCAATTTCCCTTCTCTCTCACTTTCCCTCCCATCTCTCATCCCTATTTAATGTTAATCTTCTCTCATGCTCTTCGACCCTACTCTGTTCTTAGTTACTCTCCTTATATCAAAGAAGACATTTGGCATTTGTTTTTTAGGGATTGGCTAGCTTCACTTAGCATAATCTGCTCTAATGCCATCCATTTCCCTGCAAATTCCATGATTTTGTCATTTTTTAATGCAGAGTAATACTCCATTGTGTATAAATGCCACATTTTTTTATCCATTCGTCTATTGAAAGGCATCTAGGTTGGTTCCACAGTCTTGCTATTGTGAATTGTGCTGCTATGACCATCAATGTAGCAGTGTCCCTGTAGTATGCTCTTTTTTTTAGTATCACTCTGGGTGTGATGGTGAGTGACTAGGAATGTAGAGACATAGGTTGAAAAGTTAGCACACATTTCCCTGAGAGGCTTTTAATTGAGATCTGGACTACAGAAAGGAAGCAGCTGTGTGAAATACAGGACAGAGCATCTGTCCAGATGGGGATAGAGGACAAGCCTGTGCAAAGTTCCTGTGGAACATGCAGTCTTGGCCGTTCTGTTCAAGAAAAAGACTTATATGATTCATGAGCTCTATATGACCAGAGCACAGAGTGTAAAGAGACAGAAGAAGGAGGGAAAAAAAATCACATAGGTGTTAATGGTATACACTGTGGAAGAGCGATTTTGTGGCCTTCTAGTAAATATTTTTCTTAACATTTGTTTTAGTCAGCTTTTTCACTGTTGCAACCAAAACACCTGATGAGAACAATTAGAAGAGGGAAAGTTTACTTAGGGGCTCATGTTTCAGAGGTCTCAGTCCAAAGAAGGTTGGCTCCATTCCTTGGTGCAAGAGGTGAGGCAGAACATCATGGCGGAATAGTGTGGCAGAGGAAAGCAGCTGGGGGGGGGGGACATGGCACCAGGAAGCAGAGAGAAAGACAAGGAGAAGAGAGCTCTTCTGAACCACAACAAAATACATACCTCAAAGGCATACCCCCAGGGATCCACCTCCTTCAGCCACACGCTACCTGCCTACAGTTACCACCCAGTTAAACCTAACAGAGGATTAATGCATTGATTAGGTTCAGGATCTTCTAACCCAATCATTTCATTCCTGAACCTCCCTGTACTGTCTCACATGTGAACTTTTGGGGGACACCTCATATCAAAACCACACCAACATGTAAGAAATGTCCTGATGTGGGTCTATTCTAACTACTTCTGTAGTTAATATGAGGAGAAGCAGAAAACAATTTTAAAATATCTTTGATTGATAAAGATGTTAGGATCTATAATAAGTAGCAATCAATATCTTTGATATACCTAGAGCTTTGATATATGATAAAAAGTCTGCATTGAAATGTCAAGCAAATATTGTTTTATTTGGCCAATAATTAGTTATATGGCCAATCTTGATTAATTGTTCAAGTAAATAGAAAATTTGTGGGTAATATACTAATTGACTGTGACTTTTCAGATTGCTATGAAGTCATAAGCTAGAGAGTAAAAAGGACTCATTTTTTCCTTCTCAGTACGACAGTAGTTGTCAAGAGGAAATTGCTTCTGGGAGCTTTTCAAATGAGGGATAAGATTGTTTTTTACTAAAGATTCACAGAAACAATAAAAGATTAAGGTCTATTGCTTAGATTTCAGGCACTTTTGCTTGGTGACATGTCTCAAAAATAAATTTAGTAACTTGAATAGTCCAAATATATTACTTTTGTGGCAATGTGATATTAAAATTGATTATAAGACAACAGGGTTTCTTAAGAATTCCAAATCGGTGCATATTACCCAGTTGCCAACACTAATTCTTTCTCAGCCCTCAAATTTCTTCACTTGTCAGATAAATAAATGACACATTCGTTGAGAGATTAAAAATATTAAATGCTCCACAAAGATGAAGAAATACTTTCAATATCTAAATAAAAAAATCAGAAATCTATTTACCATTACTCCTTAACCTGATCTCTGCAATGTTTTGGAAGGTTTTGCTCTAATAAATCTAACATTTTTTAGCACACAGGGCAGGGATTGAATATGAAATCTCCTAATAATTTCTAAGGTCCATTTTTGATCCACATATCTAGGGGTGTGTGTGTGTGTGTGTGTGTGTGTGTGTGTGTGTGTGTGTGAATGCATGGCAGAAAACCTCCATATAAACTCATTTAAGATGACTTATATTTTTTAGTTAAGAATTTATGATTTTACTGGGCACAGTGTTACATCCTTATAATCCCAGCAACTCCAGAGGCTGAGGCAGGAGGATCACAAATTTAAAGCCAGCCTCAGCAACCAGCCTTAGCAAGGCCCTAAGCAACTTAGTGAGACCTTGTCTCTAAATAAAAAATTAAATAGGCTGGGGACGTTGCTCAGTGGTTATGCACCCCTGGGTTCAATCCTCAGTAAACCCACACACCCACCCTGTAAAAACATTAAAAAAGAAAGGATTTATGATTTGGTAGTAACAAAGACTAATTTAAATAATCAACTGGATATGAGATCTGACTACAACTTATGATATTCATTATTAGGCTAAATATAAATTGGTGAAAAAGTTTCAAATAATGCAGTATCCATTTCACTGACAAAAGTCTTAATGTTATTGAGAATCAATTTATTATTTAAATTCTTGCATTACTCTTGCTTTCTAATTTATTTAAAATGGTTTTCCCATGCATGCAGTGAGGATACATTAAGTGGTTCACAAATGAGAAATTCTACTCTATAAAACAAGAGATTTGTGCTGCAAATGAGACTTTCCTGAGTGCATACATAAGGTTGATTTAAGGTTTAGAAATGATAGTTAATTGGAAAGAAGTTCATTACCTTAAAAGTAATGAGTTAAAAGTCCATTAATTTTAAGTATTTTTGGTAATTAGATTTAGATATATAGTAATACAATTATTATTGCATCAAATAGATGGTTTGAATGTTGCTGTTGTCATCTAGATGGATGTTTTTGAAAGTGCTGTGGTATTCTTTAAGAGTGCTAACTGAGTTATCAGGTGTGCTCTAGCTGGTTGATGCTGCGACACAAAAGCACTGATTTCTGAACATGGCACACTAGTGTACCAAGGTTGGAAGGTAAATTTGCATACGTCCAAAAAGAAAAAAAGGAAACTGTCAAAGAAAATAAAATATCAACACTGTAAGGGAGAAATCAACTAACTCCAGAATGTATAGCCAGTAAGTTGGTTTCTTCAACAGATCATTCACATTTTGAAAAGCATGTGGGAGTGGGTTGCTGAAAAGCAGAGAAGATTTAAGGGGCATAGTGATCAATGCACTGTTTAGACCTCATTTAGATCTTGCTGTGGTTGCATGTCCCCCCCCCCACTCCAAAACTCACCATGAAACTTAATTTCCATTGAACAGTACTAAGAGGTTAGACCTTTAAGAGGTGTTTAAGTCATAAGGACCCTAGGGCTTGCTATTATGGGAATGGGTTCCTAATAAAAAGGATAAATTCAACCTAATTTTTCTCCATCTCCTGTGTCTGCTTGTCCTTCTGCTTTGTGTGATGTTCACATAAACCCTTACCACAAGCTGGGGCTATATTCTTGCACTTTCTAGCCTCTAGATTCATGGACTAAATGAATTTCTATTGTTTATAACTTTATCCAGTCTGTGGTATTCTGTTATAGCAGCAAAAAGACTAAGGTACATACCAATTCAAAGAAAACAGCTATTAAAAATAAGTATTGACATAAGCAGGATAGTCGAAAATATACTGATGATATCAAATAGTCATTTTTTAAGGTATGATAATTCTAACATAGTGATGTTAATTTTCTTAATTTGGTAAATGAATTACTGGTGTAGTTATAGATGAAATGCCATAATACCAGTATTTGTTTTAAAATTTCCAGAAAATGACTAGAGGAGAGTGGCTAAAATTGAATATACAAATATTGATAAATATTGAAGTTGGATTGGTGATATAAGAACTTTCCTTAAATTATGATCTTAAACTCTTGTTTAAGATCATCCACAGAGTGGATAGCTTATAAATAACAGAGGTTTATTATTCACATTTTTGGAGGCTGGAAAGATCAAGGAATTGACAGACATGGTGCCTGGAAAGGGCCTATTTTCCAGTTCTTAGATGGCTCTTCTCTATCTCCTCATGTGGTAGGAGGAGGGGCAAGGGGGTCTGTCTTGGACCTCATTTTTATAGAAGCACTATTCTCAATCATGAGGTCTCCATCTGCATCCTCTTATCACTTCCCAAAGGCTGACATCCTAATTCATCACTGTGGGGGTAAAGACATCAACACATATATTTTTGGGGAATCAAATGTTCAGATTACAGCAACTATGCTCTCTGCTTTTGTGAACATTTTGTATTTTCTATAACAAGTTTTTATTTTTTTTCTTATTTATTATAATGACCCTTTCAATAGACTACTTTATAAATTCTTTGATTCACCAGATCAGGTGTCTACAGAGCCTTGGAAAACAACATATTATTGGTAAATTTGATGCATAATAAACAAGTGATTTCAGAAATATAATGGAATTCTATAGTTAAATAGAATAAATGCTCTGTGAATCCTCATATAGGATTTCCCCTTTTTCTCTTCATTTGAAATATATGCACAAAACTGCACACAACAAATATGTAGTTTAATGAACAACTAAAAAGCAAATGTGTTACCTTGTCTACATTAAGAAATAAACTACTGTCAGAACAACTCAAATCACCTTATGTACCTTCTTGATCGCACCTCTTTCCTTTTCCCTTGATTCTGATTTAATTTTGCCTGTTTCTGAATTTTAAATATGTGAAAATTATATATTATTGTCCTTTTTTGTACAGTCTGTGTTTATGATATTCCCTAATTTTATCCTTGTTTCTATAATTCAATCTTTTTATAGTTATACAGTAGTCTCTCTATATCCATGGGTTTTACATCTGCAGATTCAATTAACCATGGATGGATGATATTTGAAAAAAACAGTTGCATCTATACTGAACACACACAGACTGATTTTCTTATCAACATTTCATAAGTGATACAGTTTTGCATACCACTTATGTTATATTAGGTGTTAGGTAATCTAGAGATGACTTAAAGGATATGTGGGGCTGTGCATAGGTTATATGCAAATTCTATACCATATTGTATAAGTAGCAAGTGTGTTTCCAGAGTTTGGTATCTGAGGAGGTCCTGAAACTAATCACCCATGAATACAGAGGAATCACTGTACTCCAAGGCAGATTAAAAGGCAGAGAGGGCTGGTTCTTGACTACAAGGAACTATATCTAAATCTATTATCCAGTTTTTGAGTATAAACATTTCTAGAGCATTCTTGAGTAGCAAGATTATAATTTCTAGAGCTTCAGGAATTATATATCATTTTACATGAGACGCTTGAGCATCTATGTAATTTGATGTCTATGGGAGGTCTTGCAGCCAATCCCTTATAGATACCAAGGGATAATTATAGAGAACAGTGCTGCTGCTATAGGTTACATGTTCTACATGTAATTTGGGTCCCTGGTCACAGTTTATTGAATACTCTGGTGTGAAATGTCTATACTATGCTTCTCTTAAACATAGATGTTTACTTAGATCACTTCCATTTGTTTTATATACTTTTTTCTAAATATACATTATTTTCTTAATTTCATTCTCCTTGCTTTGTGAGGAGCATTTTTATTGTTGAGTTCAAAATATTTCTGATTTTTTAAAATTTTTATTATTAGTTGTTCAAAACATTACAAAGCTCTTGACATATCATATTTCACACATTTGATTCAAGTGGATTATGAACTCCCATTTTTACCCCGTATATAGATTGCAGAATCACATCGGTTACACATCCACTTTTTTACATACTGCCATACTAGTGTCTGTTGTATTCTGTTGCCTTTCCTATCCTCTACTATTCCCCCTCCTCTCCCCTCCCATCTTCTCTCTCTACCCCATCTACTATAATTCATTTCTCCCCCTTGTTTTTTTCCCTTTCCCCTCACTTCCTCTTGTATGTAATTTTGTATAACAATGAGGGTCTCCTTCCATTTCCATGCAATTTCCCTTCTCTCTCCCTTTCCCTCCCACCTCTCGTCCCTGTTTAATGTTAATCTTCTTCTCATGCTCTTCCTCCCTGCTCTGTTCTTAGTTGCTGTCCTTATATCAAAGAAGACATTTGGCATTAGTTTTTTAGGGATTGGATAGCTTCACTTAGCATAATCTGCTCTAATGCCATCCATTTCCCTGCAAATTCCATGATTTTGTCATTTTTTAGTGCAGAGTAATACTCCATTGTGTGTAAATGCCACATTTTTTTTTTATCCATTCATCTATTGAAGGGAATCTAGGCTTGTCTCATATTTCTGATTTTCATCACCATTTCTTCTTTCACCTGATTTAGAAGAAAACCCTCTCATGCCCCTTCCAATCCAAGATGGGACTGGGACAACTGAGGCAGAATTTCTTTAAGAAGGCATTATTCAGGCCTTGCGTATGTAGAACTGAAACTTGGGATCAGTCATTAAGCCTGAGAATATCTTCTAAATTTTTTTGTCTTAGCTGCCTGACTCTTTTAACTCCAGTTCAAATCCTTAAAGCTGCAGTCAATAAATACATGAATTAGCATGACTGTGTTCCAATAAAATTTTATTTACACAAAACAAGCAGTGGGTTAGATTTTGCCTATAGACTATATATTGCTGACATCTGGCCTACATTCTTTCTTTTGACCTATATATCAGCTCATTAATTCTCTTCAGTTTTACCTATGTGTTGTTAATCCCATTCAGAAAGCTCATCTTTAATTTGCAGAATAACTATTTGCTAACTTTCTCCCAATCTGTGGCATCATATTTCACTACTTACTATTTTTTTAAAGATATTTTAAGCTTGACTTTTAATTTTTAACCATAGTGACTAAAGTCAACATGGCTGACTTGATCAAAAAGACTTGATTATGATCGGCAACTTACAGTATCTGAAGTCTTTGATGCTCTGCTTCCAATGACTTTGATCATGACCTTTGAGCATTCATTTTCCTTTTATCTTATCTTCTCAATGACCTTGCAAAATTTTATTTTGTGGAAATAAAGATATATTTATTTAGGGTTGTGGTTCTCAATGTGTGGTTCTCAATGGGCCAACAAAATCAGCATCTCCTGAGAATTTGTCAGAAAGGTGAATTCTTTGGCCTCACCATAGACCCACTAAACCAGAAAGTCTGGATTTGAAACCCAGCAACCAGTGTTTTAACAAGCCTTCCATGTGATTCTGATGCATGTTTCCGTTTAAGAACCATTGCCGTCAGGAAGATTTTTCAGTGTCTATATTAAGTGCTTAGATTATTTGGAATCTGGTCAAAGTCACATCTTGAGGTTTTTGCCTTCTCAGATAATGTCAGTTTGATGGGCTAATTTGTGTGACTTGAGTGGCAGACTTACCTTGAGGGTGTAGCCACTGTGGCCTCTGTGTAATGTTGTAGTCTTCTACTAGCATTCCTCCTGAGCAGACCTTGAAATTTCATTTCTATTCCTCTTATTTCATATGCCCTCTCCAACCAAAGTTCATAGCTTTCAAGAGTGTCAAGGCTTTAAATGAAAGGAAATTTTATGCTATGTTTATCTTGGTTCAAAATTGCCTTTCAGTATGGCTGCCAATTCCTTACCATCATGTTAGCTCCTTGATGCTTCTTAGATGATTTTTAAAAATATTTTATCTGGAAATTTCAGTTCATTCCCAGAGTTATTCCCAATTTCTTAGCCCTCCATTGTAGAAAATGACCGTATGTAGGTATTTTAGTTTATTTTAACTGAAACTCAAGAATAACAACAGCAACAAAAAATGTGGAGATGGTTTACCTTAGTGAGAACATGACACTGATATTAAAAAAAAAAAAAAAAAACATTCTTCAAATGCTTACTTTGGGTTTTGAGCCAAGTGCAGATTTACTTTTAAATAAAAGTAAATGTTGACCTTGCTAAAACTGCTCTTTGTGGATGCTGAAAGTTCTTTTGGTTCATGCATGTATCATAAGTTGATGAGAGGGACAGCAATTGCCTGAGACTTATCTAACCTCTGGTGGTTCATTCACGTACTTATTATGAAAAATATCCATATTGGCAGAAAGTTGATGGGTTCTATCATTCTGAGGTTGACAGTTGCCAAAAAGAAGTGAATTTGTTGACTGTTGGATGAAAATAATACACGTGTAAAATGATTTTGTTCAGAAGTTTCTGTTGTTTTCTTTCAAAGGACGTTCACCCAAGAGTGTAAACAGAGAAAAAGTGAACTTAAGATTCCAAACCTCCTCACTACAACCTTTTTTAAGGATAATGTAAATATATTGTGTTTGTATGGGAAGATATTGAAATTTCATAGAACTACAGTGGTATGTGGTAGATATGGCAGTGTTTAAACTAGCTGATGAAATCTAGAGAAGCACATGTGGGTTCCAGAGAAAGGAGACCGCACATAATACTCTGGAGAAATGTAGATTAATATAAAATACTGTATTGTGTTTATAAATGATTGTTGTAGCCTTTGAATTTACTATTTTCAGACTATAAAAGTAAATATCCAAGGTTCCTGGGAATCTTACCAGCAGCCTCAATAATAGAAGCAGATGTGGAGATTATACTGTAAGAAAAAAGAATTTGAAATACCTTTTAAGAACATTTCAGAACCAAGATATTTTGATTAGCAATCACATCACTGTTTCTTTTTGTAAAATCTCCATCAAAAACCTGTGTCTTCAGATATTCAATGTTAGTTATGATAGTGAATATCATCATGGCTAAAAAGGCTAGCCTTTTCTGCAACATGCTTGTGGTAATTTCTATAAATGAATCTGTAAGTCAGCTTGGTCATAAACTGAGGTGATATGATATCCAGATTTGTTTCTTCATTTTTTTTTCTTAATTCAATATCTGAAATTTGGATGTCTGGGACATGGATTGTAAGACAGACCGCTCAGGAGCCTAACATTTCCCCAAGTTCTTAATTCTTTAGTTTATCTGAGAAAAACTGTTCCTTTTCAAAAGCTCAAAAGTATGCAGGCTCACTTTCAGGAGCACTGATAAATTCTTCATGGTAGGGTGTCTCTTCAGTACCTCAAATGTCATGGGCCAGTTTTCAGTATTTATTTTCTCTTGCCATTCATTAAAAACACTCAGTTGATCTATGGGATAAATTATCCAAAGACTGTAGACACATTCTCTGCCTAATACCATTGCATGAAACTGGACTATTATTCTAATTCTTGTATTTTAAAGCAAATGTGGTTAAGGAGGAGAAGAGGTATAACATCATTTATTTTTTTCTACTCAATCCATAATTTAACTGTTCTAGCAGTTGCTGTCATATCTTTTCCTGCCTTGAGTCCTTCTTGGCTGTTCCCTTCAAAAATATTAAGCACCTATTAAGTGTGCAACACTGTACAAAATATCTAGAGAACCCCATTCTGCCTTAAAGGAGCCTACTCTAATAACAACTTAGAAGACACATTCATGTTATAGGCAATGGTTGATTGGATTTTACTCAATTGGAGTGAGAATTCATACTTTTAAAAGGTGCAAATTTTTAATCTGAAAAATGTAGTTGCCTTGTACAGTGGTGCCATCTATGTAATTCATATTTATAGATAGTGAAAATCAGGCAAATAATGTTTATTTAATGAACACAGAATCAGATATAAGGTCAACTGGAGAGCTGGAGCTCAATATTTAATGAGCCACCCATGAATATAACTCCCAATCAACCAACAAATGTTCCCAGGTGAATCCTAAAATTCTTGGCCTGATTGGGTGTATAGCAAAGTAGCTAATTAGCAAGGCTGCACCTCCCCTCTTCCTGTATCATGTTATCTGTTCATGTGTTTGTCCCAATATTGTGCACAGCACAATGACTATTTGGGGACCATAACATGATATTATTAATAGAATTGTGGTTAACAAAAGTATTTTAGGTGCTTGTATATTGAAAAATGCTTTCAGAATATGATTGCTGAAAAGATGAAAATTTCTTTAACTTAAAATCTCTTCTAAGGTTCTTCAACATATATTGTTTTTTGTATAGAGTCTAAAAGAGTAAAATGACTGAAGAATAACACTCTATATTCTCAAGTTATTTGTCAATGACTTTTATGAGCAATTACATTAAAATTACCCAGTTCTTACTATAAATCTAAATTACAGATACCAATCATATGTGAATTTTGTGGTATAATAAAACTGCTGTTATTTAATGTTTGGAAGGAAAAGTAGAAACTGAAACATATAAGGGAAGATTAGAGTTGGAATCTGTAGGCTTATTACGGTTGGCCTAAATGGATGAATTTAGGTACTTGTACTATGTGACTAATGCTTGTAGGTTAAATACTCATATGCCTGGGTAATTCCAGGTAAGTATCTGAAAAAACATTAACATAGTTAAAATATGTGAATAATCTGGCTGAAAATTATGAAAACAATAACTTGCCCATATATTATCAATAATCTTTTAGAAAATATAATACAAATGGATCCTAGTAATAAAGTAAAAAAAAATTTAAAAGCTATAAATAATCTTAACATGAAATGTATAGAATTTGTATGAAGCAAAGAATATAATTGGAAGACATAGAAAATTTAGTAAGAAATATTTCTTTCTAGAACACAGAGTATGATAAAGATTTTATTTTATCTCCAATTAAGTTGCGTAGCAATACAATAAAAAATGCAACAAAGATTCTAGCTGGACTACTCCAAAATTTACTGGCAAATACAATTGGTAAAAGTAATTTCATATATTTTTTAAAAGAGACATGGTATGAAATTTACATTAATAGATAATAAAGCATAATAGCAACATTAATTCAAACCATATATGGGTAAATGAAGTATGGAAAAGTGAATGTTCAGTGTATATTTTTGGGAAAACTCATTGTATACAAAGAAAAAAATAAAATTGAATTGTAGTGCAAAATAACTTCTCATTAGGTCCTGATATAAACATGATTTATTGTATTCAGTAAGCAAGAAATGTTTTTTTTTTTTTTTTTTTTTTTTTTTTTTTTTAATGAGAAGCCTGAGAGGCAACTTTGAGATTCATTTCTGATATAGTGACTCTGGAAAAGATGGAATGCCTCAGCATGCTGTTATTAGCAAAAATAACAAAAATGATAAAAGATCTAGAATTTTAACAGGTCATAAAAGAATGGCCTGAATATCTGCCTTTCCACTCTTCTGTAGCTCAAAACTATATTTGGCCAGGTAACTTTGTGCAGTGCCTGATGGCCCTAAGAGAGGTATGACATTCAGACAGACAGACAGACAGACATTCTGAAAGGCAACCTGGAATCTCATATGTTCCTATTATTTCTTTTAAAACTTCCATTCACTGAAATGGGAGATAACAACATATCTTAGTCAGTTTTTTGTTGCTGTCATCAAAAATACCTGATAATTACAAGATAAAGGAGGAAAAGTTATTTAGGGATCACAGTTTCAGAGGTTCAGTCCATGGTCAGTCTGCTGCATCGCTGTGGACATCAATATGGGGCAGAGGATCATGGTGGAAGGGCATGACAAAGAAAGCTCCTCAGCTGATGGCAACCAGGGAGAAGAGATAGCCAGAGACAAAATACGATCACCAAGAGCATGCCCCCAGTAACGTATTCCTCCGACATCTCCCACGTGCCTTTATTTGCCACCCAGTAATCCATTTAAAATTATTAATCCATTAAATGGGCTAATACACTGATGAAGCTACAACTCTCATAATCTAGTCATTTTACCTCTGAACATTGCTATCTTGCCTCAGATAAGCTTTGAGGATGATACCTCATATCCAAACTATGAAACAGGAGAAGTTCAAAAACCAAAAAAAATTTCAAGTAAATAAATTATGTATCAAAAGAGTGTTGGCTAAGAAGTTATATACATACATAATATGAGGAATTAAATTATTTTTAAAATTTTAACTAATACTATAAGGTAAAAAGTAAAATGTTATTGAAATTATAATTTACATTTCTTCTACTAGCAATATTGAACATTTATATCTCCATGTTTATTAGTAGTTTGTGCTCTCTGATTCAATTGTTTATATGTTTGGAATCTTTACAAAATTTTTCATTTATTGTATATGCTTGTGACTTTTATACTAAGTAAACTCTTAAATCAGAAAATAATAAAACATGTTTTTTAAATCCACAAAAAGTATTTACAGAAAAAATCAGAAGATTGTAGAGATTTTCTCCACGATTAAATAATGGAAGTCAATTTTAGAAATATAACTAGGAACCAATTTATAATGTGCCTTGAATCCCGAGGATAGCAAATTGAATTTTATTCTAGGGGCAATAGAGAACAATTGAAAATTTTGAGTAGGCATGTAGTGAGATAAATGTAGTAAACTAACATTTTTTTTTTTTTTTGGTAAGGGAAAATCGTTCAGAGCAGGCTCCTCTCTCTTAGTCTCTGTCATCATGTGGTGACAGGCTGTTTTCTCCTTAAGTAACCCTTGATATAAAAAAGACAGTCTAGTGTAATAAAGAATAATGTCCTGGCACCAAGCAAAAGAAAATTCTGGCTCCAGATTAGAAATTTTGCTACAGTTGAGGATATTAAAAAGAGAAACAGTTTCCAAAAACAAAATAAGTGATGAGGTGAGGTGCTCAAATAATTTACAACGCAATTGGTCAAATCCTGCTGGTATTAATGTCTGAAGAGTAATTAGGTTAGGCAGCTGAAGTTACACAGCTACTTTTTTTTGGGGGGGGGAGGGTTTCTCCTTAATTTTTTTGATTTATTGGCCATTATAAAAGAATTATGTCCTTTCTTATAAAAATGACAAAATTTTGAAATAACCATAAACAGTCTTAAGTTTCTGATCTTGACTTTGTGTTTTTGATCCAAGAATACATAGAGCATTGGAGAAAGCCTCTGCAGCCTGCCATCACACTGTCTTTTCCATTTGCAGCTGTGAGGTTGGAGATGTGAGGCTTTCAACCTGTCTTTCCAAAAGTACTTGGTTGGTCAGTTCTCCCAGGAGACAGCATTGTGTGTGGGGCCTCAGTTCTTCCTCTTTCCATCCCTGGGCTGCCTGTGTGTATTCCTGACACTCCAACCACTTCTGGGAAGGTGTTTGCAAATCATCAAAGGCATGTATGGAGGGGTGTGTTGTACTGACTTGAGAATCTCCACATCATGTACAAGCACAAGACTGGAATTCTAAATAGAAGACGTACTCCATGTTTGTATAAATATGTCAAAATTTACTCCATTGTCATGCACCACTTGAAAGGAGAAAGGAGAACTATTGGAATAATTGTGAAATCTCTGGTTGGAGTTTTTCTTAGCTTTTCTGTAGCTAGAGGAGCTCATGGCTTTAGTCTTGCTCCCAGAAAGGATATTAAAAAGAGAAACAGTTTCCAAAAACAAAATAAGTGATGAGGTGCCGCAGTCTGGCTGGGCACAAAATCACGAGCCACTCACAGCCTTGTAGATTCAAACAGCAATTCTTTATTCCCGAACTCACACCGGCACTCTACAAACACGTTCTGGGGAAATCCATGTTCTCCACCCTAAACCCAGATCCGCCCTGGTCCTTGAGCAAGGTCACCTTACATGCAATGTCACTGCAAATGACCTGGGTCATGCCATGCATCATTCTTACTTAGCAATGGCCCTCAGCAATGAGGCCTTCAATGTCTCAATGTCTCATGATAACGTCTGTGACCCAGTAGTGACCCTAAGAAGGCAGTCCAGGCTTAAGGACAGCTTCATCGTCCCTGATGAAAACTAGCAGCAGGTTGGGTTTCTGGCACTTGAGGACAACAGGGAGTGGCAGGAGGGTAAGGAACTCCAACACCTTGTTATTTCTTTATTGAGATCACACATTGACTGACTTGCCTAGGGAGTAGATACACTCATTACTTTGAAATTATGAAGACAATATTGAGCAAAGCTTTTAAGGCTCAGTATGAGTTTTTCCAAAGTCATGATTTTTCTTCTTGTATAACATTTTTTTTCTGAATCAAAAAGATGATTGAGTACTCATCAAATTTCTAGGTGTATCAAAGTAAAAACTGAACTGCTCAACCAAAATAATATGACTTGAACAGAAAAAAATTATTGAGTTTTAACTACATTATTGCCTTATGCTGGACACTTTGAAATATGCCATCTTATTTAGTCTTTAACAATAACTCTGTCACTGAAAGACCAAAGTTCTCATTTTACAGATAAGGACCAGGAGGCTAAGGAAGGCCAATTGGAATCTAGGATACATTGGATATGTGATCGTAACCTACTTCTGACTTGTGAGTAAAGTATTAGAATATACAAAATAGTTTACTGATTTTTATCTTAAACTCGAATTTTAGTAGAGCTAGAAGAACCAGAATTCATAGCCGGTTGTGCAATTCTATTTTTACTTTTTAAACTTTGGATTTGTAACATTTCACCAAAATTTTTTCATTTTTATGTTTAAAGATAAACAAATATTTTTGTGTATGATCATTAATTCAACATCAATAACCTTATGTCAGATTTGAGGTTTTACTCAGTATGCCAATTTCTTTATTTGGGGAGACTACATATTTGTATATGAATTACATTTTCCTTAATCATCATCTAAGGTCATAACTTTTAGTATGGCTAGTGATGCTCATTTTCTTTATATCAAATCTCTAAATCAGATTTTATTGTAATTTTTCACATAAAAAAGGAATGATATGTATAACAACTAAATGCCTCTATTCTTGTGGCTCGTGACATGATTCAAGAAAAAAAGATGATTTTATTATAAATCAGATATATCTCACCTGGATGTCTTCAACCTTCCCCTGAATTCTGAAACTACATTTTGCTTTAATAACTAAACAGAATGCCTTGCACTTCCATCCTTGTATTATGGGAAGACTATATTCTTCTCAAATAATGTAGGAATTATTTGGGCATGTATGTGTTCTGTGGAAGTTCTCACCTCCTTATCTCCTGGTGGTTAGCACCTGTACTACTTTAGAAATGCTTTCACACTGAGGCATAGGGACATCTGCCCTGCACTCTTTACTTAGGAGACCCCTACATACCAAAAACAGATAAAAAATAATTCATGAAAAACCTGAGTTCCTGTGTCACTCAAGATTTATAATAATGCAGGAAATCTCCCCAGTCAGGTGTGTGGTGGACACTACTTATGCTCCCAGCAACTCTGAAGCTGATGCACGAGGATCACAAGTTCAAAGTCAGCTTCAGCAACTTGGCAAGACCCTGTTTCAAAATAAAAACAATTATAAAAGGGCTGGGGATGTGTCTCAGTGGCTAAGTTCCCTGGGTTCAATTCCCAGAATCAAAAAAAAAAAAAAAACAAAAGTATACTCTGAACATCTACACTCAACACTGACACTCTCTGGGTGCCAGGAAATAGGAAGTCCTCCACATTTCTTACCATGTGTAGGCAAAACAAAAGCCAATTATTCCTAAATGGTGGAAAGTATTGAGGGTTATAGGCTGCTAGCTATGGAGATGGACTTTGCTTTGGGGTTAGGGAGGTTTGTGCAGTAGGAGTGCTTAGATAATAAAAAAGAATATTAGTTAAGTTGTCCAACCCTCTTTCTCATATGGCGTAAATAAGGTAGATTCTTCCATAAGAAAGTATTGTTTTGGAGTGATGTTGAGCTTCCATTTTCTTGCTTCTTCTTTTTTTTTTTTTTTTTTG
>NW_026000211.1:23677248-23692085 GCF_001458135.2 Marmota marmota marmota | reverse complement strand
TTTTTTTTTTTTTTTTTTTTTGATGCCATTGATGGTTTCAGGAATAATCAAGATTTATGAAAGTTGAATATTTGCTCTTTATAATATTAAATAATTCATTTTAATTTGAAAATTTATAGATCTAACCATAATATATAGTCCGTGATAAAAGTTTTTATTTTATTTTATTTTGGTACTCGGGTTAAACTCAGGGGCACTTTGCTACTGAACTGCATCCCAGTCCTTTTTATTTTTTATATTGAGACAGGGTCTTACTAAGTTTCCAATGATGGCTTCAAATCTATGATCATCCTTCCTCAGCCTGCAGAGTCACTAGGATTACAGACATGTGCTTCACTTGATAATAATTTTTAATATTGTTAAGGAGTTCTAAAATCATGACCAGTTTTATTTTTCTAACTATATTTAACATAATATTTCTTTTTTCCAAAAAGAAATTTAAACTTTCCCACTTATTTGAAATGATTCTGGTTTTAAAATGTGATATTGTTGATTGTAGTTGTATTTTGCATTTATAGCTTAATGGATAATTTTGAATATATATTTCAAAACTAGAATCATGTAGTGATGCAGCCAAGGAGGTCCTCATCAGATGTTAGTGCTATGTTCTCGAATCTTCAAATATATGAGCTAATTAAATCTTTTTGCTTTATATTTTACTCACTTCAAGTATTTTGTTATAGCAACAAAAACATCCTAATACATCATAACCTTTAAGCACCTTTGAGTACCTTCCAGTACCTTCCCAACAATTTTTTCCAATCTACCCCTACTCCTGTATTATTTTCATCATTTTTAGGTTCCATAAAATATGGAAATTACTTTTTTGCTTGTGTACCTTGCTCACTCTTGCTTTTTTAAAACATTTATTTGTCATTTTTTGGTGGACACAACATCTTTATTTTATTTTTATGTGGTTCTGAGGATCGAACCCAGTGCCCGGCGTGCGAGCCCGTTACCGCTTGAGCCACATCCCAGCCCTTGCTTTTGTTTTGCCTAGAAAACTTTTCTCCTATATTCATGAGGTTTACTCACTGTTCTCCTTCCAAACTCTGCCTAAATATCACCAGTGAGTGACCAACATCTTTATCACCTTGTAGGAACATGCCACGTTGACCTCAGCAACCCTATAAATATATATTTGTCCATATACTTAAGATAATTAATTTACTAGTTCTTTTTTTATCATAATTACCCAATGATACAATGATAGTATCATATAAATTGTTGTGAGATAAAGTGGTAAAAAATAAATTATTAGAATTCTGATACTATAATTAATTTAGCTTTGATGTGAACAGTCTTATCCAGAATAATCTTTTCTCTGTGAATCTAGATTCTGATTCACTTTGTCCTTGTTGTGTCTTATGGTGGTCAATTGCAAGTCAAGAATCAAATCTCGAAGTTATAAATAAGAAAACACACATGGGAGTCTTGCATATTTTAAGTCCATTTATTTCAATTTCATATGTAAATAGGTGAAAATGAACATTTGATTATTGATCTTACATACAAGGTTGTCTTGGAAAGGTTGTAAGACAGTGCTTATAATTCTAGTAGATTTAATATCTATTGACAAGATCTGAGCATAAATAGGATAGTACAGGCCCAGTAGAGCCCCAGTGAGCCTGAAACTCCATACATGTTACCTCAAGCATATGACTGCACTAATTTCAATGTACAATAAATTATTTATTACTTCTAAATTTTTTTAAAAAATAGTTTTGGACCAAATTAAAGAGAGATTATTTTGAAAAGCAGTTGAATTGCATTGACTATTATTATTTTCAATCCCATAGCCATCTTTTACAAGTAGCTTTGGATGTATGCACAAGCTAACAGACTATTGCCCTGTAGTGCACCTTCCCGACAGATCTGATTAGCTCAGTAGGTTACAAATTTTATCCTCTCCAGAAAATGTTTATTACTTATTATGACCATTTACTTTGTAAAACAAGGTTATCTTCCCAAATCCTCTCATCCATTTGTGATGAGATGGAAAGATGAATCTAATAATCTATTAAAACATTAGTTTAGAAACAACAGTTCATTCATAATTTAATTATTTATTTACTTTATTTATTTTATCACAGGTTTATATTGTTTTTTTAGGGAAAAAAATGAAAGTTCCTATTCCCAAAGATTTTATAAAAGTGAGGACCTCATTATATGGCCAATTATTGTTGATAAGTTGACAGCTTTTGAAGAGTCCCAGAAAATCTGTGGCTTTCTAACTGCAGAATGAGTTCTGTTAACAAGCGCCTACAGCACAGGTTAAACTATTCGATTATTCTTCAAGTGTTTGACCTCTTTCCTTGTACCCTGCAGGGGAAAAGCTTAACATTTAACCAACAGTGAAGAATCCTTGCTGAGGGTGAAAATATTCTTTTTTCCCTAGCCAGTTGCCTGCTCAGCTGACTTATGGTTGAAATATCCTAGTTTAGATTTAATAACTATGAAGTAGGTCTAGTTTTCCCACTGATTCTGTACTTGTCTATGACTCATAAATTTCCTTGTAAAGATTATTAAGTACGTTTTAATATTTTCTCTAAAAACTAAAACAATCCTCAGTGCCATCTGATCTGAAAACTATCATCTTCAGTGGTTTATTGTTTTTCTAATATCTGAACAATAGTAGATGTGCACAGCAGTAGATAAAAACATATTACAATTGGAGAAAAATAATGAAATGAACCCCAGGTACCCACGATGCAGGCAAAGAAATAGAACTTTATCCTATCTCAGCAGGCTGATTGTGTCTTTCTCAGTCTGCCCTGTCCTGAGGTAATTGCTTCTTGAATTTTCTAGTAGACATGCCTTTGCTGTCTGTTACGGTCTTTGTTATCTTTAGGAATCATTAGCCAATCCTAATCAGTATATTGTTTAACTTTGTAAATTTTTAGGCATCCATTATAAAGTAAAATCAAAGGGCATGTATTCTTTCAAAACCTGAGTGTTTGACTGCTGATCTTTTAGAGTACCATATTATTGCTTTTGGCTGTTATTCAAATTATTCATAGCTGGAGAGCATTTGGTTGAATACATAGATTATACATCCTTTATCCATGTTGATTTTGATGGTCTTTTGGCCATTCTGACTGATGCTATTGGAAATGCCAATAATGTCTCCCAGGGGGTCCATGTGTAGCAATTTCTCTTGGGAGCTCTTCTAGGAGAGGAACGGTGGGATTATAGGGTGTGAACATATCCTATTACACAATATAATATACAAAAATTTTTCAAAGTGGTTCAATGTATCTATACATTCTGTTAGCATGAAAATTCTAGTTGCTTCACATATTATTATCTGAAAATTTATGTAAAAATTAGCTTAGTTTCAATTTGCATTATTCTCTATTCAAGTAAAACATATTTGCATTTTTTTCTATTCCAGCAAAGCATATTCTCATGTGTATATACATCATTTCTCCCTCTTCTATGAAGTTCTGGTTAATGTCTTTTGTCCACTTTACAAACATGTTAAAATATATTGTATTCTTCTTTAACCATAATTATTTTGATCTCCTTGCCCTATCAAATATAGAGAGACATTTGTTAAAATCTTTCACTAGGACTTTGGATCTGTTTGTTTCTTTTTGTAGACATGCTCTTGTTTGTTTTATACATGTGAAGACTTTTAATGCACACAAACTTAGTATCATTTTACTTTTGGGGGAATTGTTTTGTTGCTGAAATCTTAACTTCTAATTTTATGGTTATACTATATAGAATAACTTTTTTTCTTGGACATTTTTCTTGAATTAATTCTTATTGTTTGACATTAATATGACTACATTTGTAGTCATATTACTACATTTGTTTTCCTCTGATTAATATTTGCACACACAGTGTAAACTACAAGTACTTTCAACTTTTATTCATGCATGATTATTATGTGTCCCTAAAACAGAATAATGCTTTATTTTATTTATATTTTAAAATCTTACCTGAAGCAGAGCCGCGGCCCGTGCCAGGAACAGGCCCAGCGACCTGCCGGCGTGGTAATCACGTCACCCCAATTGGAGTAGGGGCAGAGCAGAGCCGCCGCCCGCACCTGGAACAGGCCCAGTGAACTGCAGGCGTGGTAGTCACGTCACCCCAATTGAAGTAGGGGCAGAGCAGAGCCGCCGCCCGCGCCCGCAAGGTAGGCAGACCTGTGACCGACCGGCAGAAGAGGCCCAGCGGTCCACAGGCGTGGTAGACACGTCACACCAATTGGAGGAGGGGCAGAGCAGAGCCACCGCCCGTGCCTGCAAGGTAGGCAGACCTGTGACCGAACGGCAGAACAGGCCCAGTGGCCCGTCAGCGTGGTAGACAGATCACCCCAATTGGAGGAGGAGCACAGCCGCCGACCGCCCCTGCAAGGGAGACTTTTCAACTATACAAGAGCAATATAAATATATAGGGGGAAAATTTCAATAACACAACAGTTCACCAAGCAGAAAGAAACGCGAGCAGTATGAAAAGACAAGGAAAGAAAGGACCACAAGCAATGCAGGTCAACTCAACTTTAGAAGAGGTAATAGCTGCAGCAGATGGAATGACAGATAAAGAATTCAGGATATACATGCTTCAGATGGTCTGGAGTCTCAAGGAAGACATTAGACAGAAAAATCAGACAATGAAAGATCACTTCGACAATGAATTACATAAACAAATCCAAAAAGCAAAAGATCAACTATACAGGGAGATAGAGGTTATTATAAACAAACAAACAGAAATCCTAGAAATGCAGGAAGCAATAAACCAACTTAAAAACTCAATGGAGAATACTACCAGCAGAGTAGAACACTTAGAAGATAGAACATCAGACAATGAAGACAAAGTATTTCAACTGGAAAAGAACATAGACAGCTCAGCAAGACTGTTAAGAAACCATGAGCAGAACATCCAAGAAATATGGGATAACATTAAGAGACCAAACTTAAGAGTCATTGGGATACAGGAAGGTACAGAGCTCCAAACCAAAGGAATGAGCAATCTATTCAATGAAATAATACGAGAAAACTTCCCAGACTTGAAGAATGAGACAGAATCCCAAATCCTAGAAGCCTACAGGACGCCGAATGTGCAAAATCATAAGAGATCCACACCTAGACACATTATAATGAAGATGCCCAACATACAGAATAAGGAGAGAATTTTAAAAGCTACAAGAGAAAGGAAGCAGATTACATTTAGGGGTAAGCCAATCAGGATAACAGCTGATCTTTCAACACAGACTCTGAAAGCTAGAAGATCCTGGAATAACATATTTCAAACACTGAAAGAAAATGGGTTCCAACCAAGAATTGTGTATCCAGCGAAATTAAGCTTCAGGATGGAAGATGAAATTAAAACCTTCCACGATAAACAAAAGTTAAAAGAATTTGCAGCTAGAAAACCATCTCTTCAAAACATCCTCGGCAAAACATTACAGGAAGAGGAAATGGAAAATAACAATGAAAACCAACAGTGGGAGGTAGGACAGTAAAGGGGGGGGAAATAATCAAAGAGGAAAACAAACCATGTTTAGTAACAGAAATAAACAAATATGGCTGGAAGAACAACCCATATCTCAATAATAACCCTAAATGTTAATGGCTTAAACTCACCAATTAAGAGACACAGGCTAGTAGAATGGATCACAAAACAAGACCCAACAATATGCTGCCTACAGGAGACGCATTTGATAGGAAAAGACATACATAGGCTGAAGGTGAAAGGTTGGGAAAAATCATATCACTCATATGGACTTCGGAAACAAGCAGGAGTGTCCATACTCATATCAAATAAAATAGATTTCAAGCCAAAGTTAATCAAAAGGGATAAAGAGGGACACTACATACTGCTTAAGGGAACCATACACCAACAAGACATAACAATCATAAATATTTATGCCCCAAACAATGGTGCAGCTATGTTCGTCAAACAAACTCTTCTCAAGTTCAAGAGTCTAATAGACCACCATACCATAATCATGGGAGACTTCAACACACCTCTCTCGCCACTGGACAGATCTTCCAAACAAAAGTTGAATAAGGAAACTATAGAACTCAATAACACTATTAATAACCTAGACCTAATTGACATATATAGAGTATACCACCCAACATCAAGCAGTTACACTTTTTTCTCAGCAGCACATGGATCCTTCTCAAAAATAGATCATATATTATGTCACAGGGCAACTCTTAGACAATATAAAGGAGTAGAGATAATACCATGCATCTTATCTGATCATAATGGAATGAAACTGAAAATCAACGATAAAAGAAGGAAGGAAAAAGCATACATCACTTGGAGAATGAACAATAGGTTACTGAATGATCAATGGGTTATAGAAGACATCAAGGAGGAAATTAAAAAATTCTTAGAGATAAATGAAAACACAGACACAACATATCGGAATCTATGGGACACATTGAAAGCAGTTCTAAGAGGAAAATTCATTGCTTGGAGTTCATTCCTTAAAAAAAGAAAAAACCAACAAATAAATGATCTCATACTTCATCTCAAAATCCTAGAAAAAGAAGAGCAAAACAACAGCAAAAGAAGTAGAAGGCAAGAAATAATTAAAATCAGAGCTGAAATTAATGAAATCGAAACAAAAGAAACAATTGAAAAAATTGACAAAACTAAAAGTTGGTTCTTTGAAAAAATAAACAAAATCGACAGACCCTTAGCCATGCTAGCGAAGAGAAGAAGAGAGAGAACTCAAATTACTAGCATACGGGATGAAAAAGGCAATATCACAACAGACACTTCAGAAATACAGAAGATAATCAAAAACTATTTTGAATCCTTATACTCCAATAAATTAGAAGATAGTGAAGGCATAGATAAATTTCTTAAGTCATATGATCTGCCCAGATTGAGTCAGGAGGATATAGACAACCTAAACAGACCAATATCAATTGAGGAAATAGAAGAAACCATCAAAAGACTACCAACTAAGAAAAGCCCAGGACCGGATGGGTATACAGCAGAATTTTACAAAACCTTTAAAGAAGAACTAATACCAATACTTTTCAAGCTACTTCAGGAAATAGAAAAGGAGGGAGAACTTCCAAATTCATTCTATGAGGCCAACATCACCCTGATACCTAAACCAGACAAAGACACTTCAAAGAAAGAAAACTACAGACCAATATCTCTAATGAACCTAGATGCAAAAATCCTCAATAAAATTCTGGCGAATCGGATACAAAAACATATCAAAAAAATTGTGCACCATGATCAAGTAGGATTCATCCCTGGGATGCAAGGCTGGTTCAATATACGGAAATCAATAAATGTTATTCACCACATCAATAGACTTAAAAATAAGAACCATATGATCATCTCGATAGATGCGGAAAAAGCATTCGACAAAGTACAGCATCCCTTTATGTTCAAAACTCTAGAAAAACTAGGGATAACAGGAACATACCTCAATATTGTAAAAGCAATCTATGCTAAGCCTCAGGCTAGCATCATTCTGAATGGAGAAAAACTGAAGGCATTCCCTCTAAAATCTGGAACAAGACAGGGATGCCCTCTCTCTCCACTTCTGTTCAACATAGTTCTCGAAACACTGGCCAGAGCAATTAGACAGACGAAAGAAATTAAAGGCATCAAAATAGGAAAAGAAGAACTTAAATTATCACTATTTGCAGATGATATGATTCTATACCTAGCAGACCCAAAAGGCTCTACAAAGAAACTATTAGAGCTAATAAATGAATTCAGCAAAGTGGCAGGATATAAAATCAACACGCATAAATCAAAGGCATTCCTGTATATCAGCGACAAATCCTCTGAAATGGAAATGAGGACAACCACTCCATTCACAATATCTTCAAAAAAAATAAAATACTTGGGAATCAACCTAACAAAAGAGGTGAAAGACTTATACAATGAAAACTACAGAACCCTAAAGAGAGAAATAGAAGAAGATCTTAGAAGATGGAAAAATATACCCTGTTCATGGATAGGCAGAACTAACATCATCAAAATGGCGATATTACCAAAAGTTCTCTATAGGTTTAATGCAATGCCAATCAAAATCCCAACGGCATTTCTTGTAGAAATAGAGAAAGCAATCATGAAATTCATATGGAAAAATAAAAGACCCAGAATAGCAAAAACAATGCTAAGCAGGAAGTGTGAATCAGGCGGTATAGCGATACCAGACTTCAAACTATACTACAGAGCAATAGTAACAAAAACAGCATGGTACTGGTACCAAAACAGGCGGGTGGACCAATGGTACAGAATAGAGGACACAGAAACCAATCCACAAAACTACAACTATCTTATATTTGATAAAGGGGCTAAAAGCATGCAATGGAGGAAGGATAGCATCTTCAACAAATGGTGCTGGGAAAACTGGAAATCCATATGCAACAAAATGAAACTGAATCCCTTTCTCTCGCCATGCACAAAAGTTAATTCAAAATGGATCAAGGAGCTTGATATCAAATCAGAGACACGCCGTCTGATAGAAGAAAAAGTTGGCTACGATCTACATACTGTGGGGTCGGGCTCCAAATTCCTCAATAGGACACCCATAGCACAAAAGTTAATAACTAGAATCAACAAATGGGACTTACTCAAACTAAAAAGTTTTTTCTCAGCAAAAGAAACAATAAGAGAGGTAAATAGGGAGCCTACATCCTGGGAACAAATCTTTACTCCTCACACTTCAGATAGAGCCCTAATATCCAGAGTATACAAAGAACTCAAAAAATTAGACAATAAGAGAACAAACAACCCAATCAACAAATGGGCCAAGGACCTGAACAGACACTTCTCAGAGGAGGACATACAATCAATCAACAAGTACATGAAAAAATGCTCACCATCTCTAGCAGTCAGAGAAATGCAAATCAAAACCACCCTAAGATACCATCTCACTCCAGTAAGATTGGCAGCCATTATGAAGTCAAACAACAACAAGTGCTGGCGAGGATGTGGGGAAAAGGGTACACTTGTACATTGCTGGTGGGACTGCAAATTGGTGCAGCCAATTTGGAAAGCAGTATGGAGATTTCTTGGAAAGCTGGGAATGGAGCCACCATTTGACCCAGCTATTCCCCTTCTCGGTCTATTCCCTAAAGACCTAAAAAGAGCATGCTACAGGGACACTGCTACATCGATGTTCATAGCAGCACAATTCACAATAGCAAGACTGTGGAACCAACCTAGATGCCCTTCAATAGACGAATGGATAAAAAAAATGTGGCATTTATACACAATGGAGTATTACTCTGCATTAAAAAATGACAAAATCATAGAATTTGCAGGGAAATGGATAGCATTAGAGCAGATTATGCTAAGTGAAGCTAGCCAATCCCTAAAAAACAAATGCCAAATGTCTTCTTTGATATAAGGAGAGTAACTAAGAACAGAGTAGGGACGAAGAGCTTAAGAAGAAGATTAACATTAAACAGGGATGAGAGGTGGGAGGGAAAGAGAGAGAGAAGGGAAATTGCATGGAAATGGAAGGAGACCCTCAGGGTTATACAAAATTACATACAAGAGGAAGTGAGGGGAAAGGGAAAAAAATACAAGGGGGAGAAATGAATGACAGTAGAGGGGTAGAGAGAGAAGAGGGGAGGGGAGGCGAGGGGAGGGGGGATAGTAGAGGATAGGAAAGGCAGCAGAACACAACAGACACTAGTATGGCAACATGTAAATCAATGGATGTGTAACTGATGTGATTCTGCAATCTGTATACGGGGTAAAAATGGGAGTTCATAACCCACTTGAATCAAAGTGTGAAATATGATATGTCAAGAACTATGTAATGTTTTGAACAACCAACAATAAAAATTAAAAAAAAAATCTTACCTGAAAATATTTTAAAAGACTTTTAGTCCATTTACTTTTATTTTAATAATTGATATATTTTGATTTATTCCTATTTGCTTACTTTATACTTTGTTTGCATTCAGTATTTACATTATTCTTTTTCTCCCAGTTTCTTCATTGTTAAAATTGATGGATTATTTTGTTCTCATTCCATTTTGAATTTTGTCTGTACCTACTGTGTCATCACAACTGTGTCAACTGTCAGACTTTGGAGAAGGCAGCTGCCAGTGCTGGTCAATTTTTTTGAAGGTAATATTTTCTTTCTAGCTACTTTTAAGACTGTTTTATTCATAGCTGTTCCATGGTTTCCTTAAAATATCTACATGAGGATTTTATTCATTCTGATTTTTATTCCTTGCTCTTAAAAATATGTTAATTAGACCTCGATCCAATTATGAAATATTCTTTTCTGTTCGTCTTAAAAGTACTGCCTCTCCCACCTTTACTCTATCCTCACATTGTGAGTAGATATACATCATATCCTACATAAAATTTACTTATGTATTTGTTTTTAAATGTAAGTCATGCAATTATAAAATCAAGAAGCCCCACCATATGCAAGCTGGAGAATCCAGGAAAGTGGATGTTGTAATTTCATTACAAGTCTTAAGGCCTGAGAACTAAGAGACTGGGGGTAAGTGCTCATGTAAATACCAAAGCTGAAGGCACATTAAGTGGGAGATCCAACATTATACATCATAAAATATTTAATTTATACATTATCAAAAGATATTTAAAAAAATTTTGTCAATGTGCAATCAGTGTGAAATAAACTGGCTATAACCAGAGTTATCATTGAATCTGTTTCATTAATTTCCTCAATATTAGTAATTTAACCCTAATGTCTGTCTTCTTGATCTCTTATATTGTGCAAACATATATTTTAGTATTTGGTAAATTTTATCTTGATGTTTCCTCTAATGACACATCTGTTTGACATGTCACATTGGTAATACTATATTCTTCCTATGGACAGAACTTGGGAGGTTACTTAGGCCAGTAATGGCAAAGTTGAAAAGTCAGCATGCCAGCATTGCAAATGTGAATGTGCAGTGCGGAGTGACAAACAGCAATATGGCAATGCCACCAGCATGAGTTCTGTGGACATACAGAAGGCCCTGACAGACTCTTGTCTTGTATACCCTCCTGTTAACCTGGGAGCTACTCACAACCCCTATAAGAATACTACTTCTTGTTTAGTGAAATATCCTTCCTAATATTGGCAGCAATATTTCTGATAAGTCACAAATAATAAAAAGACCAAAGTGAAGTTTTTTCTGTTTATTAGACAGTTAGCAATGAGATTTAAGAGGTAAATGCAAAAAGGTTTCTGTTAAGGTTTGGGCCATGAAGAATTTGAATGAGCATAAGTTTATTTTATTTAGTATTCTTGAATCCAAAGATCCATCAAACATTTTCTGGAGACCATAAAAGAAACCACATATTCCTCACTCTAAAGTAGTACTATTCAAATGAAGATGCTGGTTTATTTAATCAAATATTAATTTGAAGGAGCCCTTAGAAAATGGAAAGATCTCCCATGCTCTTGGATAGGCAAAATTAATATTGTCAAAATGGCCATACTACCCAAGGTGCTATACAGAATCAATGTGATTCCAATTAAAACCCCAATGTCATTCCTTATAGAAATAGAAAAAGCAATCATGAAATTCATTTGAAAAAATGAAAGACCTAGAATAGCCAAAGCAATCCTTACAAGAAGAATGAAGCAGGACACATCAGAATTCCAGATTTTAAATAATACTACAAAGCTAAGTTGCCCAGGCTGGCATTGAAATTATGGTCCATCTGGCTCTGGCTCCAAAGTAACTGGGGTTAGAGGCATGGGACACCATGACCTGCAAAATTTCTTTAAACACCTTTAAATCAGTATTTTTCACAAAGCAATCAGTTAAATCATAATTTATCCAAAGAATGGTATTTTATAAAACAGAAATTTATCCTAGATACATTTTAGTAGCAGTTAGCCTTTCCTTCAGAATACTTTTTATTGCTATTTAAAAGTAATAATGCAATAATTATTTCTGCCTCAAATTAGCCCTGCCTATTAGTTTTTCACTTGATTCCAATAATAAACTGGCTAATTTCTTTTTCTTTTCTAATCTTTAAACTATTATTATATTTAAATAATTGACTTTGAGATTTAGATCTGTATCTATTTGCATAATTATATCAACATTTATACCAGGTTAATTAAGTATGTTATATGTTGGGAAATTGAGTAAAAATGTCAATTACAAATATTACTCCAAAGATTTAAAAACTTAACTATTGGGTTTTCTAAAATATAGGTTTTCTAAAAATATGAGGAGTTGAGGAAAAATGATTAACAATAGAAAAGGGTCTTTTCATTAATACTTGCCATTACCTAAACTATGTAACATTTTACTATATCCCTCAAGGCCTTAAGTAAGCATCTGTTGAGATCAGAGACAGATATTGTTTCACTACATGGCAGCATTGTTGGAGCTAGAAATAGACCAACTATGCTTTACCATTGAGCATTCATGCCTTCCATAACTATTAAGCATCTGTATTGGGTCAGACTCAGCTAGGATTTCAGGGACATAGAGAAAATAGAGTCTCAAAAGAGAAATGTTTATACGCTCTTGAAATGCAGAACAACTCATGAGTGATCCAGCCTGTGATCTGATACCTGAATCCTTTTTCACAGCTTCCCTATTGATTGATTAAAAAGCAAAAAAACTCACAAGAAAACCACAATACTTCTGGAGAAACCACTCCTTTATGGGGCATGCACAGTAAGAACTTTGGAGACCAGTAAATGACCCTAGCCTAAATATAATATTAAGATGCACATACTTGGGTAGGGAATATAAGATACTAATGAGATATGCTATGTAGCAAGTAGTATGATTAGAGTATGCAAAGGAAGTGTAAAAGCACAAGGAATTCTGGCATAAAATTGTATAATCTTGCTTGACTTCAACTGTAGTTCAGCCCCCCCAATACCATCCTTCCATAAACGTTAAAACCCCAGACCAAGATGAGGAAACTAACTTTCTGAGATTGCCCACACTCCTATTCTCAAGTATGTACTTCCCTTTATAATGAATCTCTTTCTCTGATACTCATATCTGACACATCCTTAATTCTTTTCTGCAATGTAGTCAAGAACCTAGAAGGTCCAAGTTCGGATCTCCACATCTCCAGGAGATCTCCACAGACCCTGGTATGGTGACAAGATTAAGAATGAGTATATCTGGAATCTAGTAGAGAATAACTGCACAAATAGGTGATTCAGATCATGCTGAACCTAAATTTAACTTTAGATGTTAACAATTGGTTTTACAATCAAAGTTCAGATTTACCAGTGATTCCATTTAGTATTGACTTTGAGTATGAACAATGACTTTGTCATAGGAATTTTGGGATTTGAAAGCTCTGAGTTTAGAAATGCTTATTAGAATAGTTTTTATAGTATATTACATTTTAGATAAGATTGAAAGGATTGTTTCTCTCTTTTCTTATTTTTGGTCTATTAAAAATTGACAAGAAGTAGTTTTTAATTAAAATAACTGGAACGTTATTTTTGTTGGACCAAGACAATAGTAATAATATGTGTGGTTTTTTCAGCTGTTTCACTGCTATGACCAAAAGACCTGACAAGAACAATTTTAGAGAAGGAAAAGGTTATATTGGAGCTCATAATCTCAGAGGTCTCAGTTCATAGACAGCTGACTCTGTTTCTTGGGGCTCAAGGGAGGCAGAACAACATGACGGAAGAGTGTGGTGGAGGAAAGTAGCTCAGGACATAACACTAGGAAGCAGGGAGAGAGAACTCTGCTCAACAACAACAAAATATATACTCCAAAGGCATGGCCCCAGGGACCCACCTCCTCCAGCTACATCCTACCTACCCACAGTTACCATCCAATTAGTCCCAATCAGTGCATTAATGCACTGATTAGGATAAGGCTGTCAGAACCCAATCATTTCACCTCCAAACTTTCTTGCGTTTTCCAACACATTAGTTTTGGGAGACATCTAATATATAAACCATAACAATGTGACATGTAGAAATTTCTGAAAACATCTCAGAATGAAATTACCTATTAGATGAATTAAAAAGAAACCATGAATTTGGAATATTTTCTTGTCTTCTCTTCATATTATTGACGTTGGTTCTGTTGTCTGGTCAATGAACATAATAAATGCATACTGATTCTGCTAAACTGGATTTGTCCCATAGTATCTTCTGTGTTAATGAACATGCTGTATGTTTGTCCTAACCAACCATTAAATTAGCCCTTACCAAGCACAGTGGGTGAGAAAATTAAGCTGTGTTTGGTGTAGCTAAATTTTAAATGTTACTCAACAATTTATTTATTACATAAATAAATTTATGTAATAAAAATTTAAGTTTTGAGCTGATTGTGGTGGTGCACACCTGTAATCTCAGCTGCTCAGGAGGCTGAAGCAGGTGAATTACAGTTCAAAGCCAGCTTCAGCAAGTTAGTGAAGCCCTGAACAACATAGCGGGACCCTGTCTCTAAATAAAACTTAACAAGGGCTGGGGATGTTGCTCAGTGGCTAAGCACTCTTGGGTAGTTCAATCCCTGGTACCAAAAAAAAAAATTAAGTTTTGATGTTAAAATCTTTAATTTTATTATTTACATGTGACTTGTGGGTATAATATTGGATAATGAAGTATGATGTTTTACACTGTGTGCAAACCAATCACATGAACCATAATTACTTGAAGTCAACTTACAAAAATTTGTAAAAGGTGAAAACTGTAGGAACTTACAGCAGAACTTTTGAATTATCATTCCTTCATGACAAGTTAACAAGATTATAGAGTTTATGAAAAACATTACTCAGGAATCTATTCTCTAATGTCTACATTTCAGGAAGACTTACAATAGCATCCCTAGTAACTTTCTAGCTATTTGCTTAATTTTTCTTTATATCCTTATTATTACTTGATATGATATTATCAAGCAGTAAATATATATATA
>NW_026000211.1:23646315-23677224 GCF_001458135.2 Marmota marmota marmota | reverse complement strand
TATATATATATATATATATATTTCATATTTTCTTCTTCATAACCGTAAACCTTGTAAGTCAAAGACTTCATAATTTCTCTTTTCTTCTCTTTCCTTGGTGTCTGAAATGAATACAGTAGGCCTTAAATGGAGTAGAAATTTATTTGGGGGTTATTTCTATAATCCTTTACTATTTCAAATCTGAGATGAAGTATTAATTATTTGCTTTGAAAGTGTGGTATTAGAATACATTCTATTCTGTCTAAATATTTTTTTCATGTTTATTAATATAATATATTAAAATGTATTACAGTACATCAAAATCAGAAAAAATGCATTTAAAAATGTTTCATTTAAAAATCTTTATTTTAACATGCAGTATACATTTTAGTTCATTCATTGTCTTGTGCAGCTGAGCTAATTGTGGTTGAACTAGATAATCAGCATCAGGTACATTCTAAAATTCTCTAAAATTACAGAGAATCCCAAACAGATTTTTAATTCACCACAATATAATTAATATAAGGTTTTATAGAGGAGACAGTTTATAGAATTAGAAAAGGATTTAAAATTCAACTTATTTTTCTTTAAGAGGTTTAAATCATAAGAAAGGAGTAAATTCTGGAAAGGAATTGTTTTTGTGGGTTTTAAGAGTCAATTTAAATTCATCTCACATTTCCACCTCCAGTACTTACAATTTAACTCAATATTTAACTGATTATACCCATACATAATTTCTAGATGCATACTGTGCATAATGCTGCTGTTCTTGCTCTCAATGCATGACTCACAGGGAGATAAGAGTACTCTTTTCTGCATTTGGGGACCTAGGAGTTTTGTCCAACTGTGCATAATGCATAATCTGCCACTTGGTAGAGTAGTAAAGTGTAGGTTGGACTGGTTGCTGTTTTGAAATACTGCAATTACTAAAATTATTATTTCTATTTTCTATAAAAATGATATGTGTACATGCATAACAACAATTCCATTAAAGTTAAATCACATTTATGTCACTTTTAATAGTTGTCTGATCATGAGATGTAATAAGGCTGATTACCTTGGATTTTCAAGATGTTTAACTGTCAGATATTTAAAAAGTTATCATTTAATGCTAATTAATTAAAGTGGATTTTCTGAATTTGTAGTTTTAGTGTAATACTTAACATTTTTCCAAAGAAAATGCATGTAAAATGAAATGTTTTTTTCTCCATTATGAAATGTGACTCTTGTAAAAAGTAACTCTATAAGTGTTTCAAATGGGGGTCCAAGGGATAAATTCGGAAATATGAAATTTGAAAGTAGAATGAAAAAAATATAAAAATGTATAAGCATCAGAATTTCCAATATTTCTGCAAGGATTATAGGTTATATTAAAGGCAAAGCATTAGCAAGGAAGTTAGGCAGCTAGAATTCAGACTTTTCATTTCTGTTCCTTGGATATGAGACCTTGGGCTAACTACTAAACTATTTTCAGTTTCAGTTTGCAACAGTAAACATCTAATAATTAGACAAAACTTAGAAACTAAAAAATCATTCACTTTCCTATACCATTTTCTCTTATACTTTGAGTAATTGTATTTCAGGTAATTTTGTTATTTGTCCAGCAGAGGAATGATACCCATGTGGATTGAGTTTGGAGTTTAGTTTTCAGCTTTAATCACCATACTTTCTAAATGGCAGAGAAAGACTCGTACATTTATCTTTTCTTAGATGTAATCATCCAGTTGGGAAAGAATGATGGTAAAATTTCTTCTCTTGAAGAGAACTCAAGAGTTGAGTCAGGTCAGTAGTAACTACTGAAGGAGGACCTTTCATTGGCCTCTTTAGAGCACAACCATCTAATGCCTTGCTCCTTTGCTAGAAAATAAATGCAGTCAGTAATTTCTGATCTGACTTGGTTGTCGGGAGTACAAATTTATCAGAATGCTATTAGCTTCGCTTTGCATTTGACTGAATAGCTTATGGCCTCTTTGAAAGATCACTTGATTTTGGAAACATCATGATTTGATTCACACAAATTGAAGTAACATATGATGCATAAATTCATCTTTCTTTGAGCTCAACAACTTTTCTTCAGTTTTTGTAAGATATTACAAACAAATGAATACAATGCATGCTGTTTAATAACCGTAAAATAGGAATCTACGAAACTATTATTAAGGCCCATAAATAAGACTTTACATTAACGTGGATTATACAAGATGGCAGAATAGGACTGTCCAGCAATCATCTCTCCATAGAAACATCAACTTTAATAACTATCCATAATAACTAAGGAAAACAAGTAAGATTTCATAGTACCTTGTTTTAGCTTATTAATAAGAAAAGACAAATTGAAAAAGATAGATCCTTATCACCTCTCTCCCTAAACCAGACAATTCAATGTGGAGAGAGGCACAATCTGCTTGAAGGAAGAAAAGAAAAGCATGTATGAGATTTTTCTTTGGTATACAGTACTAGGTCTACCACCATAAAACTCAACACGGGAAAGAACCCTCTGATTTGAAGTCGTTGCCCATGGATGAGTCTCTTGGTTTCAAGGTGGAAATCTGCCAACTCAGCAGGACAGAGTTGTCTTTAGGCCTATACTGCCCCTGGCCAACAGCATTGGCCTTGGGTCCTGAATACCCTTCAGTGTCAGGTAGGCCATAGCAACCATGGACATTAGGCATGCTATAGTACAGCACTGGTCTCTGAGGCCACATGCTTTGGGTATGAACTAGCACAAGGCCAGCCTAGATGGCCATGACATTGTCTGCACCACCATTTCCCCAGCCACAGGAGTCACAGTACAGAGTAACACTTTCTACTTGGGGGAAATATAAATAAGTGAGCAAGAGACTCTGCTTTGAAACATAGTACTGGACCCACAAGAGTAAAACCCCATCACTGAGCTCGGTTTTCTGGACAGCTTTACAACACAGCTGAGAAATAACTTCTTGGGTCTTCCTCAGGTCTGTCCATGCCAGTGACCTTAGAGCCTATACAAGACTTAGAGTGTATCCTGGATTAGCACATGTTTTAGTACTTGTGGCTTCAGTGACTATAGGCTTAGAAAATATGTTAGTTTATTTTTAATTTTGTGAAGATTTGTGAAGATGGACAGGAACAAATAAGACCAGACTATGAAGACCGGAGAGAATTTCTGATTCTTTATTGCCCAAATATTGACATATATCCACAAGCATGAAAGAACTTTCATGGAAATATGATCCTGCCAAATGGACTAAATAAGGCATTAGTGACTTTCCCTAGAGAGAGAAAAATGTGTGATCTCTCAGACAGTATAAAAAAAATTAAAATTGAGATATCGAAAAGTCAAAATGAGTGTAGGTGGATTGCAGTTAAAATTTAGAGGTTTTGTTTCCTTCATTTTATTTGGGGTGGATGATAAATTATATTCCTTCAAAATAACCTGTACAATTATAAGACATTTTTAGTTAATCTCATGGAAAAAAATCACAAGAAACTAGTATCAACAATTCATTGTATGTTAACAAATTTTAAAAATGGCAAATTTATCAATATATCCAACCTATTAAGACTAAATTATGAAGAAATTGAAAAATCTGAATGATGAGTAAAGAGAATGAATCAGTAACCAAAAACCTCCCAACAGAGAAAACCCCAGAACCAGATAGCTTCCCTATTGAATTCTTCAAAATATTTAAGTAATCAACATAAAATTTTCTCAAAAAATTTAAAAGGAAGGAATACTTCCACTTTCCTAGGCTGAACATTACTTTGATACCAAAGTCACACAAGGATGGTACAAGAAAACTGTGGGTCAGTATCCATGGTAAACAGATGCAGAAATCCTTATTGAAGTACTAGCAAACTGAATTCAACAGTATATTAAAAGGATTTTACACCAAGTTCAAGTGGGATTTATCCTTTAAATGCAAGAATGTTTCATCATATGCTAGTTAGTATGTGTGATACACCTCATTAACTGAATGAATCCTATGATCTTCTTAATAGATTAAGAAAAAGCATTTGACACTATTTAAAATCATAAAAATGCTCTACAAACTAGATATTGAAGGAATGTACCTCAACACACCAAAGTACACATATGAGAAGATCACAGCTAACATCATACTCAACCACAAAAAGTTGACAGCCTGTCTTCTAAAATGAGCAATGAGGCAAGGGTGATGACTTTCCTCCACTCTACCCAACAAAGCACTGGAATACCTAGCCAGATAAATTAGGCAAGAAGACAAAATGGAATGCAAATTGGAAAGGAAGATGTAAAACTGTTTGCAAATGACCTAATCATTTCTGTAGAAAACAACCAATCAGCAAAAACCCAGACCTAATAAATTCAGTAAGTTTTCAGTTTACAATACCAACATGCAAAAGCAGATGTGTTTCTATACACTAACGATGAACCATCTGAAAATAAAATAACAATTTCATTTAAAATAACATCAGAATATTCAGGAATAAAATTAACGAAAGAGGTAAACTGTCTATTGAGATAGTTGCTTCAATGTCTCGTAGTTTGCGGATTTCATATAACTATTTATGCTTCTAATCTGAATTAGAAGCATATATACTGTTCACCAAATGTGTCAGCATAACCTAGTCTATCTTGATTGACAAGATCCTTCCTTATCTATTTTTTTAACGAACCTTAGTAGCATTAAGAATGTATACTTAAAATTCCAAGTGTTCATTTTTTATAATACAATCTTTATAGTTTTCTTCAGCTTCTCTCAAGTTTTTGGAGATGTTGAATCAAGATATAGACAAAATTTTAGATGTCATTACTATTGGATATATATTTCTACAACATATAAAGTTCAATAGCTACTGTCTTCAAATGGCTGCTGATGGTGGAAAACATGTTGATGCAGCCATTGTAGTAAACTGTGTGGAGGTTCCTCAAAATGGTTCCATTTCTGGGGATATATCCCAAGAAATTAAAACCAGAATCTCAAAGAGATTCTGGACTGTCATATTGATTCAGCTTTAACGGTAGGACCAACACACAGAAGCAACCTAAATGCCTACATTGCATTGGCATGCACTGGGATATTATTTAGCCTTAAAAATAAAGGAAATCTTGCAATTTGCAACACCATGGTTGAATGTGGCAAATATTATATACTGAGTGAGGTAATCCAGATACAAAAAGATATATAATACATGATAATATCTATTTGATGAATTTCAAATAATAGACTCATAGAAACAGTAAAATGGTGGTTGCCAGGGACTGGGAAGACAGAAAGTAGAAAGTATTAATCAAAGGGTACAAAGTTCCACTTGTATAAGTTCTAGTCAACTGCTGTACAGCATAGTACTTAAAATTAACAAAACTGTATTGTATTTTTTTTTTGCTGAGGAAAGACTTTATGTTTATAAAGAACTGTTTTGGGGGGAGAGTGGGGGAAGAGGATTTAACCCAGGAACACTTCACCATTAAGCTACATCCCCAGTTCTTTTTTTTTTTTGATTATTTAAAATTTTGAGACAGGGTCTAAGTTGCTGCCCTAAAACTTGAGATCCTCTAGACTTCTGAGTTGCTAGGATTACAGATGTGAGTGATTGTACCCAGTAATACATTAACTGTTGATATCATACTGAAATAATAATACAGTAAGAGGCTCAAAGAAAACTTTTGGAGGCAATAAATAGGTTTATGGTATACATATTGTGATGATGATTTCATGGGTATATACCTATGTCCAAAATTATCAATGTATACATTGAATATGTGTAGCTTTTTGTATGTCAGTCATACCTCAATAAAGGGGCTAAAAAGAGAATTTTTAGATATTATTTTAGAATCCCAATTTTGTTCCCATTCTTTATTGGTTTGTGAAATAGAGAATACATTTTCATGCCCCTGGAGAAGATGAAAAGACGTGACTCATAGATACTATGCAGGAGATAAACTGACACAATCACTTTATTAACAAGCTTATTTGGTGCCAGTGTAGTCTTTGCTTCAAGAAGAAAGTGACAAACCATCAGGGACATTGAAATGTTGAGATCAAGGTAAAATTTCACAAAAGAACTCAGCTGTAATATATATGACACATGAAAAGAGATTAGCTGCAGTTATTGTGAGATGATGATGAATAAATATTTTTCAGAGTGTGTTCCTTTTTATGTGAACTTTTGCGTGGAATCCAGAAGTGACTAAAGTTGATGCAGGAGCCAGAAACATAAAAGAGAGAGCAAGACGAAAAGCACAGTTGGGTGACTATAGATAACAATTATGCACTGTATCCCCCATAAAGAGATGACAGATGTTTGAGGAGATCTGTTTAACCTGATTCAAATGTAACACAGGTGTACCTGTCAACATCACACAGTACCCCATCATTATGCACACTTCCAATGTTTTTATGCATTAAATTCATATTTTTAATTAGAAAAATAAAAGCACCCTTTTATGAAGTTCAATAATTTATGTGTAAGTAACCTAAACACAGAATGAAATATAAGACATGGATTTATATCTGAAAAATTAGCCCTTAGACTTAGGATCAAACAAAACAACTGTTTGTAATTTAAGACTCTAGGAAGTAAGTATTAAGAGCAAAACCTGGAAAGACACGGATTATACTTTTTATCTGATATCTTCATTTACTTTTGGTTTTCTTTTCTCATTCATTCTTTTACCTACATATACCCCCAAAACATGTATGGATGCACACACACACACAGATAAACACACACACACACACACACACACACACACACACACACACATATATATATATATATACCACATTTGCACATTTGCAGATTTTCCTCCATATTTAGGAGCACCTGGGCAGAGTTAACCTCCCTGGAAGTGATCAGTGAAGATAAGGAAGCTTTCCCTGAAAGTTCCCCTGAAATGTTCCTTAGGAGTTCCCTTTATGACCAAGGAATATTCCTATGACCAAGGAATGCTTTGGGAGTACATGGAATTCTCTTCCTCTCCTCTCCCAACCTCTCATGGCAGGTAGGTTGAAGGCTTCGCACCGAATATATTTTCTATCTGTCAATTTGGAAACTTGGTGTTCAGATTGATGTTTACAGATCCAGTGGGTAAAACATTCCTTGATAATTTTTCAGTTCATTATCCAAAATATCCTGTAAATGTATGACTTACTCTTCTGTCATGGTTTGGATGTAAGGTGTCTACCAAAAGCTCATGTGTGAGACCATGCAAGGAGGTTCAGAGCAGAAATGATTGAGTTGTGAGAGTCTTCACCCAATCAATGATTTAATACTCGGATAGGGATTAATTGGGTGGTAACTGAAGTGGTAGGGTAATAGCTGGAGGATGTGGGAATTGGGGCATAGCTTTGGTATATATTTGTATCTGCTGAGTGGAATTTCACTCTCTGCTTCCTGATCACAGTGATCAGAGCTGCTTCCTTCTGCCACACTCTTCTGCCATAATGTTCTGCCTCACCTTGAACCTTGAGGAATGGAGGCAGCCTTCTACTGACTAAGACCTCTGAAATCGTGAGCCCTCAAATAAATTCTTCCTCCTCTATAGTTGTTCTCGTCAGATCCTTTTAGTCACAGCAGTGAAAAATCTGATTAAAACACTCTTCCTAGCAAGATCTAGTTCTAGTATAACCTTGTGTAGGAATATGCTGGGAAAAACACTGCAGTTGAAATTCTTCTTTAACAACAAAATTTTCTGTTGATGTTCTACATTAGCATTATTTTGCATGCATACACAGAATCTTCATAGTTCTGCAAGCCAAAGTTCCTTGGTTACTGATTTGCTATACATAAAATGTTCTTTAACTTATTATTTCAGCAATTATTATAATGTGTTCTTTTTATTGTGGTTGAGCATACTTAAAAAAAGATCTACCATCTTAAATTTTTAAGTGCACAATATAGTATTAACTACAGGAAGAGTCCCAGTACTTTAATTCATAATGCAATTTCTTTATAACTCTAAATACTCTTATATTCTATAGGAAAACTGCCCTATGTGTTCACAAATACCTTTTTCATTCTCTATTACCATAATGTCCATATCCACCACAAGAAACTTTGAGTATCTTAAAAATTTGTGCATTATTATAGCAACTCGAGATGTGCATTCATAAATATTTAGCAACCTTCTGTTTCCTCCAAGAGTATGTACCTGTATATGTACATAAGATTCATATGAAGTTATTGATATAAAGAGTGCTTAGAATAAAAAAAGATACAAGGCATGCAATTCATAGATACAATAATAAATATTCAATTTTTATGGCCAGTTCTCTTAGATGATTGATTGTAACAGAACATTTTTACTCATTAGTCTTTGATGAACTTTTGTGTCCATAGTCAATCTATCACTGCAATTAATGGGCAGAGTTCTTGTACAAACTTTGGTTGATATTTTCATTTATATGACCACATTGTGTTGTGTTCACTGTAGGAATGTGTAACAATGAATCTCATTTGTATGTATAATTATAACACAGCAATAACACTTTTTTTTTAAAAAAGACCAAGACCTATGCTGTAATGTCATCTATTAGTCACTGATGTGTCTTTTTTGAACTGCTTGAGTACATTGAATGCCTTTAGCATAGTTTCTCAGACTGTTATGCTATGGACAGTTCAGTAGCTACAGGCATAACAAACTTTTAGGTGTAGTTTGTATTATTATCATATTCTCTCCTGTGTGCTGTCTTGACAATCACCACCACACCACCACCACCACCACCACAACAACAAAATATTGAATCTTGATTTAAAGACTGTGGTGCTATCTGGGGTGTAAATGCCTATTCCAAATTACCAATGTGACGTCACTAAGGGCAGAATTGGGGACAGATGCATGCCGACTTTATTATGTATTTTCCTCAGTGTCTTTTTTCATTCTTTGTCTCTTGAATCCTTTGGACTCAGTAGCCTAATTCCTCTTGACACCTCCTAATCCTTGAGCTTACCTTCCTAGAGATTAAAAAACCAACTTTAACTGCCATGTCACTGACAAATAAAATTAACAGTTTAAATAAATCTGTTTACATACAGATGTTCAATTTAAGATATTCATAAATTACATAAATTATAGTTACTGCCATTGGTGTGTGTGTGTGTGTGTGTGTGTGTGTTAGAGAGAGAGAGAGAGAGAGAGAGAGAGAGAGAGAGAAAGCGAACGAGAACATGGACTTTGGGTTCAGATAAACCTGTATTCACAATTTGACCTCACATATTTTCTATCTATGCATAACGGGGTTCAAATGTCATAAATTTTGAGACTTTTAGTTAATATAGCACCAATAATATCTACTTCAAAGAACTGTGAAGACTGTTGAATTATATAATGCCTACAATATTCTTAAGGCACACCATAGGATTTGGTGCTACGAATATAAGAATAGCTGTGAATATTTAGGTTCAAGTAAAGAACATAATTTTATCACTGCAAATATAAGCACAATTCAAATGTCAATGAAGTATATAATTATGAAAGAGATGCATCTAATGAAATAGTTCAGGAGAGTTACCCTTACATTAGGTGTCATCTTTATAAGTGAATGGGGAAAAAGATAATCCAGGGAATGTCCCTGGATAGATTAAGTTAAAGTCAAAATGCACCTTCTTAAATACCAAATACATGGGAAGGGAGAGGAGATTGGACAGCACTGGAGAATGGATATGGTTTTTAAAAGTGTAAACCTTTTCAGACTTACAGTATTCTAGGGCTTGACCTTCCCTCTCTGGGATTTCAGCTTAATGATATCTAGAGAAACATGACTGTTTTCTTTAAAAGTCCTGAAAGTATTTTAAAATGGTTCAAAAAGCTTATTTGTCCTGAACTAACTTTTTAGAAGCAATCTATTTTCTCTTTGTTTTAAATATAAGCTTACTTTGGCTGTCCTAGAATCATAGAGATGCAGTCAGAGAAATACAAATAAATTAAAATGCACATATTTAAATGTATTAAAAATTAAACATTATGGCAAAATCTATCTATTTATTAGCTAGGGATAGAGTTGATCCAACTCAAGTAAAATTAGTGGACTTAAAGAGATTAGAGTAGATAATTCCATTTCTTCTAATCTTTAGTCTCTAGAAGCAAATTGAGTTGTTACAGGCAATCAGTGGAAGTAACAATGCTGGCAGAATGTTTAGCTGCTAAGGTGAGGACCAAGAAGGAAGAGTGTAAGTTATCCTAAGGTCTGGAGAGATGGTGACTTGCACCTTCAAGTGCCTTGAAAACTGGGTCACAACAGAGCAGAGACACTGTCACCCTGGAAACTATAGGAATAACATTTTAACTTCCTCCCTTTAAAAGAGATGGGCATAAATCATTAGCTATTCCATCAGATTCCTACAACTAGCCAAGGTAATGACCAACATGGCCTTGAGAAGACTTAATGAAGCCTAACTAATCTAATTCAATTTTATGATAGAATGACAAATTGAATAAGTGAGGAAAATTCATTGAAAGTTGTTGACTAAATATGGATTCTACATTTATTTAAAAGACAATGTGATTTTCTTTAAACCAAATTTTTCATTGAAGTATCAGTTCACTTGCTATTTAAATTATAAAATTTAAGAGTTGAAATATATCCTCTATCACCTTCAACTAGACTAGAAATAGACACCCTCATTCAATTCTGAGTTCATATTCAAGAGGGATACAAATGGTGGTTTCTGCCTCTCATTGAAGTTGTAAGACCCTTAAAGACATAATTTATTAAATGAAAGAATGATAACATTTCGACCTATTTGGTTTCACAATCTTGTGCTGAAGAGTATTTCAATAGTTCAGTTTCACAATAGATTAACAACTCTTCTTGGTGTTCTCTGAAAGCAAATTTCGTTTTTACTTCCCCTTTGAAACCAAAAGATGTTTGGAATAGTCTTTTGAATGCTTCTTTATTTTAAATCCTGCTAATGTATTTTGTAACAGAACTACTTGGAATCCCTTAATAATTTTTTAAACATACTTTTGAAATCCACCCAAATGCAAAATTTGACAATAGGCATAAATTATTTTTAGTTCTCAGAACTGATTTTTATGTGAATGAATTTTATATGATTAAGCACAAATAAAATGGGTAATTGATTAATTAAATGTATATTTATTGGCCATCTATGCATTCTTAGTTTCTGTGCTAGGCTCTGGGTACACATATGAGGTGCACCCTTATCTTGTGCATTTATTAGCTGAAAAGACAAACAAACATGCACTAACATAAACATATAAACTGAAATTACAGAACTAGCAGAAGTTACATGATGCAATGGAGACAACAGCAAACCAGAGGCAATGACATTATTGAGATTTGAAAGAAGAGCAAGGACTAATTTAGGAACAAGAAAATCAGTCCTTGGAACCCTGGTGTGAGGATAGGAGAGACAAAATTGAGACTAGAGAGTTAGGTGATGAAGAGCCTGGTGTGTCACTCTAAGAAATTAAACTTCATACAGACACCAACAGGAAGCTATTAAAGATTCGAAGCAGGGTGCTAACATGATCATAATTGCATTATGTAAACGGGGATATTAAAATTATAATTTTTTGTTTATGTTTTTGCTGAAACCCTAAGACTATAAGTACCAAAATTCTCTGAGGAGTAGATGACCTAAGGAATATTTGCAAAGTGCATGTCTGACAGATCTTTGCAACCTTCAGCTGACCATCAACCTCTATAAAAACGATATGAAAGAGGGTGGAGATATTGAGGTCTGGAAGTAAGAAATTGGAGAGATGATTTATGGAAGAATCAGTGTGCTACGAGATGTGGCACTTCTCCCTTTGAGAGCATTGGGGCTCCAGAGGGATATTGCAGATAACTTAATTTTGTCCCCCGTAGTTTGGGGGCTGAAGACCTGAAAGATAAAGGAAAAACAGGTGGATGCCCTATATGATAGCCTGTAATAGCAAAATATAAACTGTGTTTTGTGTCTAACAGGTCCATGTGAACATTTGACATTAATATGATGTATGTGCATGTGTGTGTGTGTGTGTGTGTGTGTGTATGTGTGTGTGAGAGAGAGAGAGAGGGGGGAGGTGGAAGGAAGGGGGAGAGAAAGGAACAAAATAAAAGAGAGGTGTTAATACATTGAATTACTTTGGAGTTATTTTTCCTGAAGAGACTTCATCCAATTTATGCCCATATAGTGACCACTGAGAAGCAGGAAATATGGACGCAGATTTCAGGGGCCCTGTAGCAGGTGTATCTCCCATGCCAATGAACTGGGAATGGCGATCGATCCCCAGAGATGGCCACTGGATCAACAAACCCCTTTTACAGCCACAGAAATGGAAATAGAAATGTACACATGTGAACTACATGTAAAAGCCAAGGTACATTCAGCACCAGTCAAGGAGGCTTTCCCTGTCCCCTTCTTGTCCTTTTGTCTTCTCCAATCACGGAGCTGCCAGAAACCACAGAGCTAGCAGAGAGGAAACTCACATAGACTCCATGGAGCCACTAGGGCTGGCAGAGGGGAATCATGTTTAAATTCCATAGCTTTTGTTATTTCCCTGGGAAGTACACATTAATTACAAATTCTTCGGGGATAATGTGACAAGGCAGAAGGAAGAAGATCCAGCTCTGCAGAACAGGTTTGTAGGGGAAGAGGGAGAAAACAAATTTGCTTCATCCCTGTGCCCTGAGTCTGCTTCCTTCAACACACTGGTTCCAAATCCATTTTGATTTGAGTTTTGTGCAGGGGGAAGATTGGGGTGTAATTTATTTTTTCTATATATAGTTATCCAGTTTTGCCAGCACCATTTTCTAAAAAGACTGTCTTTTCTCCAAGATATATTTTGGAAACTTTATCAAATATCTATCTGTTGGCTATAGATTGTGGGTTTGTCTCTGGGTAATCCTCTGTATTTCAAAGGGCCTGTTGTGATACATCCTATTTCATCTTTAATCTTGTTGATTTTGGTCTTCTGTCTGTTAATTTTGGTAAAAGTTAATCAATCTTATTTATCTTTTCGAAGAACCCACTCTTTGTTACATTGATCTTGTGTATTCTTTTCTTATTCTCAATTTCATTGATTTTGGCTCTAATCTTAATTGTTTCCTGTCTTCTACTGGTTTTGAAATTAGTTTGTCCTTCTTTTTCTAAGGTCTTGAAGTAAAGCATAAGCTTATTTATTTGAGAGCTCTCTATATTTTTTAATATAGTTATTCACTGCTATAAATTTTCCTCTTAAGATTTTGATATGGTGTGTCTCATTCATTTCTAAGAATTTCTTAATCTCTATTCTGATTTATTTGACCTATTCTTCATTAAGAGAGTATTGCTAAGATTTTCAGCCTAGAATATGGTCTATTATGGAAAAAGTTCCATGTGCTGCTGAGAAGAAGGTAAGTTCATGTGTTTTGGGGTAAAATATTCTATAGATGTCTGGTACATCCATTTTATTCATAATATTACTTAGGTTGAAGATATCATTATTGATTTTATGTTTTAATGACCTGTATTTTGGCAGTAAGCATGTGTTGAAATCATACTGTATTATTGCCTGAGAATCAATGTTATGGAGTATTTTTTATGTAATTGAGTGCACTGACATTTAGAGCATAAATGTTTATGTCTATTCTCATTATATATTCTTGTTGGATTGTTCCCTTTACCAGGTTGTAGCATACTACAATTATTTCAAGTTCATTTACCTATTGAAGGACATCTTGGTTACTACCAAGTTTGGTAATTATGAATTAAGCTGTCATAAAACCCCATGTTCAGGTTTTTGTGTGTATATATATTTTCAACTCATTTGGTTAAACACCAAGGAGTATCACTATTGAATCATATGGCAAGAGTGTTTTTAGTTTTTTAAGAAACTTCCAATAGATCTTTCAAAGTATCTATTTTGCATTTCCATGCAATGAATGAGAATTCTTGGTTCTACACATTATTCCCAGTATTTTGTGTGGTCAGTGTTCTGGATTTTGCCCATTCTGATAGGAGTATATCATTGTAGTGGAAGTGTATAGTAGCTAGCAATCTCATATTGTTTGAATTTGCAATTCCCTAATAACATTTTATGTAGAGTGTCTTTTCATACACTCATGTGCTATCTGTATATCTTCTTTGGTGATGATATCAAGATATTTTGCTCATTTTTAATTGGTTGTTTATTTTTATATTATAAACCATGGAGGTCTTATATATTGTAAATAACAGTTCCTTGTCAGATATATCTTTTGCAAATAATTTTTCTATGACTTTTTCTCTCACTTTCATGACAATGTTTTTTTTTTTTTTGGTAGTTGGACAGAATACTTTTATTTGTTTATTTGTATATGGTGCTGAGGATCAAACCCAGTGTCTCACACATGCTAGGCAAATGCTCTATCACTGAGCCACAACCCCAGCCCTCATGATAGTTTTTCACAAAGCACATGTTTTTTAAATTTTAGTGTAGTCTATTTTATTAATTGTTTCCTTTGTACACTATGAAAACAATCCCACCATAATGTCACCTCATAATCCCACCAATCATCACCATAACCAAGATTATCTAAGGTTTTGCGTATTATCTTCTAGAAGTTTTATAGATTTGCATGTTATATTTAGATCTGTGATCCATTTTGAATTAATTTTTATAAAAGTTCTAAAGACTGTGTCTAAAGTTTTTTTTTTTTTTTTGGTAATGGGAGTCCAGTCATTATAGCGCCATTTGTTGGAAAGACCATCTTTTCTCCAGTTATTGCCTTTACTCCTTTGTCAAAGATCAGGTAAATATATTTATGTGGGTCTATTAATGGGCTTTCTCGTCTGCTGTACTGTTCTGTCTGTTCTTTTTGCCAGGACCACACTCTCTTGATTACTCTACAGTATGTCTTACAGTTTGATAGTCCCAGTCCCCTAATTTGGTCTCTCCTCTCAGTACTGTACTGTCATTCTGCGTCTCTCCATACAAACTTTAGAGTTGGTCTGTCAATTGCTACACAATAACTTGATGAAATTTTGAATGGAATTACAGAGAATCTATACATAATGTTGGGAAGAACTGACTTATTTACAATGTTTAATTTTTCTATCCATGAACATGGACAACTATTTATTAATTAAGTAGTTTGTTGTCTTTTATCAGAATTTTGTTGATTTCTCATTCCTTCACTTTTAACTGGATTCTTATGTTTAAGCTAGTTTTCTTTTTGACAATAAATAATTGTTTCTTATTTTTTTAATTGACTTTAACAATCTCTGCCTTTAATTGATACATTTATCTCTTTCAGCTATAATCCACTCTTATAAACTGAAGCCATGTTGATGTGATGCAAAGTTAGGAGAGGTGTTTGTAAATGTTCTATAACCATTATTCAAACTCACTCTATATAAACTCACTCATGTCTTTTGCCTATGATCATCATAAATCTATTATTATTCTGTTTTGCTATCTCCAAACATATCTACTTACCATTTGATTTCAGTTTCTAGAATTGTAATTCTAGAAGTACAATTTGTTCTTTAAAAATTGGTGATTTTATCTTTGCTTTTGTTTGAGAAATATTAAATATACCTTTAAAAGTACATTATTTTACTGCAAATCCAATATCTGAAGACTTTGTAGATTCATTTCTGTTGTTTGTTTCTGCTGCTTCTTGCTTACATATCTATTTTCTTTGGTGCTTTGTGATTTTTTAAAATTGAGTTTTTAAAAATTTTATGTTTGTTAATTCTTTCAGATTGTGCTAAATGTAGACCATTCAAGAGAGGGATTTCTTTGAATTTTAATCAAGTACATATAAGTCCTATTATTTTAAATTTTAAATTCTTGGCTTTATAATTTTATTATTAGCCACTGTGGTTTAGGTCTGAAAACTCAACTGATGGGCTTATTAATTTTCAGGGAAGACTTCTCAACAATCCCCCCCCCCAGTCTTTATGAAACAATTAAAAAGTAAGACAGAATTTTATTATTTATGTATTAAGGTTACTAGATGTAGAGCTCTTTTTGTGCTATTACCTTCATATAGGGTGAAGCCATGTTTTATTTATTCTTTTGTATTAAAATTTGACATGCTAAACTCTCCATTTTGAAAGGGATTTGAGAATTCTCTTTTCTCCCACAATATTATTATCTTAAAATCAAAATCAATTTTACCATGTATTTTGCCTATCTAAACCACTAACTTTTCATTAATCTTAAGAGATTTCTTTTCTTCACAACAGCTATTGAATACATTTATGAACATGTATTTTCATTTCATCTATCTGTTAATTAGGGGTAGGGGATTAGTTGATCATTCTGCTTAAGGAGAAATATCTGTGATTCTCTGAAGGGTGGGAGTCTGGTCTATGCGTTGTTTCTGTGTGGCTGGTTATAGATCTGCTTCTCAAATTCAGATCCACTCCTAAGGTATTGATACATTCCTGAAATGGGATATGTTTATCTCTTTATTCTGAAATTCTGACAAAGTTATGTATGATAGATGAAATGTGTATAAAATAGATAATGCTTTTGCATCTTAATCATGATTGAATTGTCATATGGCTATGAAGGATCTAAAATTTTGATTTAGACAATCAGTTCAAGCTCATACTAATAAGCACTCATCCTGTTTTTCTGTTAGTGGTGCATATATATTTTTTCAAGGGAGTTCTATTCAATACTTAAGAGTTTATTAGCTGGTTTAAGACAGTGACTCACATCTACTGAAATTTCAATGTGGCAATACAACTTCAATTTTTGCAATCACACCTCCACTTATTAGTTATATGCAATGGCCAATTTATGGACTTCTTTGTTCCTCTGATTTCTGATGTGTAAAATGGGTATAATAATGACACCTACCTCACAAAGTTGCTGTGCCATACTGGCCCATAGAATGAACTATATAAATCTTAGTGATAATGATGATAATTAAAATGATGATGATAATGAAGGTGATCCGGTAACATGGAGTTGAAGAAGAAAATGTTTGGAAGTTTTAGCATAACTCTGATCCTATGCTTCTTTGTCCTGGTGTTTATTTGTATTCAAAATGCTAATCTTAAGACTTCCAGGCTTAAATCTACAGAATGAGATAGATGGTCATTTTTAGCACAGAGGATCTTAAATCATGTGTTTAGAATGAGAATACTTTAATCATTTCTTCTCTTACTTGATCTTATTTCCTCCTCACCACAGAATCATCACTGACTTTATCCAACCTGATGATTTTGAGAAGTCGGGCTAACCTGCCCATTTTCTTGAAATGAGAAATTGGATAATAGTGATAATCCCTTCAAAATCTTCCAACCACTCTCCAGGGATTAAGTCAAGCCTTTACTATATAAGCTCCCTAAAAATTGTCTTCAATCTCACTTTTCAATTTAATTTCTTTCTAGCTTGGAGCTTGCAAACTAGGTTACTCCTTGAATGTGTTATGATTTTCAAATCTTTGTCTTTAAGATTTCAAACTTCTCATGAGGATGACCTTCCCTGTATTTATTTTATTATAGACTGACTTCTCCTTTCCGCTTCCAATTGTTCTCCCTTGAATTTATTCTTTATAGTGCAACCAGAATGATTTTTGAAAAATCCAAATTGGTCACTCTAGCTCCTACTGAAATCTCTAAATAATTGTTTGTTTTTCTCATAAATAAGTTCAAATTGCTTAATGTAGTTTACAGTATTCTTTGTTTTTCCCAGCCAACTTTGCTTAGACTGCCCCACAAGTTGTGAGTCACTGCAGACTTTGTTGATGCTGTTTCCACTATTTCATATACTTTTCCATGTTATCCCATGTGACCTGATCATGGAAGACCATGGAGCAACTCTTAATTCATCCCTCAGATTTAGGGCTGACAAAACAGAACAGCCATTCAAATGTTAAATTCAAATAAACAGCAAAAATTTTTAGAATGCATATGCTAATAAATATTTGTTGTCTGTCTGAAGTTCAAATGGGCATCCTATATTTTCTATCATGTTATGTCTTATTTTAGGACAAAGTCAAATGTTCTTTTAACTTCTGTACTTTATGGCACTTACTACAGAGTACTTATCTGTCTCTTCTACTAGACAGTTTGTTTGGGGGAGGCAAACCTCTGTATTTATCACTGAAATGTTTGAAGCAATTGTTAGTGTGACCTGATGTGTAAAACATAGAAACAATCAAATAATGGAATATTATTGGATAAGTGAATGGATGATGGCGAGATAAAGGAATAGGTATATTAGGACTCCAATTAAACACCTCTTCAATAAAAATTTCCCAGACCTTTTCCCAGGAAAAACTATATGCGAATTGTTTTCTGAGTCTCACTATTTGTTTATATGTCTTTACTTCTTTCTCTTTGGAAGCATCTAGCTTGCAACTTCATAATTTCATTGTACTTTCTGTTTACCATATTAACTTATTAAACTCTTGTAGATACAGAACAATGTGGATTAAAGAAGGGTCATATTGGTGCATATTTTAAAAGGAAGTGTTTATCTGAATATAAATATGATATGCAATAATTGATGAAGAATGTGTTTTTTAGTTATGTTGACAGGAGAGTTGTTTCTTCCAAATCACTTGTTGAGTAATTTGTTCAAACAGCTGGGACTGTAAATCAGCACAAACACTTTGGAAAGCAGTATGGAGATTCCTCAAATGACTAGGAATGGAACCACCATATTACCTAGCTATTCAACTCCTTGGAATTTATTCAGAAGAAATAAAATCAGCATACTCTTGGAATACAGACACACTAATGTTTATAGCAATGCAAATCATAATAGTCAAATTATGGATCCAGCTCAGGTACCTGTCAACAGATGAATGGTTAAATAAAATGTGGTATATATGCACAATTTGTTTTACTCAGTCACACAAGAGAATGAAATTATTGGTAAATGAATAAGACTAGAGAACATTATGCTAAGCAAAAATAAACCATACTCAGAAAGTCAAGGATTGAATTTTTTCTCATCTGTGGAAGCTAGAGCAAGGGAATAAATGGGGGATCCTATGGAAATAGAAGAAAGATCATGGAGTGGAAGAAGGGGATTAAAAGAGAAGGAAGAAGAATGTGACTGGGGAGGAATTGTGGAATGAAATTAAATTATGCTGTGTGCATGTATGACTATATCATAGTGAATTCCACCTTTATCTACATCTATAAGGCACCAATTTAATAAAATAAACCACAAATAAATCGAAGGAAGACCTGTAGAATAGAGGAAGAACAACACAAGGAGGAAGAAGGAGGAGAGGGTAAGAGAGAATACTAGGGACTGAAATTATGTACCATGCATATATGATATGTCAAAATGAACTCTGCTGTGATGTATAAATATAATATACTAATAAAAACATAAAGAATCTTTATACCCTATTTTAAGAAAGACTAAAAGCTGAAGATTAAATATTCAAAGTAAAAATAACAACAGCTAATATTACATGAAAGTTGTATACTATAGTTTAAAGCATAATCTCAACTAAATTTCATAATTTCCTTGTGAAGTAGGTATCACTCTCACCTTATCTACATATTATAGATGAGAAAATTAGACTCAGATATTTCCCAAGGATTATATATATAAAATGTGGAAAACATCTAGGTTTCCCTGCTGTTTAAAAATATCCCACATTATGATTAGTAAAACTACTATGGAAATCAGTATAGTGGTTTCTCAAAAGGCTAGGCAGAGAACTACCATCTGACCCAACTATATCACTACTCAGTGTTTACCCTGAGGAATTAAAGTCATCGTCCTACAGAGATACATGAATACCCATGTGTTATAGCAACACAATTTACAATAGCCAAGCCATGGAACCAGTCTCTGTGTCCATCAATGGTGAATGGATAAAGAAAATGTGGTATATATACACAATGGAATTTTTCTCACCCATGAAGAAAAATAAAATTATGTCATTTGCAGGAAAATGGTTGAACTAGAGACCATCATGTTAAGCAAAATAAGTCAAAGTTAAGGGTCATATGTTTTCTCTCATATGTGGAAAATATGGAAACAAAAAGTAAGAATGGGATAGAACTCATGAAAATCAAAGAGTGAATAGAGGAAAGGAACCAAGGGATGGAAAGTGGGGAGGGAGGGAGAAAGTCCTGAAAGTGATATTGTCCAAATTATATTATTATATTTTGTATTGTGTGCATGTACAAATAGGTAAACAAATCCCATCAGTATATATAACTGTGATGCACTAATTAAAAAATTGTGGAAGAAAAATCTAACATAACATAACATGACAAATTGAAGAGGCGAAGTGCTTGTTGAGCATGAATAGAAAAAAAGGAAAAAGTTTTCGGGTATTTAGAGGATCTGACAGTTTTGTGTTTCTACAGAGCAGAATTGAGGGCAATGGGGAACAAATATTTGGCTAGATTAGAGTGGGAATCTTCTAATACCTAATACTTATTACACTTATGTGTAAAAATTTTACTTAAACCAGGAATAATTATACTTGGAATGTAATTATTTTAAGACTATTTTAGTAGTTTCCACATTCTCAGAAGATTTGGAAAATGATACAGTAAAGGTAAGTTATCCAGGGGATTCAGCAAGTAGTTTACATTAAAAGAAAATATTGTACAGATTCACAGATGAGAAATGGATAGAGCATTTGTTCTTTAAAGATATTTGATTTAATGATTATATCTGCTGTGCTTTCCCTGGCTAAAATGTCAGACATTTTTGTAGCTTTCTATATAACTGGCAGTATCTGGGAAAATATGACATTTTAAAGCTATAAGCTCTTTAAATCTCTAATGTAAAGATTTAAATACCCCATTGGACATTCTGTTTCAATGTTTATAGTAACAGTTAAAAAGGATTCTTTATCAATGTGAAGTAAGCCTTTTATTGTTCTTTGGGGAAATTTTGAAGTCACTATTAACTTTAATGAGGAAGTTTTAGAATGAGACAGGAAGTGGTACATCCAGGATTCTACATGGCTGTGCATTGTTAGGACAGAACTCTGTATCTACAGTCTTTTCCTTCACCAGGGAGAAGAACATTTCTTTTCTTTATGCAAATTTATGTTATTATTTGCCCTAAAGAGTTGCCTTATTTGAAAATCCACTCACAGGACATATGAAGTGGTATTTTAGAAGGCTATAGGAAGAAATCAAGCTAGATGTATGTAGTTGAAATTTGACTTGTACTTCACTGGAAATGAATAGCAGGTGGATGTGATGGTTAGTAAGCAGGACTTTATGGCATGTTCCAGTGTTGGAATGTTTTGTTCTGATATGACTGTGCTTTTGCAGCCACTAGATGAGAGTGTCAGTCTTGATTTTCCTGAATGGGCTATTAAATTCCACTGCCTATTGATCCCAAGATGAGGCAAATTCAGTCTGGGTCCTCTCTTTCATCCCAGTTATTAAGACCTGATTCTGAGATTTAATTTTCCTTTAAGTTACCCATTGTTTGATTACAATGGTTCCTTTTACAAAAGGAGAGATTGGAGACTGAAGATGTTCTAAAGACCTGAATATGGAGGTACAGTTTCAAGGAGTAGTAGAGTCCATGGGTTCTGAGAGAAGCACATGTCCTGTTAGCTATAAGTGACTGTGCTGTGATTCTCTCATGTAAATTAACATAAGCTAAATAAATCTTATCCAAAGTTATGAAGTGCTTTCTTCTATATCAGCAGAACTAAGAAAAGGGGGTCAGAACCATTTTTAGGACATAATGAGAGGGAGCAGAAAATAACTCTTCTGCTTTACCCTAGGACAGTGAACCAGTGAGAGATTGCACTAGGATAGTGGGTATTGTTGGAACCATCAGAGTCATTGTGTAGGACAAGAGCACAGAGGAGGGCAGTGAGGACCCAAAGAAGGCAAAGGTAAAGGCCAAAGAATATAGACACACCCATGAGATGTCACTGTGTCTGGAAGTACAAGGGGACCATTGTAGCCCTGAGAACCCTGACAGGAAAGTATTCTACCAAGAGAGCCTGCTGCAGGGAGCAGAGAGGATTGGCATCCCAGCAGCCGCCCATGGAGGTCCACCATAGGTCTAGTGCCCAAGCCCTGGTTCTACTAAGGTGTTCCCAGCTCTTGAGTGAGCACAACAGAGGGATCAGTGCCTGCCCACTTCTGTGATGCACAGCTCCTCCTAATGGATGATATCATCAACTTCAGGACTCCCTGTTGATCTGGCCAAGAGTTTTCTGAAACTAAGTTGTGCACTGAGTCTCTTCACTTAATCTCCTTCCTTGTCTCTTACCTTTAATAGCTGGCAGACTGGCACCATAGTGTGAAGTCTCTGCTACTCCTGCTTCCTCCTCTTCAGTCTTCAGAGGGTGTTGATTTCTTCTTGAGGTCATAACTAACACTAGGGTGGTCAGATTTTGCAAAAATGGCAACGTGGACAGAGAACAATTGTAATTTTAGTGTTAATATAATTGTGAGGAAAATGAGCTAGGCAATTTCAGTTATATATGCAAGTAGGAGTTTAATCTGTTAAATTGAAAAGTCACTTACAAAAGAGATCTTCTAAGTGGGGGAAATTGGAAAGGGGATGTAAATTATATTGTTGGAGTCACTGGAGAACAGCGGCATGCCTGTGGCAAAGATAAGTACTGAGGTGGGAGAAGGAAACACGTAGATATCAAAAGCCTAGGAAGCAGGGTTAGTGTAAAAGAGGAAGTATATAAAGAAAGGGTGAGAATAAAGAGGTCCAGGAAAAGCTTCCACGTGTGATGTAACATGGAGTGCATCAAACATGAAGAAGATGAAAAGGAAGGGAGAAACCTAGGACTCAGAGGCAAAGATCCATATTCCAGAAAAAAAATAGAAATAAAGGAGAAATTGTGACCTGAATATATGTAATACATTCCTAAAAGGCTTCTTTTGCCCCCTTGCTCATGAATGCAAGAAAAGAAACTAAATTATGTAGTGATATAGTTGCTTTAAGGATTTAATGGGATAATGTAAGTCAAACTAGGAAAAAGGACAGATTAGGCCAATATGAAGGAAAGATTGTGAATGAAGTGTTTTGGATGATCCTTGACATGGTACTCTTGGTTGGTTCAGAAGTACCTCTTACCATCAGTAGAAGGTGAAGGGTGTCAGGGAATCACTACCGCTCAGGGATCTTTGTATCGGATTGGCACATTATGAAGACTCCAGTCTTTTAGGTACTTGTTGGTATCAAATGATGAAAAATAAAGTGAAATAATTGGAAGTATAACATTTCTTAGAAAGGGCAGTTGTATGTTTCAGATATAAGTAGATTACACTGCAAAATGAACGATGTTTTGCAAGAGTTTGCTTTAAAAATATTTTCCCCTCTTAGTAGTACTATATATGGACAAATATAATCCAGAACGATTTTCTTCCCATATTCACTTGTCCACCTGGAGCCATGCATTTGAATGCTAGGGAGTCACACAGTTAAATGATCAGTGTTTGATTTTCAACAGGTTGCTAGTCGGCACCTATAAAGTTTCTCTCAGGCAAGGAAAAGAATAGTTGTGGGCATAGAATGGAAAGAAAACTTGCAACTTGGTTTTATTTGACAAAAAATAATGTAGGAATTCTAATAGACATGAATTGACACAAATTAGTTTGAGTCAGTATAATTGTTTAAAACTAACCAACACACAAAAGGCTCCTTTCTCCCATTCCCAATTTTTATGGAGTGGCAAGTGGAAGTGCTTTATTTCAAAGAAATAGCAGGTCCAAGTGTTTTGTATTACAATTGGTAATTGTTTCCTCTGGTGTAAAATGGAATACCACTAATGCCTAATTTACAGGGTTGTAGAGAAGAAAAAATGCCTGGCATACAGTCGGGACTCAACATATGGTTGCTATTAACTCATTGGGAGTTAAACAGTGGTGGCTGTTATTAATAAACATTAGCTGAAGAAGAAAATGAACAGGATGGATATCTAGGGAAAAACGTCAAAGTTGTGCACAATAAAAAGGCCTAGAAGATAAGAAATCTAAATCAATATTACCAAGGTAGGACAAAAGCACATATAATCGAATAAATCATAAGCAGGCCTTCAGAAAGAATGCATGGTTTGTGAAGAAAAATGGACAGTTTCATAAATATATGTGAAGTGAGAAGACAGGAAAGGAAGATTATAAGCCCCTCGAGAGAGATTGAAATGAATGCAATGACAGAAGAGGCAAATGCAGCAAGAAAAATGAATGACTTATTTGTTTTAGTGCTCACTGGGGAGAGCTTGAAGTTGTACTAGAAAGTGAAAAGTTTCCCAGAGGGAGATGGCAAACTCCTAAAACCTAAGAACTGGAAAATCATTTACACAGGTAACATCTCATTATAATGAAACTTACAGTACCTCTAAATTGTCTTATTGTGACAAAATTTTGTTGAAATGATTTCAGGTTCGAAAACCCATATTAATTGATAGATCCAGGGATAAAAGTCAGTTGATACTGCATGTTAAAAATTACTGAGAATAATCAAAGTACAAAAAAATAATTTGTGTTCATAGGTATGCAGTTCAACAGTGCTTATAATAAAGAAGCTTATGGAATTTCTAGAAAATACAAAAAAAGAGAGGAAAATATAAAATATATATGATGAGATAGATTGCCAGCAAAATTATACTTGTAAAAATTTTAATAATGTCATTTAATGCTTATGATAATAAATAAAATTGCATATTTAATTAAATTGTGGAAAATAAAATAATCAAAGAAAAAGACTGGGTAGATTCACAACAAAATGTTAAAAATATTGTCTCTGGATATTGAGGCTATAGATTATTTTTACAGTCTTTTTATTTTCTGAATTTTCTAAAATTAGTGTGTACTCTTTCATGTGCATAACCATGTTAAATGTGAATTTTATTTTATAAATAAGTACATGTATGAAATTTAAAAATTCAACTAATCCTATAAGTCTTATCATTAAGAACAGCCTTGCCTTTCTCTACCTTTTTTTACTCTTCCAAGGCAGCCAAGTTCAAACCTGTAACTGTTTCTTCTGATAATTACCTTCATCTTTCTAAACAACTACCATTTAAGATTTTCAGGGATTATTTATTGACTTATTCACCTCAGAAGTGGGGTTACATTTCTTATGACTCACCCCCAAATCCATGCAAATATTCTTTCAATAGATATTCAAATATCCCCCCAATCTCTTATATTTAAATTAAATGAATATTTTGTGTATATCCATCATGTAGTCATACAGTGTAACATGATTGCTTTATGTTATTCCTTGCATAAATTTTTGTTATCCTGATGGTTTAAGAGTTACCTCTTTCTGTCATTGTTGTTTTCATGGAAGCACATTCTAAAACAGTCAGAGATGTAAAGCTCCTCTCAATGTATGAAAATATATCAGATAAGGTCTTGGCTCAAGTTCCCCAGACAAAAAGCCTGGGAAAGAGATTTGCAGCATTTAATTTACTGAATAAGTGCACTCAAAAGAACAGGAGTGAAAGGGGCACAGGTCTGGGACAGGAAATAAATAAGTATAAGACCTTTCAACTGGGGTCTAATTTTATAAACTGGTCCCAAGGGTGCTGTTGGGGCAGAGTGAACTCTGAGCACTTGGTTCCCGTCACTGGGCGCTAGACAGATGTAGAGTTTGTAACCTCCAGGGCAGGGTAACTTTCTTTTGGCCAAAGACAGTTCTCCTGTGGAGCAGATAGGTGGGTGCCCTATTCTCTGTCTGCGGGGGGATGGGTACACTGGCCCAATAAAGTGGACTGAGGCAGGGTACCACAGTATGTAGTCCGTTTTCTTTTGCTAATTATACATTAGGACAGACTGGGTAATTTGTAAAGAAGAGAGGCTTATTTTTCTCTGGGGTCTGGAAGTGTAAGGTTAAGGGGCCACATCTGGCAATGGCCTTCGGGTTGGCAGAGTCCCAAGGCAGTGCAAGGCATCACGTGGCAAAAGACCTAGTGTGTGTCTTCTGGTTTTTCTCCCTTTTCTTATAAAGCCGTCAGATTTTTATCATGTGCTTCCATCCTACTGATTTTCATCTTAATTATCTCCCTCAATTATCTCTAAACACCATAGGGAGGTTAAGTTTCCATCTTCATGTATGTATGCATTTAGTTGTAGATATCTTTATTTTATTTATTTATTTTTATGTGGTGCTAAGGATTGATTCCAGTGCCTCACATGCACAAGGCAAGTGCTCTGCCACTAAGCCACAATCCCAGCCCTCCATCTTAATACCTCACAACAGGGGTTAAATTTCAACCCATGAGCCTTTGTGTGACACAGCTGAACCATATCCAAACCATAGCAAGCAGCGTCCAATGTAGGTAACATCTCAGTTTCTATTTTTCCCTTCCTTCCTCCCTCCCTTCTTTCCTTTCTGACCATCTCTGTCTTGGGGACATTTTCCCTTGATATTCAGATATTAGTACCTTTGGTTTTTCTCTTGGGATAGCTAGGAACTTAGCAATTTAGTCATTTGCTGGCACCATAAATGCCTCACTTTCAGCACTCTTGGAACTTGAAGCAGGGAGTAGTTTACTTTATCATACTTTTCAGCATAGATTTTCACCTGTACCTTTTTTTTTTTCTTCAACTCTGGGCATGACCTCAAGCCGCTCCTTTCTTGTGGTGGCAAAGAAGCAATAAAGGAAGAAAATACGGGAATCAATTTGCTTTTAAATGGACTTTCAACACATACTTTTTTGTCATTGTTGTTTTGTTTTGTTTTGTCCTTCCTCTGTGTACCTGCCTTCACAAGTAACTGCTTTTCCCAATATTGAGCCATTCCACGGTTCTGGGACACAAAATTTTTTTTAACTTTTTTTTCTTTCCTCTGAACTGCTGGCTCAGCATTCAACAATCTCTAGTCTGCTTAATAAGTTGCAATGTGTCCTTCTGCTTTCCATCTATAAAAATCTTTCTGATATCTGTTGTCATTCTTTTTCCTTAGAATTACTCCTTTAGAGTCAATTTTAGGTGACAAACTCATATATTCAATTTACCATGTTAAGCTTTGACACACTGCTGCTTTTAGTACAATAAATTTTAATGTGGTTGCCTGTCACCAATGTTTACAGAATTATCAAGCCCCTTAGTAATTATATTTTAGCTGCATATTGGACATCTGAAGATTATCTTTGTTAAGAAAAAATGAAAAGCAAAATAGGGTGAAATGAAAATGGCACCATGCTTTTTTTTTTTTTTATCAAAGAGTCCATAAACATGAATAAACACTCGACTTAATGGGAAAATTGGCTGTCACTTGCAGTTTTGGATTGTCTGTGCTCCTGTGTAGAATGGACATTGATCCCATCTGATGTTCCAGTTAATATCGTGTCTCAGAAGTAGCATTCTTTGTGTGGGTCCAGGATGCGACCTTGGAATCGCGGCATCTCAGCATATGAGATTTTGCAATATGCAAGTGGAGGATGCACTTCTCACTTGCTCTAGTCCTCACAAGTCAGTTTTCAGTTGTTCCCAGAACGGAATTTTCCAGACTCTATCTTCACTGTAATATATGCCATCATAATAAGAAAGCTCTGGCTCTCTGGAGAGTAACTCAGCCAAGGAAATTCCATTTTCATGAGGAAACTATAGTCTCCCTTGAGAGATTTGGTTGCATTGGAGTCTGAAAACAGTTCCTGCAGGGAGACTGACAAGGGCATGTCGTGATGGTCCTGTGCTATTATCATCTGATCCTGAAATAAAGTAAGATTTGTATTAATTTACTCTCATAATAATTAGATAATTGATGTAGAGAGTTCTTTACATTTATCACAATATTCTCCCATTGGTTGATGATTTTATTCTTTCTCTAGTACTGAGAAATATGTCACATGACATTACTAATAGATAAAGTAACTGTGTGAACTGCCAAATGCACCACAGCTCTGTAAGCAGCAGACCAGTCTAGAACTGAGGTCCTTTGAAAAGAGTCCTGTATTCTTTTAACTTCACAGTGCTGGTGCTGGCTCTTTTTTTAATATTTATTTTTTAGGTGTAGTTGTACACAATGCCTTTATTTTATTTACTTATTTTGATGTGGTGCTGAGGATCCAACCCAGGGCCTCGCGTGTGTTAGGCAAGTGCTCTACCTACCACTGAGCCACAACCCCAGCCCCACTGGCTCTTTTTTATATGCTCCACATTCACAGATGCTTCATATAATTTGTTTTAAGACTATTATTGGAGTTATGTTTTTTTCTTTTAATATTTCTGTTCTTTTGTAACTAATATAAAAGTCTTCTCAAATTGAAAGATGATTCTCTTGAGACAATCAATTATCTATGTCATTCACTAAATCTATACTGAACTAATTAGTAATTATTATCAACTAAACTCCTATTCACTATTCATGTTTCTATAAAATCTGAAATTTATTCTTCCCAGTATATTTTGAGGTTTATTCATCTACCTGTGTTTCATTCATAATTTTGTACCATTTCTCCTTAAACTATCTTTAATTGTTATTTGTCCCTTAACACTTTGATATCTCCAGATCGTTCTGGGTTGAGGAGACATTAGAAAAGCCTTGTTCACAGTATCTTGACAATGGTTGGTAGGACCAAGTCAAAGGAAATCTGCAACTTCATCATAGGAGATAACTTTACTGAGTGAAGAATTGTTTCCCTTGGTAAAGATTCATGGCTATGGCTGTGAGGCATGGCCATAACTTGCAACAATATGGTCTCAAAGAATTATAGAGAATGAGAAAAAAGGATCCATATCTGTGGTTTGTGGATGGCTTACTTTCATGTGATAAATAGACTTCTCACCAGCTATAACAACAAAAGTATTCCATGTATATATATGTTACATATATTACATATGAAATATGTTTTATATTAGTATATATATTATATATGAAATATGTATGTATGTACATGTAGGAATGTTTGTGTGTGTTTATCTCTGAAGAGTCATTAAACAATTTCTAGCAACATAAAGAAATAGTTCCATTCTGAAATATTTCCCTTGTGGTTCTGAAAAATAGGTATGCAGTAAAGAAAACCATTACTAAAGTTATCTATAATTCCATTTTCTCAAAACATAGTGTAGAAAACAATTGTAAAACATTCTCAATAGTGAATGTTGCTGCCCACAGGAATGATATCTTCCTGAGTAGAGTGGTACAGCTGCTGATTTGCAGTGAGCTTATGCTAATCTTATCTGACTCCAGCCATACAGGTCTTCTGTGCTCTGAAAGTGCTGGTTGAAAGAAGAATTCAGCATGGGAAAGGACCTTTGCTTCTCCATTGTCAGTAGCTGTCTCAAGACTGATGGAGTAATCAGGTTGTTGGCTTCCTACAAGTTTCCAGAATGCCTAATACTGAAAAGTGAGTACTCTAAAGGCTCCATAAGAAACTTACTGACATGCAATGATGAGAATAGAATGTGTTGCTGAAGTGGCTGGCATTATAATGGGATGGTTAACAATCAGAGAAACACTCAAAAGGTAGGTATCTGGGGACCAGGATTGAGGGGGCAGGATTTGGGAAGAAATAGGCTTCTACTTGAAGGTGGAGTGGGAGTGTTAATATAATAGAGAGAAGCTAATGTGATAATGAAGAGAAATCAGGCTGGAAGAAGGTGGTGGGCTTTTTGGACAGGCTACTACCTGCCATGTAGGTGGAGGTGAGGAGATAGTGAGCATCCTCTGTAAGAGAGGGCTCCTTACCTTGACTCCTCAGAGCCACACACCTAATCTCACTGTGCCCAGAGGGGAACTCCTCTGGAATTAGTGAAGATTTTCATGGATTCCTACTATCTTGTTTTCTGATATGAAGATAAAAATGGAGGAAAAGCAATCTATGTACCAGGGAGATGAGGGGCCTTGGTGAATCTGACACACTTTAAGTCACTGTCCCTTGCTTTTAATCTAGGTGGATGAGATGGATTCTTAGTCTTATATAACAGAATTCCATAAACTGAATGGCTGATAAACAACTGAAAGTTATTTTCTTACAATTCTGAAATCCCGGGAGTCTATGATCAAGGCACCAACTGATTTGGTGCCTAGTGCTTCTTCTTTCATGAAAAATCTGTCTTGTGGTCACATTCTTGCTGCATCCTTGCTGAGGAAGGGGAGAGGGACCTCTCTTGGATCTGTTTTATAAGGGTACTAATCTCATTCATGGGTGTTCTGCCCTTGTGAGTAGTCAATTGCCAAAGGCCCCACCTCCTGATGTCATCACACGGAGGATGAGGATTTCAACTTATCAGTTTAAGGGTCCACAATCATCCAACCCATAGCAGGTGGCAATCGTAAAACTAAACCCTAAAAATAAAATAGAATAATTTCTGTTGTTTGCATTATATATATTCAGTGTGTTTTAGTAAGCTTTTTCACTGTTCTGACTAAAAGACACATCCAGAACAATCGTGAGGAGGAAAAGTTATTTAAAGGCTCATGGTTTCAAAAGTCTCAATCCATATACCACAGAGTTCACTCCTCTGGGCTCAAGGTAAGGCTGAACATCATGGTGGAAGAGTGTGGCATAAGGAAACAGCTCAAATTAAAGTGATCAGGAAGGAGAGAGAGAGAGAGAGAGAATGTCAGTCCACTCACTAGATACAAATATATACCAAAACTCATGCCCCAATTCCAACCTCCTCCAGCCACACCCTATCACTTTAGTTACCACTCAGTTAATCCCATCAGGAAATTAAATCATGAATTGGGTTAAAGGCTCTTATAACCTAATCATTTCTCCTCTGAACTTTTCTCACACTGTCTCACATTTGAGCTCTTGGGGGCCACCTCACATCCAAACCATAACACAGTGTCAACTCTGAAGTTCCTGTTTTACTATGAACCAAAACAAGCTAAATTTTTTTTTTTAAAAACAATGTTTTAGGTTTTTAACTTTTTAAAATTCTACAATATTTCCCTTGTGTTAAATAAAGACTTCCTTTTATTAAAGAATTAAGGCAATATTGCTTGAGGGTTAAACATTTTAATGAGATAATTCTGAAAGAGAAAATGTGTATACAATTTTGTTGTTTGTCTTATTTTATTTTGTTGTTGTTGGTTTACACTAATCATTTAAAATTAGTCTTAGGCTAATTGTGGACATTGCTCCACTTTTTTTTTTTTTTTTG
>NW_026000211.1:23629371-23646290 GCF_001458135.2 Marmota marmota marmota | reverse complement strand
CTTTTTTTTTTTTTTTGTGCATTGCTTTGACTGAGAGTGAGTAATCTATTTTGTAAGATAGCCTTTACTCTCTATTGCTTAGTTTCCTCAGGTGAAAAATAAAAAAGATTGCATGACATTATAGCTAAGTCTTTTTTTGATCTGTTTTCCATTCTATGTACATTGGGTTCATGCGACTCCTAATGCATACATAATTCCTTCATTTCATAAATATTCTCTTCTCTACAACCAGGATTGCTTTATATTTATTTATTCTTTGTCTCTGTACATTAGCTATTTATAAGCTTGAAGATTCTGTGATATGCATATGTTACTATAATGACACCATCTTTTGTTCTCAGATGTGCTAAAGCTTGATTTGCGAGCCTACTCTTTGATTCTTTTCTATTTAGCACATAGGTCCCTGATGATTAGGTTGAAGTAAATTTCTTCATCTGTCAGTGGTTTATTTGGTCTCAGGACAGACATTCCATTTTTTAAGTGTAATGTTTCCCCCATTCTATTTATACAGTCTACTTCTTCAATGCAAGGACTTAAATGATACTCTTTGCATTTTCTGTTGATTGCTATGGAGGTTTGGCCCTAGTATGCCTGACGGACTTCTGATATCATTCACTAACTCCCACAGAATTACATGTGTCTTTTTATTTCATTTTTGAAATGTGAAAATTTACCATAACAATGAGATCCTTTTCTTTGTTTTCCCCTGCCAAACACGCAGAGCAACTTGTCTTTGCCATAGTAGTTCTGTTTTTTCATTTTTTATCATCTGTTGAATTCCTGAGAAGGGAGCCTTGGTGGAATTGAAAAACAGTGGTTTTGTTTGTTTTGTTTCTTGATGTTTTCCCTCCTTGCACATTCATTATCACAGATCCTTGTTAGGGTGAATTTATGTGCAAGTTTGCTCTGTGAACAGTGTTTACCAGTCAGATATTTGTTCTCAGAGAATAGAGAGAAAGCATGGGACCACCTTAAAATTCTGTATTTCAGAAAATGGTCAATGATTTTGCAGGAGTGAGTTTATACAAGCAAAACATTTCAGAAAATGGTCAATGATTTTGCAGGAGTGAGTTTATACAAGCAAAACGGATTGGTTGATTCATTGAGATTTTGTTATAGTTCTAATATTTTCAGAGGGAGTAAAAAAAATTTAAGGAAGGCTAATAAATTTAGTAAAAATTTTCTCTGGGTGTTTGTTCTCTCCTTCTGGATCATTCCCACATCTCTCAGATATAGTAGATCTACTCAGTCAAAGCTGTGAAATTGTAGGTTACATTCTTAGCTCATTTTGCATTTTGTATCCCCTTCCTGGATATTCTCATAGCCTTAATGATTATATTTTCTTAATCATGAGTTATTTGATTACAAGGAATTGAAACCAACTCAAATTATCTAGGAAAAATTATAATAAAACCAGAGAAGAACCTGACACAAATAGAGTGAAAAAAAGTTAGCAAAGTTTCTCAAGAGCTAAGATCATAGGACCTGAATTCTGTTGTTCAAGGACTTATAATTTTGTCTGTTGGTTTCATCATTATTTCCTTCTGCAGACTAAGTTTTTTCGTCCAGCTTATCTATATTGTCTATTAGGACTATTCTAATACTATACTCAGATAAAAATAAGAGCAAATCTTTTCTAGGATCTGCTCTACTTTTAATTCCTTCTAGATCAGACTCTGGATATCTGGGGTTCTAGAATTCTCAGGTTGAACCATTCTTGAATATCCTACCAGAGTCTGTGGAATCTTCTTCCTTGGGCTTGCTCTTCTGAGGGCAGCCCATTGTAGCAGGGGTGTGCATTCTTGGACTGTTGGCCACAGGATTAAAGTGTTCAGCAAATTGTTGGATCTTCAGCATCTGTGGTTTTTGTTGAGAATCCTATATTCAAATCTGTCATCATAAGCTATATTTGTCAACAAAAAAGATAGAACATATTTTTAAAACAATGTGTTAGTTTAATTTTATAACTTTTAGATACTTTTTTGAGTCCCAATATATGAAGGTCTATTTGTATTTCTGTACTGAATGCTTCAAATTATGGGGAGGTCATGCCAATGTGGCTATCTATGAAAATTCCCTTAGATCTCAGTAAATTGGTTTCTATGTCATATCTCAAATTCTCTTGAGACAGATACCAATTTTTCTAACTCAAATGCTTAAATGTTTTGTACATATGTCAAGGTCATTGTTTAAAGTTAAATACACTATTTTCTCTTTCTAACATCCCACTATTATTCATTCATTCAGCACATTTTTATCAAAAACCCATTTGGAGCTGGGTACTTTGCTAGTCACTGGGATCAAACTGATGAGAAAAGCCACTTACAGCCCTTGAACTGATGCATTGGAAGAGGCAGGTTCCATGTTTGTTTTGGTAGCACTGTTATCTACCTTCCAATGAATCCCTAGATTTTTAAATTATATATCATTTGATATCTTCTGCTGTATCCATAGCCAATCAACCTGGTTGATTTCACTTTCCAAGTTTCTTTTTCCCCATCCTCTGTACTTCTATTTTCTGAGTTCTATATTAAAGTACCTTTTTTTCTCTAGATTCCCATTTGAACTTTTATCTTTTTTTTAACATCATCATCATCATTATTTTTTATGTGTATCTAAAAAAGAAAACACCATCTTATTTTCTTGATGCTCATCCATCCAACCTCATGGGCTCGGATTTTCTTACTGCACTCACTCAACAATGCTCTCCCAAGACAGACGCTAACTCCCTATGAAATAACATTTAACTCATCATGAGAGAAGAGATCTTCTTAAACAGTTTCCTGCTTACATTTTTCCTATTTTGTTCCTTACTCTCTACATTAGAATATTAAATTTCAAAAGCACCAGTCTCTTATTTCTGTTCCTTTGCTCTTGAATATTTTCTCTACCTAGAAGTCTTTTCTCATTAAAATTCAATTTTTTCCAATCCCACCTACATCTTATCCCAAATGTGCACAAAAACATGATTGGGTTGCTTTTCAATGGATTTTTATCAAAACTTCTAAGGAAGTTTGTACATCAGAGGAACAAAGGAAAAGCTTAGTGAAAATTTTCTCTAGTTATGCAGATGATAACTGAGTGGAATTCCAAAGCTCTGGCTCCCATGATATCTGCCTTCTTCTAGGAGCCCAGCTATACTAGGCAGGCTGTAGGAATGATTACTTGCATAACAGAGATCCAAAAGTCCCTTAGGTAGCCCTTAAAATTTTTTATATTAATTCAATAAATAGCAGCATGATTTATTCATTCAATTTGATCACTTAAGTCCAGGTAGATAGATAAAATATTTTGATATGGAATTTCATTTCCTTTGATTCAAAACACTTTCTAATTATTTTTTTTAATCAATAGGTTACTTAAAAGTGTTAGTTTTCATATATTTGGATGTTTTCTAGGTATGTGTGGTTAATAATTTCTAGTTTAAATCATGTTTTTTATGATTTGAATCATTACCATTTAATTGAAATTAATTTTCTGGTCCAGAATAGGATTTATCAATATAGAATATATTAGATCTTTTTTTCCCTTAGGAATATTAAAACAAAGGGCATGGAGAGCATTAACAATTCATACCTTTTTTTTCTAGTAGATGTTTCCAATTCACAATACTATGTTACAAACATTAAAAGATATATGTCCAAAATTCTATAGATGAGTACTATTGTTGAGTAGGGAAGGAATGGAATCCTCATTTTGTTGATACTTAGGAGAAGACAGGACACAAGGAAGATTCATTATATTTATCACAAGTTTTGGAGGGAATATTGTTTCTCTCACATTACATGAAAAAACATGGTAATTCTTTTATTTAAGAGAGAGAGTGAATTTTTTAATATTTATGTTTTAGTTTTCAGTGGATATAACATCTTTATTTATTTTTACGTGGTGCTGAGGATCGAACCCAGCGCCCCACGCAAGCCAGGCGAATGCATTACCGCTTGAGTGACATCCCCAGCCCCCAAAACATGGTAATTCTTAGTAGAGTTAAATCAATGAATCAAAAGATAATTTTAAGAGCTTGACAATGAGAAGGTGTTATTAAATTAGGGCCAATGGAATAAAAATATATCTTCAAAGAATTAAACACAATTTTAAGACTTTGCCTTAATTTAAAAATCAGGTAGATGAAAGTTTTAATTACATTTTATTTTGTTCTAATATTAGATCAAGTCTCCTTGGACCCAGAACTCCCTTATTCAATACTGATAAACATAATCTAAATGAAAGGCAACCAGTGAACCAATTAAGAATGCATTTTGTGAAAGTTTGCACTTGAATCTTGAAGTATGTACTTAATTCACAGTAGCAGATGCCAGTATGCAGCTGATATCTCCCTAACCAGGAGCCTATACACAAAGAGCCATGTGGACTCTGGATAATAATATCATTTTGTTTTTATTGAGCACTTATCTCTGAGGAACTAAAGTGATTTACAAGAATTATCTCATTAGTCCATATAATATTCTTATGAAGCAGAGAGGTGGCAGCTGATGCTGTCTCTGTTTCTTAGTAGAATTCTCTAGGTGTAGCCTGAGAAATCTGATTAGATAGGTGAGCCGGATTCATAACATCCTAATCTAAGGAAAGCTTTCTTTCAAACTTTGAAAGCATCATTAACATTCAGAACACATTTTTATAAGTACAGAAGTTTTCAGAATGCACACTGGCTAAATGAGCCAGCCATTTCTACAGGTCTTTTTGACAAGGTACATTCTTATAAACTTAAGATTTTATTTTTTTTATAGATTTTCTATTAAATTCAGCAAGTGTATTTGAGAAATCTTCTATTTGAGAGGGGAAAAAAATCAAAGCAGGGTTTCTTTTGCTGGGATGTTTTGATCTTATTGGTAAAGTAGCTTTCTACAGAAAAACGTATTCAGATATTCTACATATATATACTATAGATATCCATATACATAAATATATATACACATATATATAATATGTATGAAATATATACATATATATGAAACAATGCATCATATAGACATAATGTGGCATAGAGGGATATATATATATATATATATATATATATATATATACACACACACACACACACTATAAGAAGATAATTTTAAAAGAAAGTTTGAATTATAAACATAGCTCCCCACTGCACCTTGTATAAAAGGCTGATGCTGTGTGGTGGCCTTCAAGGCTGTACATGGACTGTCTAGATTACTTAACCAACCTCATCAAGTACAGAACTGTTTCATGTTTGGCCTGTCCTCAAACTTTTAACTCCTCTGCCCATGTCCCCAGCTTCAGCTGATGACCTTGCACCCTGTTTCACCCAGCAAATGGAACAGACAGCAAAGCATTTCCACAAACTGTTGCTGGCACGTTTGCAGACTTTACCTTGTCTGTCCTCATGTCCTCTGGCTCTCCTGCTTACTACAGATGAGCCATCTGGGATGTTTCTTAAGCCTGCTCTCCCCCATCACTTTTGTTCTAGATCCTTTCCCCTCTAGCCTTCCCAAGGCCATGCTCCAGGAATGCTTCTCTCTCCTGATTCAGCAAAATTTCCTTCTCTACCAGATTAGTAGGCAAACATTCTCTTACTTCTTCCATTAAAATAATTAAAAAAGAATTCCTTGGTGTTCTTATTCTTACAAACAAAAATCTCTGAAAGAGATAACAGTATGAACTGTTTTTAATTTTTTTTCTCTTCCAATTTTCCCCATGAACATTCAGGTTGTCAAAGTAGACAGTGATTTACCTACTATTAAATCCAGTGGTTGGTCTTTAGGCTTCTTGTTTGTTGATCAATTATCAAGGCTTTTGATAATTCCCTCCTCTTTAATACACTCACTTCAGTCACTGGTTTTCCTCCTATGTACTCAGACTCTTTTCCCATATCTTCTTGATATTTCAAATCCCTAAGTATTGGCATGGAGGAACTGGAAGTTCATTTTTTTATGTATTATATTAAAATGCATTGATACTATCCACTGTTCCCAATCCATTAACAGACCAAACATGGTTTGTTGGGATGCTGTGGTTGCCGGTTTGTTTCTTATGACCTGAGCTACCTGAAGAGTTCAGAGAAGGCTAAGTTAAAACTTGAACCAGATAATCCTTTCTAACTGATATTTTCACTCCAGGTAGAACTCACAGATTCCTTCTTGCTTTTTCTTTAGAATAGTTCAGCTGATAACTACCTTATTGCAATAAGAAGAGCCAGCTTAGATGTTAAATTAACAGATTAATTCCTAGAGGGATTCAAATACTACTTAGAACTCTAGTAATTCCAAATTGCTGTCCTCCAACACTGTGCACAGGTGACCTTGGGTTAGGAGTGTAGGAAAACCTTAGGGATTAGAGGGCATCACGTGGGCACTGGTAAGTTTTCACCTTATTATTGAGTCACTGAAGAAGGCCACCTTAAGTCCAAACTGAAGAATTTAAGGTTGGATGAGGGAGGGCCGTCAGAAAGAAAAGAAAAGAAAGAACATTCCAGAATTTGGGAGAGAGATAGAAATATGTAATACTGATTTGATGACTATCAGCTTATAAAGTGATCATTGAAGTTTGAAGTGAAGGTGAGCACTCATCTGAGGGAGAGACCAGCATTTTAGAGAATGCTCAGGAAATGGGAAAGGAAGAGCATTTAGATGACCAGGAAATATGGCAAGAATTGGGAGAGCCTCTACATATCCTCACTGAATTGCTAACATAACTTCAGTCTTATACTTGTTTTTGGAAAGAAGGCAAAACCGTGACTCAACATTTTAGAATTGGACTTTTAATTCATATTTCTTCAGGGATCCTTACAATAGTTTTTAGTCTTTACAAGGCTACAAACTCATTGAGAATTTAATGAAAGCTATGAATCTTTCATCAGAAAAACAAAAACAAGTACATAGACAGACATGATTCAGCAAAAACAGAATCAGAGGACTCCTGGGTGCTGGCTGTTATTCACAGAGAAAGAGGGCTGGTGCTTCTTATATTCTGTTTGAGATTTTTGCTGCAGCTGCTGCTTTCTGAGATTCACTTGAGATTTTGTTGTAAAGGTAAAAGAAGAAATGCTGAAATAGAGTTCGTTTCACTAAGTTCTATTTTCCAACTTCATTACTGCCTTTTGTAATTATGCCATAAATGTACACACACACACACACACACACACACACACATACACACACTTTCTCTTATATGAAGATAATAATATTTATGCTACCAGTGTTATATTGTTTTGGGAGAAAGAACATGTTGAATAGAAACAATGTTCCTACAAACTGGGGAAATGACTGCTAATAATCTTCAATGCAATTGCCTTTCTTTGATAAATTAAATAGAGGAAGTAAAACTTTTTTGTTTGTAGTTGACATGTAAGTAGACGACATTATTTGTTTGATAAAATGTATTTCATAAACTTTAATTAAGGTTTTAAATAGCACATTTGCTTTATTCCTCCTTTTCTAAATAAGAGTATTCACAAATGTTTCACCTGATTCTAGGTGAAATTATGAAATGATGTAGGAAGTACAGCCCGAGGGAGAATCTATTTCAATTGGCAGCCAAAAGGAAAGGAGAGAGGGAAAATGAGGTCTAGAACAATATGAGGTTTCAAGTCCCTGTAGGTAAATTGAAATTTTGATTTCATTATCTAACGTTGATTGGTTGTTTTAGAGAGCTCTTTTGGTTTCAGAAGCCAGAATTCATTTAAACAAAGTCAAGGGAGGTAGAAGTTAAACTTCCTTAATAAAGTTACAAACGTTGCTGCTATGAAATCAATTTCAAGAATATTAAAAGTTAACCAAGTTTAGATATCAGGGTGATAGATAGAATCATACAGAGAAATTAGTGTGGTTCAAAATGTCCTTACTTTGACTCAGTGATGGTGGAATCTACTTAGTCACAAATTTAATGTGGCGAAACAAACAGGGTCAAAAGATGACACTACCACTGCAGAAATCAAGTGGTGTTATTTCTCTGTAAATCTGTATTTTTTTCATGTTTGCATGTTTGTATTCTCTCTGTCTATATGATTTCTCAAGTGGTCTATTATATCTTTCCTTGAGTACTTTCCTATCTGTATCAGTCACTGGAAACAATTTATGTGCTGTTTGAAAAACAGACAGAGCAGTTACATGGATTAAAATAAATTTATTCCTAGTCTTTGAAGAAAATGATAGATGTTTATTTTAAATATCCAATTATTTTACCTAACACCATGAACCCATAGACACATCTTAAGATCGTGGTGGCAGAAAATCATGTTAGCTCAGCACACTCAACAAAAGTAGGGATTCTGAAAGGCTCTGTGGGTATTTTATCTGTGACAGTGTGATGCTCATGAAGAATCATCTATTAGGACATGAACTTGGAGTACAGAATAGATGGGCAATTAAAATCTTTTATGGAAGATCCAGAAGCTGTTTTAATAATCAACATAGAGTTATTAATCCCCATCTTTCCTTTCCAACCTCATATAAAGCCTTGGATTGAAAACTGTGTTTAATCATCACCAAATATAATGAAATAACGAACCACAAGTTAAAGTAAGAAGTAGCTGCTTTTCAATTTTAAAATTTGTATTTATGAGAATTTTTTTGGTCATCCTAAATAAACTTGATCATTTAGAACTTTCTAATGATCCCATAAACTGAGCAACATTTCTTATCAAACTTACAAAACTTTCTTATAAAAGCATAGGAATATTATTCACACATTTGAAGAACTTTTTCTACTCATGAATTTTTCTGTTTCACCTTAAAGGTATTTTTTCAGAAAGAAGGGACTCACTATTCAATCACACTTTAACAGTTTAAATACTTACATGCAATTTGATTTCTTTGTAAAGTAGCCAGGTAAAATACATTTGAGTGATGTTTTTAAATGTTCAAGGAAAAATTAACATGTCCTGAAGCTAACTGTATTTGAGATGAGCATGTTAATATTCCCAAAACTTCCAGTTATATTTGCCTCATTTCTTACCTCCATAATTTAAGTATCTGGCCAAGTGTTTTCCCTGTCTAATCACATGGCTGAGTTTCAGTACCTTTGGCCGAGTACTGAAAAATTTCCTTTTTTAAAAAAATAATCTATTACCCATGTCAATGAGGCATCACTTGCTAATAGGCAACTCTGACCTATTTCTACTTTGCTTGTAGCAGCTCACTGAGTTTTCCATGTCCACTGACTCCAAGTCAGCTCCTGAACAGAGCTCAGAAATCCCCTCATGATGGGACCCAGCTGTGACTTCTAGTTGCAGTCCCTTCCCTCCTGGTGTCCTGCTTTGCATTTCCAATGCTGCACACCAATGATGCACACTTAGTGTTTTTCGGCCTCTTCTTGGTTGGCTATTAATTAAGATACGTACCTAAAATTCATCTTGAATGATGAAAATATATTAAAGTAAAATAACTATAAGAGTTATATACTTGTCCTAGTGGAGCAAGTATATCTGAAAGTTTGGGGGACCTTTATATGCTCATATCAAAAATAAATTTAGTTTTAATACATGCCAAGTTAATTTTCCTTTAAAAATTTTAAAAATGTTCATCAAATCAATTGTTACCTGTCTACAGAGAAATCAAAATGCATATAAACATTTGAACTCTTACAGCATTCCTATGAGCTTTTTTCCCTCCTGAAGAGGCCCATTTTGTCCTACTAAGATAGAATTATTTACCACTCCTTTGCTATTTTTCTACTTTATATAGATTCCCGTTATTTCATTTAATGAGGTAGGGTTTTTTTTTGTGTATATATACGTATATATGTTTATATATGTTATACACACACACACATATGTATACACATACACATTCACAAGTGAAAAATACATATGTTTATATAAAATACTGATTGGTATAACTTATAGCATGGTAAAAAACCAACTGAGTTTTCTCCTCATTTTTCTTCATCCAACTAGAAGAATCTTTGTCATATTATTTTCTGTCTAAAAATTATATTAAATTCAATCATTACACCATGGTAGATCAGTTAGCTTGAGCATCCTTCATGTAACTTTAAGATGCTGAAAACTATGGCTTCAATCAACTATAACAATTTGGAATGGATTGATTGATTATCTGCCTGAAGCAGACATGAGACCAGTTATATAATTAGTCCCATATATATTTAACATGTGGACGTTATGCCAATTGTGAGACTGAAAGCATGTCATGAAATACACTGATATAATATCCAAAGGAGTTAAGGTAGTCAATGCTGATAAAGTATTTATGACTTTAATGCATGACTACCTCAATGCAATCAGAGTGGGAACTTTTTTTTTACATTTTTCATTATTGATTCACCTGTGTTCTGATTGACATTGATTATCACAAATTCATATGGAAATTCATCTAATATTATACATTTCTTTTGTGAATGTACATGTTTTTCTTATGTTTTCACACACAAAAAAATATTGCCTAACTTTTCTTTATAGTTTCAGTAAAACATGCTTTATGTCCTTTATGACAAGCATTCACAATCCAATAAGTTATGTTTTTTACACTCAGTACTGGTGTTACAATACTCATGTGGAAACTGTAATTCAATGTACCTTCAAAGAGCTGTCTCAGTTCCTTTGGCTCATTTCCACTTTCTCATAGAGGTATTCTAGTTTGAAAATGCTCCTTCTTAAAATTTGGCTCAATGTCCAAAACAAAATATGGAATTGAATAGCTGGAGGACTGAACATCTGCTTTGTTGTTGTTGTTGTTGAACATGAATTTATATCAATGCATTCTACAACCACACCAACTTTTACAAGAACTACTTGACACACTGGGGTTGCCAAGCATCAAAGGAATGTGTAGGTATTTTTCAGACACGTTCTACCAGTAATGCATGTTTTTCTTGTGCTGTGGTTTTTGGTAAAATGTAAGATTTATAATCATTAAAATTTTTTCCTTTTTTGTTTTTTTCTTCTTTTTAATCTATTTTTATTGGTGCATTACAATTATACATAACAGTGATATTCACTATGCCATATTTATACATGCACATAACATAATTTGATCTGTCTCATTCCCTAGTACTTTTCCTTTCCCTTCTCTCCTCCCTCTCCTTGATCCTTGTGCTTTACTCTACTGATCTCTCTTTATTATTGTTATTTTTATTATAGCATTATAATATTATAATAATATAAATATAAAAGTGAAGGACTCATTATAGTATATTTGTACAAAGACATAGAATAATTAGGTAGATTTCTGTCCCCAATATTTCCCCATGCCCTTACCTCCTCCCTGTCTCTCAATACCCTTCATTTTTTTTTATTTTGTCAGATTATGTTCATCATCCCACTTGTCCATGTTTGTTTTTTAATTAATGCATTTATTTTGTTGATAATTTAACTTTGAAAATTCGGAAAGGAAGTCTGGAGAAGGCCATTCCTTTAAGGTAGCAGATATGGAGATTAATACCCCTATTGAAACTCTAGCCTTTTTCTCTTGCTCATAAGATTTTTATTTGGTCCAGGAAGAGGAAACAGGATGAAGAGACTGTCCCTTTTCAGAAAAATACGGCTCCACTCTTTGCTTCTTCCTTGGGCTAGAGGGATTCCCCTGAAAGTAGCCTTAGCTTTCACATTACTTTCTAAAAGTTCCCTTTATGGGCTTAACTTATAAAGACGTGGTCAGCTTTTGAAAATGAAAAGTATAAGGCATATACTGTGTCCCTGTTGATGGTTTTTATAAAAGCACTTCCCTCCTGAAGCTGGGAAGGGACCTCATGGCCTCATCAGGGAGCACTGGTGGCTTCTTCAATATTGGACTCCACTTCTGGCCTGATTAAGGGATGAGTAAGTTTGAACAGTAAATGTTACTATTCTGGGTCTTGTACTTTGGGAATGAATTGATATTTAAAATATAGTGGTGATCTTAGAAATTCAGGAACCAATATAAGGCCTTTAAAAATCCTCTTCCCTGCCCTTCCCTTTATAGGTATTCATGTTAACACATGAAATGAGGGCTTCATTTATACTCATTTAAGATGTCTGAAGCATTCTAATGCTGTCTTTTAAACTCAGCCATATTATAGTCAACTGGAATTATTTCTGGAATCAGAATTTATAGATGAAACTCTGTCTCTTTTTTGGCAAATGAAATCCTTTGGGGAAGGATCTTTTTTCCTGGCTCATGTAGTTGTTGGCTGCTTTCAATCTCTCGTGTACTTTAGGGCTGAGGATCTCATTTAGACTTTCAGGTAACCCCATTGCTCTTTGTGACTCTAAGGGTCCTACCTCTTTTTTATAACATACCACGGCTGAGGAAACCTCCATGAGGGTATCTCTGACTATTCCCTACTTCTCCAAGAGTAGAAGAAATTTTTACTCCACAACTCACTGCATCCTGGACTTTATTGGAAAGAAAACACAGTTTTATTCCATGCCAGAATCTCCCTGCTCTTTCTCTTGACCTCTGAGTAGATCTGGTGTTTTTCTTACCCTCATTTCCTGTGGACTATACTACAGATGCAAGACTTTATTTTCTCTAGAGCCTATGTTGCTCATTCATTTCTTTTTTTTTTTTTTTCTTTCCTGAGACTGTCCTTCCAGGTCAAGGAAATTTTGTCTTATATCTGGATTTGGGGAGTTTCCTGCAGAAAGCTGTTCTTCTTGTCATAAAGTAAATCTGTCATTCATGCTCTAAGTTATTCTTATCCTCCTGAGATCTAGGCTTTTGAAATTCAAAGTCAAGAATTGATGTTTTTATTTTATCTTTTTTTCTGATGTGTCAACACTTTCTTGAGAGAACAACACAACAAAGAATGCCCTAGAGATTTCACGAATAGAAAAACAAAAACACATTGGTTAATCTGTAAAAATATTGTTCTGCAACAGATATATTATGAATATCTCTCTATATAAAGACTTATATGCATATTTATGTATTAGCATATGTACATAGTTTTTAAAACTCCAGATGTCGTCTACCATTTACTAAAACATGATATGATTTATATATGTTACTTTTATTGAGTTATTAAAGTTCATTTTCTGTATTGCCTAGAGAGAAGACAATGACAAGATATATACTGATTTTGTTCACAAACAGTAATCACTTGATAATGTAATCAATATGTTCCATTTCACTTTGGAGGTACTAAAGAAGAAAATTTAACTTTTATTTATTTATTTTTTTTAATTTTTTTTATTGGTTGTTCAAAACATTACAAAGCTCTTGACATATCATATTTCATACATTAGATTCAAGTGGGTTATGAACTCCCATTTTTACCCCAAATACAGATTGCAGAATCACATCGGTTACACATCCACATTTTTACATAATGCCATATTAGTAACTGTTGTATTCTGCTGCCTTTCCTATCCTCTACTATCCCCCCCTCCCCTCCTCTCCCATCTTCTCCCTCTACCCCATCGACTGTAATTCATTTCTCTCCTTGTTTTTTTTCCATTCCCCTCACAACCTCTTATATGTAATTTTGTATAACCACGAGGGTCTCCTTCCATTTCCATGCAATTTCCCTTTTCTCTCCCTTTCCCTCCCACCTCGTGTCTCTGTTTAATGTTAATCTTTTCCTCCTGCTCTTCCTCCCTGCTCTGTTCTTAGTTGCTCTCATTATATCAAAGAAGACATTTGGCATTTGTTTTTTAGGGATTGGCTAGCTTCACTAAGCATAATCTGCTCTAGCGCCATCCATTTCGCTGCAAATTCCATGACTTTGTCATTTTTTAGTGCTGCGTAATACTCCATGGTGTATAAATGCCACATTTTTTTAATCCATTCATCTATCTATTGAAGGGCATCTGGGTTGGTTCCACAGTCTGGCTATTGTGAATTGTGCTGCTATGAACATCGATGTGGCAGTATCCCTGTAGTATGCTCTTTTAAGGTCTTCAGGGAATAGTCCGAGAAGGGCAATAGCTGGGTCAAATGGTGGTTCCATTCCCTGCTTTCCCAGGAGTCTCCATACTGCTTTCCAAATTGGCCGCACCAATTTGCAGTCCCACCAGCAATGTACAAGTAAGTGACTCTGAAACAATGAACCATTGTTAGAACAGGAAACCTATTTATTCTTCCAGATTTTCTCCCCTCAGTAAGATGTGGAAGCTATAAAAATACACATGGATTTCACTGCCGTTATCTGCTATTATCTTTTAGAGGGCATGATAAATCCACTGAACCCCTGAAAGCTAGTTCCTTCTTCATCAGACTTTTTGGTGAACTTTTCTACTTCTCTTGGTTTCTTTCAAAATTGTTCATTGTCATTGTCACCTAATTGGGTCTCTACCTTGGAAGTAAAACTTCCCATCCGGGCTGAAGAATATTCCTTCCCAATAGCCATTGCTATGGCAGATAAACATTCCATATTTTAAGTACCAGAGCAGACCAGTAATCCATACCAAGGACGAACTGTTCAATAGGAAAGAAATAGATTTTTCTCTATCTTGCATATTATAAGCCAAGTGGCCAGCTGCTTCCATTTACAGACATCTAGTTATTTGCCCATGTCCCATCTTCAGGGCAGATAAAATTAGACCACAAACAATTTGGTATCAATGCAAATTTTAGTCAGAGCCAGCCCTTCTTAATTTGAATCACGAAAAAGCATGCACTCTTCTCTTTTGTACATCTCAAGACCTGATGCAATTTTTTTGCAAGACTCATAACTTTCTATGTGACTGATATTAAATAATGAGTAACACCTGGAGAATCATATTGTGCTTTGTCTTATTAAAAAATATTGAGTCATTGAGCCAACAGAAATGAGGTTTTAGGAGTAAAAGGCCCAATGGCAAGTAAGCCTTATCTCCACAAACAAAATTTAGAAGGGGAAACTGGGACTTTTAAAATTTGAAACCAATATAAAATTGAATGCTAAACATATGAATGCATCACAATGTGATGTGACTGTGGGGGCACATATACTCTGAGAAATGATTTATCTGATGATATACACCTTTGGACATAAATGATACGTGGGCCCATCATAGTCAAGCTATGGTCCTGGAGGAGTCATGACCATCTCTATTGCTAAAGAAAGCTTCATGATAATGGAGTAAAGGTTGTTACTTCTACCTTTATCAAGGCTGTGTGCAACTAGAAATCTCTGTTATTTTAATTTGCTGACATGAGCTTTTAATTTTATCAGCTGATATATGAATAATTGAGGCTTATATTAAGCTATATGCATTTTATTTTAATTTCTCAAGTTATTTCATTAAATGTCAAGAATAATTTAATATCACTGCCTCTTTGTGAAGCAACACTGGCTCTTGTTGATTAGTTTCCTTATATGTGGACAATACTTAGCTTTATGTTCTCCCTATTTTCACAGAATAAATTGATATATGAGGAAGATTTCTTTCTTTCTTTCTTTCTTTCTTTCTTTCTTTCTTTCTTTCTTTCTTTCTTTCTTTCTTTCTTTCTTTCTTTCTTTCTTTTTATTATAGTACTAAGAATTAAATACAGGGCCTCATGTGTGCTAAGCAAGTGTTACACCCCTAGTCCCAGGAAAATTTGTTGTTGTCTAAGGAGTTTAGAGTTTACGTTTTATAAATAAGATGAAAATGGGTTATTCCTTTCACATTTAGCAATTTTATTTTGATAAAGTAGATTTTTATTTTTTGTCAAAATTAGATATCAGACAACCTTGAGAACTTTAGGGAAAAAAAGCATAACAACATCTTTTCAGATTTTAGCATAAGCTTACTCATTTTGTGAAACACAATAATCACATTCACCTTAAAGTGTTTGGAGAAAAAGTTCAATTTCTTTACTTTTCAAAGTCTACTCATTTGTCCTGATGGAAGTCCATCCCATTATCAAAAGCTTTACAGAATTTTTCAGATTTGTGAAGGTTTTGGAATAATAGAATAATCATGGCAACAAATGTTCTCTTAACTGACTGTACTAGTCTGCTTTCTGGCACTCACTGTGACTAAATAACTGAGATAAATCCACTTAAAGGAGGAAAAGTTTATTTTGGTTTGTGGTTTCAGCCCATGGTTGCTTGACCTGGTTGCTTTTAGGCCTACCATGAGGTGGTGGTACATCATGGTGGAGGAACGTTTCTCAGCTCATGGAGGCCAGCAGCAAAGAGAGAGAACTCATTTTATAATAAGTTCTTTCCTCAAATCTGATGAAGCCATGAATCCATTCGTGGATTAATACATTCATGAGATCAAAATCCTCATGATCCAATCACACTCCAAAGGCCCCACCTCTGAACACTGCTGCGTTTGGGACCAATGGTTTAGCACATGAACTTTTGGGAAACATTAAAAAATCAAACTATCACAGCATTTTATTTGTAAATTAAAGTATGCCTTGGTTCATTCATTTTCTTTAACAATTGTTGTCCTTAGGTACAATTCTACATAATGTTATTGTCTGTTTTGCAGATAAAACAAAAATCAATAAATGTTATGTCCCATTAATTGAAGAACATTACAAGATATATTGAGATACATACTTATATCCTTTATAAACTTGTAATAAAGGATAACAGTGTAATAGTGATATTTAATTCCAGGTTTTAGATGCTACATTAATGTCTCTATTATTATCATCTTATGTGTGTCTTATATATAGCATGTACTTACTAATAATAGTATTTCTGCTACTAATAAAAATGCAAGATAATAATATTTTAATATACTTATTCATCAGATTTCGTGATTATAAATAAAGGAGAATACTTTAATGTCTTCATAGGAGATGTCAAATATTCCTTTATATAGCAAAATTTGTATAGCCCATTTTACCAGGAGCCATGTCACACACCTGTAATCCCAGCAGCTTGCAAGGCTGAGACAGGAGGATCACAAGCTCAAAGCCAGCCTCAGCAAAACGTGAGGTGCCAAGCAACTCAGTGAGACCCTGTCTCTAAATAAAATACAAAACAGGGCTGGGGATGTGGCTCAGTGGTTGACTGCTCCAAGTTCAATCCCCAGTATCAAAAAAACCCAACATACATATATTCAAACAAAT
>NW_026000211.1:23600090-23628402 GCF_001458135.2 Marmota marmota marmota | reverse complement strand
TTCAAACAAATGGGATATATATATCCCATTTGTTTGAATTCAAAACACACATGCTTTACCAAATGTGTGATTAGGAAGAAAGACATAAAGTTCCTGTTTGAATACTTTATCTTCAATCATAGACAGAATGATCATTTCAGGGATTCTACAAGCTGTGAAAAGCATCTTAGTTCTACTGCAGTGTGGACTAATTTTCTATTATATTATTGGTTAAGTATGGCAGGCACCTTTAGTTCTATTAGTAAGAGAGATGTTAATCACGCATTTGAAATTCTAAAAGTTTCTGCTCTTTAAATTTTTAATTTAGGAATATTCTTGCAAATTTCCATTATTTCTTTAAATGCATACTATGTTTCATTAGATCAGTATTTAGCAAAGTAATTAGATTTCAGAATCTCTTAAACTGATGTTTAAAAATGTAATGCATTATTTAACGCAGGATATGTTCTGAGAAATGTCATCAGATGACTGCATCATTTCAGAACATCCTATCATGTACTTACACCAATCTAGATCTTATATCCTATATATTCACATCTAGGCTGTTTGTCATATACATACGTACACGTGGTATGTCGCTAACTAAAGCATTACTGTGCAGTGCCTGACTATATATGTATAAGATTAACTTGAATATAGAAGAGAAACATTCAGAAATGCTAAGGTAGATTAATATCAATTGTCTACCAATGAATAACCGTACACACTTAGAATATAACTTAGAAAAAAGAGAACATATTCTACAAAGAAGACTGTCCCCGGTTACTCTCTGAATATTAAAATATTTTTATTTATGGTATTCATTTAATGGCAGATAAAACCTTAACCTCAGATAGGAAAAAAAAAATTTCATCTGCTATTAAACAAAATGTGGAAAATAATCCCTTTTTTAACACCTGTGTTGTGTTGACTTCATGGGGAATCTAGGGAAAATACCTTAGAAAGAAAACTTGAGGGTCTGTAGTCTCCCTTTACTTTGAATTTCTGGGAAGAAAAGAAGTTAGACTTTTCAAAAAATTAATTTGAAATGTAAATAATAACTCTCCATATTTTTCAGCACAAGAAAATTATTTTCAAAGCAGGCAACTGTGTGAAGTCTTACATGGTTTTATCGAAAAAGATATAGACCCCCGCCCTTCTCAAAAGTTTAGTGAACCTTTGCTGACAGGCTTTCTTAGTTGTCATTCCCGCCCCTGGCTCCCAAACATCTAGACTGTAAAATTTGATTCCAGCCTGTCAACCATTAAGCAGCAATAATTATTTCTCAAACAGTGAAGGTGAAGTGTGACAGTCATTTCATATCAACGGCCTTTTCCAAGCTTCATAAAACTTTCAGGTTTCTTTTTCTTTCTCTGCTTATGCACCAGCCAAGGAGAACAGAAAGCTAGGGGAAACAGAACTGAGGTTTCTTTATGTCCTTCCCCCCCCCCCATCAAATTAGACTTTTAAAATGAAACTTGGTAACAAGTGCAGCTAAAACACACTTTGTAGTTTCCCAGGCTTTTAAACATAATTGTGATATTTTTATTGCCCTCAATTAGACCACTGATTATAGTTTCTTTAAAACAATAATGATCACCACAATAACAAAGCCCTGCCATTTGATGCACAGAGTAATTCTGGGAGAGAAATTCTTAGCTTTGTAGAAAACATCCTGCTACTCCTGCAGTCTTGCTTGAATTTCTGTTATGTTATTGGTTAAACATGACAGGCACATTTAATTGCATTAATAAGAGAGGTGTTAATCATGAAATGGGAATGCTAAAAGTTTTAATTTAGGAATAATCTTGCAAAGTTTTGTTGTTTTCTTTAAATGTCTGCTCTGTCTTATAAAATCAATATTTCTCAAAGCGAATAGTTAGACATTGGGATCACTTGGGCTGATGTTAAAAATATAATTTCTTGGTTAAATATTCTGAATCAGAGATGGGGAAGTCAAGGGGATTCCAGGCATTGACATTTTAGATACCTTGCTGTGATGCTAATGGACACCACTTTGAAAACTATTAATTAGACACAACTCAGATGTCAAGTGTTAATAGCTTTAGGAAAAAACAAACCATGCCAGATTAATTTACTTTTTCTTTTGAATCAGAAAGGTAAGCTTTGTAAATAGGGACAAAAAGTCTCAATTTGTATTTTAAGTGTAAACTTAGAAAATGTATGCTGGAAATGTAAAGAATGGATTTTTTTGGTCTGAATGTTGCTTCTCCCCAAAATTAGTGTGTAGACCCCATGAATCCAATGTGATGGTATTAGGAAGTGGGTCCTTTGGGGAAATAATTAAGTCATGCAGGTGGAATTTTTGTCCATATAAAAGAGGCTTTGGAGAGCTGGTTTGCCCCTTCCAGGAAGTTTTATTTCACTCTACAGCAGTTACAGAGAGAAGTTGCCCTCTATGAATCAAGAATTGTGCCCTCAGCAGATACTGAATCTGCCCACGCCTTGATCTTGATCTTGCCAGCCTCCAGAACTGTGATAAATAAATTTCTCTTGGTTACAAGCTGCCCAGTTTGTGGTATTTTGTTTATTGTAGCAGGAGGAAACTAAGGTATGGATTTTGCTTGTGAGAATCCGGATGGTGATTCCCATCACGATGGCGGAGAAATGGAAACAACTAATGTATCCATCAAGTCATCAACTGATGAATGCACATAGACTCCATAGAATACTACTCAGTTATAGAAAAAAATGCAATCCTGTAATCTGTAATGACATAGATGGAACTGGAGATTACTATGTTAAGCAATATAACCAGGTACAGAAAGACAAGTATCACATGGTCTCAATCATATGTGGAATGTAAGAAAGTTGATCTCATAGAATCTGAGAGTAGAATGGTTGTTACCAGAGGCTAGTAGTGGGGAAGGAGGGATGAGGAAGGACTGATAAATGGATACTAAGTTATAGTAAGATAGAAATGAGAATTTCCAAGGTACTACTGGACACAATGTGACTATAAATTATAATTATCTACTGTATATTTCAAAAAAGCTCAGAGAAACAATTTTAAATATTTTTATGATAAAAATGACAAATGTTTGAGTAGGTAAATGAATATAATCGTATTTAAACATTATACAATGTTTGCATGCATCAAACATCACACGTTGCCCCAAAATATGTATGATTTTTTTGTTAAAAAGTAGATTTACTTTAGATAAAAAAGTAAAAATCAGCATATTATAGTGATGCAGCCATATCAATGTTTATAGCAGCTCAACTCACAAAAGCTAAACTATGGAACCAACCTAAGTGCCATTCAACAGATGAATAAATAAAGAAAATGTGGTATATATACACAATAGAATATTACTTAGCCTTGAAAAAGAATGAGATTATGGCATTTACTGGCCAATGGATGAAGCTTGAGAAAGCTTAGAAAGAAAGCTGAGCAAAATAAGCCAATCCTCAAAATCTAAATGCCAAATGTTTTCTCTCATATGTGGTTGCTAATTCACAATAAGGGAGTGGTGGGGGGTGCTTAGGGAAGAATAGTTCCTTTAGATTAGGTAGAGAAGAGTGAAGGGAGGGGAGGGAGTATGAGAGTATGAAGGATAGTGGAATGAATTAGACACTATTGTCCTATGTACATATATGACTACACAACCCAGAAAAATGAGAAATTATACTCCATTTTTGTATGATGCACTATATAGTGACTTCTATGTATTATATTGTATTCTACTCTTCATATACAACTAATTACTTGAAACAAATTTTAAAAACTGGAGTAGAAACAGGAGTGGTAGAAGCAGAAGTCAATTAGAAAATAGATCAAGACACATTTTAAAACATTATTTGTTTTTCTATTCCCCCTGGAGAGACACAGTGCTTAGAGAGCACTGGAATATTTGGGTTCAATGTTTTTATTGAATTAATATCTCTATATCTATGTAGTGATTAATATTAGAGCTATCTGCTAAATAATAAAATTCTATAATTATTCTTGGAAAATTCTTATTTAGGCCTAAGAGATTTTCTGTATTTCAAAATTTTGAAGTTGTCCATTTTTCCTTATATGTATTTCCCTACATTTGAGTAAAGATAATATAGATGAATAAAAGTAGACTTTCTATGGCATTAATAGTTTTCATTTGTTCTGACATAATTTCTAGGCATTATACTTAAAAGTGTATATGAAATTCCCAATTATTAATCAGGAGAAAAGCTAACCTTATTTGGCAATTGTCTGTTTTTCAGGTTCAAAGTCCCTAAGTTACTTCAAAAATCCTTAAGTAGCTGGAGAGGAAGTGGCTATTAGAACAGAAGTGTGAGTTACACAGCAATGTGCTCGGCTGTGATGTAATACTATTTCTGTGGGATTTAATGATGAAATTAGGAGGCCAGCCCCAAACAGATGCCTGGGCAGTCAGGCATCATTTCCTTTTCCTCCTGCTCCATTTGACAATTCCTGTCTCAATTCATTCTTCACCATTTGTTATTTATTCATTCAATTACTATTCTATTAGCAGAGTATATAATGGTATATAAAAAAACAACAACAACAACAAAAAAAAAAAACCTCTGCCTTTGTGGGTCTACAGTCCAGAGGAAAACACACACACACACACACACAGAAACAAGGGAGAGAGGCATGCAGACCCACAAGGGAAAAGCATTGCTGGTGAAGAGAATGGTGAATTCTAAGACTTGAGGATACTGTGTGCTTGAATGTTCCAGAGACAAGAGGGAGGCTCATTGGCTGGAGTAGAGACGGGAGTGGTGGAAGCAGAAGTCAATCAGAAAATAGACCAAGACGTGTCCTTTTTCAAAGGCCCCAGTGTGTACTCAGGTTTTCTTCTGCGTAAGACAAGAAGCCATAAGAGTGCATTAAACAGAAAAGCAGAATAGAATCTTACTTGCGCTTTAGGAAGACCATTCCAGATTGTACGTAGAATAGAGACAGTTTGGTAGGGTTGGAAGTGGGGACAGTCCAGGTGGAATGGAATGGTGGCTTGACTAGTGGGGAGGGGTCCAGATGATGAAAAGCGCAAGGATTCTGAATATATTTTGAAGATCTACCCCAACGATTTAGTTTTAGGATAAAAGAAAGAAGCAAAGAAACCAAAGATAAAGCTTTAGGCACGAAAAACAAACCAAGCCGCATCTACCTAGGTATTGAGGCTTGTGGGTTAGAGGGTCAGGAGAGACTTTTGTGATTGTGTTGGAAAATTGGGAAACTCCACAGTTTTGATTTAGCCACATTAAGTTTGAGGCCTTCGTCACCTAGACCAGGACCTACAAACTGCCATCCATGAGTAAAGTCTTGTGTACTTTATATAAAGTCTTGTGTACTTTATTGTGTACTTTATACTTTACTGTCTTTATAGGGCCCACAAGCATAGAATGACATTTTAAAAGGTTGGAAAATAAGCAATATTTTGTGACATGAAGTTTATATTAAATTAAATTCGTCAGTTAGGAAGTTTTGGTTTGAGCCCAGTCAGACTCACTCATGCATGTTGTGGTTTTATGCTACAAGAGCAGAGTGGAGTAATTGCAACAGTGACCATCATGTGGCCCCCCAAATTGAGAGTATTTATTACCTGCCCTTCAATAGAGCCCTGATCTTGATTGTATCACAATATTGTGCAGCTGGAATTGTGAGAGTGTTAGCAGCAATTTCTGCATCATCACCCATCAAGGTAGTCCAGTATTTGCTCATTTCATTGAAGACCTTAGTTATAAGAATATTTTAAAATATCTGTAAGCTTTAAGTGCGCTTCATCAGGCCCTTTACCAAAAATAGATTGTGGTGAAAATAAAACTCTGCCAGAACAAGAGAGATACTGTTTTTTTAAATAAGTCATTTGAATTCCCCAAATAGTGTCACATATGGCCTGGCTTATTCACCCAAAAAAGCACTGTCCTAGACATAGTGTCTGACATGCCTGTTGTGCTATCTCTGAGAGAATGTTGATCATCAGAAGTGGATTAGAGGAAGGCTTTTCTACTGTCTTGGGACCCTTCAATGACAAAGGAGAAATTCAATATTTTTACTGAGTTTTCAGATTCATCATTCTATAACTCCTAAAAAAGAATGAAGAAACTGAATTCATTTGCATTTAGACAATAGTGTAGTGGTATTGGTATTATTAAAACAACAACAACAACAACAAAAACCCTTTCATTGTCCCCAAGTAAATAAGGTTGATAATTTGCAAGACTGAAAAATGATCTTCATTTTATGAGAGCTGCACTCCAGTTGTTTTGTGTTTATATAGGAATGTTAGCATCGAAGGACACAGTACATGCTGCAAGGTATTTTTTCTCTGAATTTATTTTAATATTATTTTTAGGTATTCACCAATTTTATACATACAGAATTGCTTTATACTCACAGGAAAAACTTTAGAACATATTCAATATGCGAAAAGATATTTTCTTTAAACCTTTTATATCTAGTGGAGCTTTTTTCCCTTTCTATAAAAAGATATATGGGAGGAGAAATGATCAAATCCCCAGCAGGAAGTTAATACCTGCTGAGCTCCTCTGACAGTGGCAAGGCTCCCCTAAAGCCTCATAAGTGTGTGAGATCCAGTCTTCATAAAAATGAGTCAGGGCTTGCTCGGTGACAGGTACAATCTTCCATTTCTTAAGTTATTTTTAACTTTAGAACATGATTTCTGTGAATTTTATTCTATTGAACCTGTTTCCTACTACTTAATCATGTAAGAAGTTTTGAAAGTATATAATTTGCTCTTTGCTTTTTGAATATTTTATGACCTGAAAAAAAGAAAAAACACACAACATGCATCACTACTTTTTTATTCCTCTTTTACCTTGGAAGTGTTAAAAAAGATTAGATCGTATTAAATGTCTATATACATGCCCATGGTCATAAGCTATGAATTACAAGGGAAAGACCTCCAACTCTCAATGATTTAGAGCGCATGCAGATTTTATCATTATGATTTGCATATAATATTGTATGGTTTACACTGTTATTATTATTCTCATTAGAAGCATCATCATTTCTCTATTATTCATTAAGCCACCATTGGAATATAAAACTTTGCTAGTTACCATTGCAAATTGTCACTTTCATTTCTCCTTCTCCATTTTAGTGATTTTTTTTTTACTTAATTTTGATACAAGAAAAATGTCATTAACATTGTTCATAATCCCACCAGTAACATCTGATAATTAGGTTGACTTCTGTCAGAGAAGTCAGGAATCCCACTAACTGAACAGAATGTCACTTGAAAATTCAGTGAATTTTAGAACCTGTCTAATACAGGTGATTGGATTGCTAATTTTACAGGTCACTTGTTAAAACAAGAATAGCATGTAATTGGTCTGTTTCTTGGGGATAGATTATTATGAGACTGGAAAAGAACCCAATTAAGCCAACTCTAATAAATGCATATGATCACCTACTATATAAGCCTTCATATTCTGTACTTCCATAACATTTCAGAAACTTTTGATCAATTATTTACATGACCTGCAAAGAAATTTTCAGAATGCAGCAAGAATTCCATCTTAGCCTTAGTTTTCAAATTGCTCTAGGTTTATCTATTTATTACCTCATGAAAAGATTTTTACAAGGCAGGATATAACATGGTACAATCTTTTATAGTAAAATTGTTCAAATAGTCGAAGCAAGACTCCCTGCTGGATGAGTGCTGGTTGTCCTTTCATCTAGATTTAGGCAGTACATTTTTTTTTGCCAGTATCTGTTTGCATCTGCTGATTTATAGTGCGTCCAGAACCTTCCACAGGAAATCGTATGTTCTATCCATAATTACACTGTAGACATTTGCATAGGGAAGAGTGGTCCATGGTAGTCAAGAAAGCAAGAAAACTCAATAAATACCAGGAACTGACTGCAGTGAAGAGAAGTATTTCCTTTCAACAAGCTACATCAGAAACTCATTTTTTTGAGAATGGCATTTCTGATTTTGCAATAATGGCTGCTGTGTTACCTATTCAATATGGTGCTCTGGAAAGTATGGATTAGCTTGGCATTGTATGTGGATATGTTCTCCACAGCATTTGCAGTTACATCAGGACACAAGCCCTAGACTGTTACACTTTAGAGCCCAGGCAGCCTTTACACTAGGCTGAGCTGTCTTATCAAACTGCATTTTATAATCCTTGGTGATTGAGCAAGGGTCAGAATTGGACCTCAGAGAGATCAGTGGCCTTAGTGGATACTGGAACAAAGACACCAGGGCCTTGTGTATAATCACCAGAAATGTTTGGAGTTGAGAAGACGTTGATCTCTTCAAGGAAAGAGCTAATAATTCAGGTGTTGGACTTACTGAAATCTTATAACTAAATAAACTTGTGTGATTATCTTTGGGGACAAACTCAAGACTGTAAGAACAAATGATCAATTCACTAAGTTTTAACCATAAATACTTTGTAAAAATTGATGCATTATAATTATTCACAATAGTAGAATTTGTTGCTTCATATACTTTGGTGTACATAATATAATTTGATTGATTTAATTCCTAATACTTCCCATTTTCCTCTCATCCTTCCTCTACCCTGATACTTTTCTTCTATTACACTGGTCTCCCTTCTATTTTCTTGAGATCCCCCTGCCCCCCTTTTTCCCCTCTCTTTTTTCTCTATAGCTTCCACCCATGAGAGAAAACTTTCAACTCTTGACTTTGAGTTTTCTTAACCATAGACACTTTGGCATATATTTTATTGGTGTTCATAAACATGAAGTAATACCTTTTCAAACTTATCTATCCACAAAATTGTTTACTCTTTAAAATTTTGTAGAGAAACATAGGTTGTAATATTAGAAATTTTTTCCTTTTAATTGGCAACTAAATTCAAAAAGGAAATTTCAAAAAGAACACATGTCAGATGAATTATTACATATTTAAAAATGCAAATGAAAAACAGGAAGGAGTTGTGGTAAACTATTTACATGGTTTAAAGAACATCTGTAAGCCTTGACGATACACAAGCCTGAGTCCTAAGATAGTTTCATCAGTAAAAATGATTTTTGACTTCTTTATGTTCAACAATTTTCCAGTCTTGATTATGTTACCAGAACATTTTTTGTTTTGTAACCTCCTGTTATTCCAAACTTCTTTGTTAATTAATGTCAAATTTTGCTTTAACAAGAACCGAACTAGTTAGACATGCTTCTTTTATCTAAAAAAATATGACAGATTGCAACTATAAAATTCAACTTCTGACTTATATTTTATCATTTTGTGTAAAAAGTTATAATCACTTTTAGCTCTCTCTCTCTCTCTCTCTGGGTGAAAATATTATATTTTGGAGAGGCATTAAATTTTTCTGAAATGTATTTAAGAATATCAAGCTCATAATAAATACTATATATAAAAAAAAGATCACAATCTACAAAAAACGAGAGGAACTCTGGAAAACCCAGTTGCCGTAACTATAGAGATTTGATAAGAGGATGTTGTATATACTGAAAAATATCTCAAGTCAGGATTAAACAAATGTACAAAAAATTCTAAGAATCATATTAGAGCAAAAAGAAAACTACAAAACCACAAACTTTTTTTGAAAAAAATAGAGTGTGAGATACTTTTACTTTAAACATAAATAAATCAAAGTAAAAGCAGGTCAGGAATTTTTCTTCTTTAGTCAGGAAAGGAAAATCAAATAGATGGTAACAAATGTGATGCAGAAAAGCAAAATCTGCCAGTAAAACATGTAACATGCCATGAGAGGTTTCACGGACATTTAGGTCATTAAAAACTAGTGGGAACATCTTTTAGTGGACAAACTAGGAGAAGATTTGAGATTTCCAATGGGATTTTATCATTATTTTCCAGCCTTGAAAATTGACTGTTGGAAGAACACCTAGTCTCAGGGCTGCGATTCAGTGAACCATGCTCCTGTGGTTTATCCAGATGTCAATTACTCCCAGGGAAGTAAAATGAATTTCAGCATCATTCTCAAATTTGATCTATGGTAGATATGTTTAGAGAATCAGAAACACTCGTGACTTGTCAATGAGTTGTAACATCAAAATAATAAAATCTGATGACTCAAATCGACCAACCTTTCTGGCATCTGCATTTTACTGTTTATAGACATTTGTCTCAATTACCCTGTGTTTGACTTAGGCAAAAACATTTGATAGTAATGGTAAATTGTCTGCTTTAATTGTCATCATTTAATCCAATACATTATTGTGATATCATTTATTAAAGAGACAGCATTTCTAATCCTCAGATAATGCTTCGATATCAACATTAAAAGGTAACACTTATGGATCATTTATCATGTGCCTGATATAGCTGATAAAAACCTGCCCCATACATTCATTAGGAAACCTAGGGACAGTAGAGTCATGGAAATTTCCCACTCTGACATGGCTTGTAAGGTGTGGGATCAGATTTTAATCAAAGCAGTGTGGCTTCATAGTCTCTGCTCTTAATCCCTCTACGATGTGGCCTCCCATACCCATACCTACATCTACACAGTGACCTGAAGTCACATGGTTTACACACAAAAGTAGTTGTCTCTTTTACATATTGGAATATTTCATGGTTATTGTATTCTGATAACAAACTCTGTATTTTTCCCTTTGTTTCTGTCTTTCTCTTTGATCCAGTTTTAGATCTTGTCTACTATTTACTCTATTCCCCCTAGCTGTAGTCCAGTTTTATGGATACCTTGCAGCTCAATAAATACTGTCTTGTTGATGTCTTGGTGTTCAGGCCCTAAATCTTTAGAGAGGCTGCCCAGCCTGTGTAACTCCAGGTACCCTACGCATAATAAATACAAGCTCCTGACATCCCTGCTTCCTGCGTGTCCTGGGTCTGAGAGACATTTTTGGTAATCCTGCCTTGCACTTTATTTCTCAGTGTGTTTCTGTCCTCTCGGCACTGAGGCACTTGTGTTTTTCTTCTTTGTGGCACTCATATTCACTATGAGATCTGCTTTGAGGTAGCTAGAAACTCTGCCTTGATTCAAATATCAGCAATTCCTAGTTGAAAAAAAAAAAAAAAAACAAATGAGAAAAACTATAAATGCACAGACTAGGTGAAGATACCAGATTTCATCATTATCTTCCCTGGATCCCCAAAATAGTCTTGCAATAGTACTTAATAGCAGGGCTGCAATTTAGTTAAGCTGCAGTGGTCTGTGGTTGCCCTTTCAGGTATATCTATTTCTATTTATTTGTCAATCAGGGGGAAGGAGGAGGAGAGGGAAGGGGTAGTAATGGGATTGAACTTGAGAAAATTATTTATATGCATTTATGAATATGTCAAAATGAACCTCACTATTATGTATAACTATTATGTACTAAAAATAAAAAGAATAAGAGTTTCTTTTCATTTGCTGCTGCCTTTTGCTGCCCTGGTCACATCTCACTTGAGATGCTCAAAATTGTCATTTGCCTACGTTGCTTGTATTATTATTTTATTTATCCTCATGATGATGGCTCTATGTTAAACATCCTTTCTGGGTGTGCTTTGTTTCAGATTGACTTTCATGCCTTCTAAATCTATGATGAATTTTTTTTAAGCTGCTTTGCTCTAGTATATGTGTGTGTGCATGTGTGTGTGTGTGTGTGTGTTCTTCTTTGACCTCTTCCTGTTCTTAGCCACATCTCCTTTCTATCCCTTCACTTGCTGATCTTCCCTACTGATGTGAATGACAAACATACTTAGACTTTCTAAAGCAAAATGAAAATAATAAAGACAATTGATTAAAGTTTCTTTTCTTAATAACAATATTGTAACCAGCACATTTTTAAACCTCAGCTCTAAGAAGTTAGCAAATAGAAGTAGTTAATTGAGCAAAATGTAAGGAACTCTAGAAGTAACCAGGCTTCCATGACTTTTGAAAGAAAAAAAAATGTGTGATTTCACATTCTGTTTTTGATTTCTATTAAGGAAATGAATTAGCATTTCTATAGCTGACTTAAAATTTCCATACAATTGAATGTGGTCTAGCACTGTATTTATAACAGTCCATGAAAATTCAGGATTGAATATATGACTTTCAAAATTATCAAAGAATTATTGTCTGTGTCTTTGTCTCTGAAAGAATGATCTGGGTAAATTACCTGGTCTGGAATTTAGGAAAGAAAAGAACATTCACTCCACAGTTGTGAAAGATGTTCACGCTATTACTTGTCAGGGTTTTGGAATGGGGAAGTAATTTTAGGAAGATTAATATTATGTCCATAGGACTTATATAAATAGAAACATAAAGCAAATATTAAAAAAACACAACATTTTCTGTACTTCATGTCATCTGTATTGCCGAGCCTTAAGAGCAACTGAGGTCCAAACTGATTAAGAAACAAAGAAAGTTTATTTGCTCTGATCAGAATTGCAAGTTGGGGGCTGGGGTTGTGGCTCAGCAGTAGAGCCTTCACCTAGCATATGCAGGGCACTGGGTTCGATCCTCAGCACCACGTAAAAATAAAGCTATTGTGTTCAACTACAACTAAAAAACAAACAAAAACAAAGAATTGCATGTTGGGAAATACCAATGGGAGCAGCCTTGAATATGTGCTCTGGGTTCCTACAGATTTCAGACAAGTTTTAAAAGCACAACCCGTAAGTGGGGAGGGAGATTATATTAGTTGTTTGCCAAGAATTTAGATTGGTGTAGGCGGGGTAGCAAGCTGTCTTATAAGAAAGAAGTTTTATCATTAAAGAAATATACATGAAACAGTGCTCAGAAAAGGAGGTAAGAGAAAGGACAGGAATGGAGAAATTCTGGGCAAAGAAAGGGACCCTGGTAACTATCTATAGGATTAGACTGTTCCACTTAATGAAAACCACAGCTCTTAGCATATGAACTATAGGAAGTAGTGAATCTGGACCTGGAGGGGTTTTGATATGTTCTGGGAAAGGAATGTACCACCACTGGAGAGGGTCAAAATTTCTCTGATGCAGATGTAACTGAAGCCTGATCTCATGTCCTCTCAGCCTAATATTTTGGGGGTGACTCAACATGCTTTATCCTTTAATTGAATTTCTCCCATAACATTCTGCCATGAAATAGGCACAATTTGTGTGCAGTTATATGTGGTCATTGGAGCGGAATACCAGGTCATGGTTATGGTCATTCTGCAGTTCTATTTCACTGAATATTAACTTAAAAACATTAGTTGGTGCTAAGGCTCCAAGTATTCTAGACACTTATGTGGGTGCTTTACTTACCAGGGAGAAAATGGTTGTTGGAATAAAGATATCAAACTTCAAATCCTTTGTTATTTCTTCAAGCACTGTGATCTTGAATAAATCACTTCGCCTCTCTGAGCTTTATGGAAAAAGACTAGTGCAACCACATCCTTACTTGTTAGAGTCCTCTGGATGATAATTCTTCATTTCATAAAGTGGCTACTCCTGGCTCATTGTCATTTTCTCATTACAAATTAAGATTTTTTTATGTTCATTCTCATACAGATGATTCTTAAAATGCCTTGGCTTTTGAATTAAAAAAAATCTTATTTCCTGTCCAGCCTCATTGACTCACTCTGTACTCATAATATGCTAGCCAGCACCGCTCAACATAGCAATCATTAACCACATGAGACTATGAAAGTTAACAAAAAAAAGCGCTTCAGTCCGTCAATCACACTAACCACATTTCCAGTGCCCCATAAGCACATGTGCCTAGTGACCATCATAAGTGACCATTCCGTATATTTGCATCATCATAGAAAGTCCAGTGGATAATGGTGCCTCCCTGACCCCTTCATTATCTACTCTTAAAATCCCCTCATAATGTTAGTATTATCCCTCCCACTTATTGATTCTTACTCTTTATATTTCTATCCCACTGGTTCTAGTTCTCTGTTTCAGGCCATCTTTGAACTTCCTTACCATATGGCTTATCGGTGCCTCTCATGCTTTTCTCCGTCTTTTTAACCAGCTTGAAATTTCTGATCAAGTTTTATAACCCTGTCTTGATTCCTCTTTCATTTAAATTTTTTTTCCAGATAAAATGTAATCTCACTTAAACTAGATGCCCACTTGTCTGTACCACAGCACCTGCAAATGGCTGGAGAAGATTTGATGATGCTGCCTGGCTGGATGGTGTACCCACGAATCCTAATTTCACCAGACAGCTAGAACTCTTTCTGAGATTAGATCATTTCTATTGGTTGAACTTCCACTTTTTCTACATTCCTCAAATTGTTGTTAAATTCATTCAGTTAAGGTTTCATTTTCATGTGTACCAGTCTATTGTCAATTTTTCAATAGGTTATTTCATAGGTTTCTTACTTGTCCATGGAGATTCTTCATCTGTCCATTCATTATCTCCATACGTCCTTTTAGATCCGTGAACTTATTTATAACAGCTCACTGAAAGCTCCTATCTGCTCATTTTAACATTGGACTCCTCTAAGAGTCTATTTTTAATGTATGGTCTTTTTTCTCTTTTTTCCCTGTAAGAATGGGTTGAATATTCTTGCTTGTTTTGCAAATCAAGTAGTTGTAACTCTACACTAGATATTGAGAATGGTAGTTGTAGGAAATGTAGACTATCTTTTCATTCTTTATAGAGTATTGATTTTTGTTTTGGGTGATGAGTTGAAATACTGGCAGACATTTTCGAAACTGACAGACTTGGCTTTGTTTATGTGGGTTCTGCCGTGTTGTGTTTTTATCCTGTTCTATTTTCTCAGTTTTTGTGAGATTGTCATGCTTTGTTCAGGTTTTACCTTCAGTAAAGGAAACCAGGGCAATAAAAGGCTTACTTTATCTGTTTCCCTTCTCTTAATAATCATGCAGAAGAGACAGCTCAGTCTAATGTCAATTTCATGTCAAGTAATACTTTGTCCCATTGTTTCTGGTTTGTTCTCTAGTATTATAATTGCTTAGAGCAACAGGTCAAGACCTGTTATCATGACTTTGCCATGAATGAAGGTAGAAGTTCATCTCATCTTTTCTTGTTTTTGCTTTCATTTTTTAACTTTATTTTATAAATAACCACACATACACAGAAAATAAAATAAAGTGAACACTATGACTTAATAGAAAAAACCCACTAATGAAACTTTTACCTAGCCCACAAATTAGAACATTTTCACCACTGCAGAAATGTGTCTTTCTGTCATTTGACACCCATTAGCAGTCAAAACCCTGTCCTTCTTCCTTAAATGCAATCACTATCCAGACACTACGGTAATCATTCTTTCTTTTGCATTGTAGATTTGCCATCTCAGTCTTATTGCTAAAGACTGCGATTTAGTTTGCTTAACTGTGAACTATATAAATGAAATCAACATTGAGTCAATGTGCTTTTATGACTGTATTCCTTTCCTTAATACTATGTTTAATGAGATTTATTCATATCATTGGATATAGCTATAAACATATTCGTGTTTATCTATTTTTCTCTTTAATTTACTGCAATGAATCTTTTTCTGCACTTTTCCACCTACACTGTCCTAGTTAAGGTTGCCTATTACCTTCATCAATTTGGGCCATTTCTCTTCTCAATTTAAAGCACCAGATTCCCTCCATTTCCTCCTTGTTACTCCTTTCACCTCCAGTTTAATCTGCCAGGTCATAGACAGGTCCATAGATAGTATACCCACTGCAGAGCTGCACAGAAGAGAATAAATGTGCAGATCACTAGGCTTTATGAGAACAAGAGTTGATACTTATGTGCATGTCTATGAGTGTGTATATATGTGTACATATATAAATGTAGTCTATATATTTGCTTTAGCTGTTCTGTGACATGCCGGAAACTTCCATTTAGCCATGTCAAAAATTTTAAGTAAAGATTTGGTAGTTGTTTTAAAGATTCATCCTAGGAAGAAAAAGAATACAAATGAAATCTGTTCTCTTTTGCACAAGGTAATCACAAAGGCAATATCTGATCATTGGCTCAGCAAAATTCTAGTTTTAGACATGAGAGAATGAAGCACTTCAGGGATGTGGGTGTTTTTAAACATGTTCATAATTCTGGAACTTCTTATATCTTTCATTGTAGTAGAAAATTGATCATTTGGGAGAGGCATTAAGTGAAATAAAATTCTTTCTTTTATTGCTAGGGGAGATCTTCTTCTTTACTTTCCTCAGCCGTTAGACTTTCTCTGAAGTCTTATCTTATATGCTAGAGCATATTTTTTGAATTATCCAAAAGGGTCCTGTTATTTTTCTCATTTTAGTTATTAGTCTGGAAATTGCCACTATTCTGGGATCTCTATGACATTTCTGTATTATAGCCAAACCCAAGAGCCAATTTACTTATTAGTGGCAAGTGAGTGAAGAGTGGGGAGACCATAAAGTCAGATAGTTTTACATTAGGCTTGGGATTGGTGCCCAGAATTACCACTTACATGTAAGAACTACATTCCAAGTCTTGTAGCTCCTCTTACCTCAGAAAATTAAGTAAAATTGCCATTTTTCCTTGAATTACCTAGATAAATTTTCTTCTTTAAAAAGTGCATTGAGTATAGTAATTATCCTGAAAATGTTAATATTATTCATTTTGTTAACTAAATTGTGAAACTTTTTCTACTTATGATTGTTTTGCCATAAAACTATGTCAAATAAAAAAGAGTTTGCCCTTTCCTCTGCTATTGATTAAGATGAACATGCTTCAAAGGCTGGGGTACATCAGAAAGACTACTATTTTGTTGCCCAAGATTCTTCATAAAATTATGTGTTCCCATCTCACAGCAGCAGTCAGTACCCTCTTGAGGATAGTGTAGTCCAGTTCTATAATATGAGTGTGCTTTGCTGTCGTTAGACAGTCATCATAAAGGCTGCAGAGGTAAGGTGTGTTTCCACTGCAATTTTCACATGCTTCTATTTTTGTCAGCTTAAATCTGACTTAAATAAATGATGATTTAGCTTTGATCACAGGGAGGTCATGGGAATTATTGATTGATACAGCCAAAGCATGGGGAGGCAGACTGTGAACAACTTGTCATTCCAGGAAACACTTCTGAAAAGACAGTTTGCTCTCTGACAATCAGCTGATATAGTCCAAGGACAGAAAAATGTCATACAACTACAAAGAAGGGACTGAGGATATAGCTCAGTTGGTAGAGTGTTTGCCTGGCATGCACAAGGCCCTCTGGTCCAATTCCCAGCACTACCAAAAATAAAAAGAAAAAAGAAAAAAAAAACTACAAAGGTACATGAAAACCTGAATAAATGTGAGCACATGGAAAACTTAAGTATCACTCTGGCTTCACATCAACCTTTTTTTTCAGATTTGCACTGTAGTGATTGTGTGTGTGTGTGTGTGTTTGTATATATGTTGTTTCTTTGCATTAGTGTATGTGTATGTGCATGCATGTATGTGCACAGTAATAAACCCGTGGACTGAAAGTCTGTGCTCAGAAGCATAATCAAGTGACTGACTACCAATCGCATGATAATCCCATAAATTTACAATGGGGTATTTTCTTCCAAGGGGTTTAATAGGTTTGAGAATCAGTAAATTTCAAAATCTGAATGTGAAATTGATAGTTGGTCACCTACCTAATATTTACTCTTTCCTCTTTCATTAAAGATTCTAATTATCTCCATACTGGTAATGTTTCCATTTCTACCTACTTTGCATTTAGATGTAATTCCATGACTTTAAATTAAAAGAATCAAGCTGATATTAAAAAAAGAAAAAGAAAAAAACCATGAAGCAGGTGGCTTATAAACAAAAGAAATTTATTTCTCATAGTTCTGGAGGGTGAGCATTCTGGGATCAAGGCTGTAGAAGATTTGGTGTCAGGATAGGGCCTGCTTCTTAGATAGCCTCATTGTAAACTCAAATGGAAGGAGAGGGGAATCCTACTGAGGCCCCTTTTATTAAGGGCACTGCTTCCATTCCTGAGGGCTCCCCTCTCAAGACTTCACCATCCCCTAAAAGCCCATACTTTCTAATACTGTTGATCACCTCAGGGGTTAGAATTTTGACAAAAGAATTCCAGAAAGACACAAACGTTCAGACCATAGACAGAGGTAAGCAGAATAAATCAATACAGAGCACTTTTTTTATTTCAGAATTCTAGGCAGACTCTAAAGTGAATAACATGAAATAATGAAAGTATGGGTAGATACTTCCATTTAGGTCTCTTCCCTTCCCCGTTCTTTTCACCAGAAATGTGGATGTGGTACTTGAAGCTTCAGTGGCCATAATAAAAACATTTTTCAGTACAAGAATGGAAGTCACAGGTGATGATAACAGCAGAGAGGTGCGAGAAACCTGGGTTCTGGGTGAGCTTGCAGATGCTGTGCCAGCTCAGCACTGTCAATCAATCTCAGCACATTTTTATGCAAATGAATAAACATAAGGCGAGGGTTTCTTCCTTTTCAGAAGCCAGACACAATCCCAAATAACATAAGTTGAAGTAGAGGAATACTGAGTGATAAAGGCAGACAAAAATTCTGATCAGAGGAGGAGATATGACACTCACATAATATACTTACATGAAAATTTTAGCACTCCTTTCAAGATTAGAAAAGAAGTTCATGTTGTCCTAAGTTTATGGCTTTTAAAAATAATTATTAAAAATATATTCTTGTTTAGGTTAATTAATAGAAGTTTTATAGTTTGATTTTATTTTTGTTCATTTGTGTGTAAGGATTAAAACTTTTAGCCCAGCCTGGGCAACTGAGGTGTGACCTTGTCTCAAAATAAATTAAAACATTCTGGGGATGCAGGTTGTAGTGCATTTGTCTATCTTGTGCAAGACCTTGGGTTCAATCTCCAGAACTGCAAAAAAAAGCATTCTTATACTAGATTTCCTGATTGCCTAAACATTTTTTTTTTTCCTGTAGGTTCTGTGTGTGTGTGTGTGTGTTTGGAGAGAGAGAGAGAGGAAGAGAGAGAGAGAGAGAACAACCTAGAGTGCTATTCTTATTCTTCTGTAGATGTGTTATGGCAAATTGTCAAACTACATTTTTTTTTCTGAAATATTTTGTTGTGAAATTAAAAACCTGCAATATCATTTCCAAGGTCAATTAGGAAACTGCAACTGAATGTGCAGGCTTTAGATCTTGGTTTTGCTCTTAATTAGATAAGTTCATGAATCACAATGTTCTCACTTACTTGAAATAGATTCCGAGTCACAAAATAAAATTGTGTTTTCAACTTTTACTAGTAATTATTCCTTCTGCACTTTGCATGTTTGTGCTGTGTGCCTGTGTACATGTCAAGGTTAGAAGTACTTTTCTATAATTGCTTTTGTCACACATGCTGCTTCTGTCTTTGCACACATGTGTACAAACACAGTACATATATGGGGAGGCTTAAAATGTGGCAATATACAGAAACATACTTTTCACCTCTTCACCTATATTGTCTTTTTTTGTAAATAAATCATTTGTAAAGAAGTAATTTGCCTTTAAATTAATTAATTAAGATTATCTCTCCAAGTTAGCTTTCATTTGTCATCACTTGATAACTGAGAAACAGGAAAAATGGTTATTTAATTTCTCCTACTACTTATTATCCTCTATTCTGATACATGTTTTATGTATATATCTCTTTATAATTGCCTCAATTATAAGATTATAAGAGGGGCATAATCAAAAAAATACCAACTTTGTCTCTTTACTTTCATACTATTTCACACAGTATGTGGTGTTTTGTCAGCATTAACACATATTTTCTAAATGGATGAATGAATTCCATTTACTGATAAAAATGGTTTCTAATTAAAAATGCTTTTTAAAAATGATGTTTTAGTTGTAAATTTTGTAGGCTATTCAGATTGTCCACTTTAACAGTGGCACCAGATAGAAGGAGGTCTCTTCCTCATGGCAGATTCTTTGAGTTTTCCATAACTTTTTATGTTTGCAGTTGCCCATAATATGCTTAAAAATGTAACTTTAGTGATGATTTTGGGAAAATAAAATATAAAACGTGTTTCAAAGAATCTACCATCGGGAAGAATCCAACTCTTGAAACAGAATTCTCTATGACTGTTTGAAATGAAACATTTCATAGGGAAATGATTTCAATTTTGCCAGTCAGGAAACTGAGGCTCCTGGAAGTTGAACATTGTGTCCAATAGGACCCTTTTTTAGGTTTTGCTAAATCTGCTGACCAGAGCAAAGGCTTTCTGCAGAAAAATGTGATGCTTTGAACAGCATCTTTGGAGTCATGAGATGTGATGTTTTTTTTTTTTACACTTAAGAATTTTGTGACCTTGAAAAAATTGCATAGTACTTCTTAGCCTCAATGATATTAATAATATAGCTTATGGGGTAGATGTGAATAAAACATGAAAAAATGTATCAGTGATTTTCATTAATGTTGCAATGGTATTTCCATTACATATTTATGCATGTTAGTTGCTAGATGTTTTCTGAGGTGAAATTAGGTGACTTTGTTAAGGAGGGAGGGATTGGCTTTCTTTTGGCATATTGTGACTTGGTATCTAAAAATAAATAAAATATTTTAAAATATTCTAAATTTCAATGGTTGAATTTTAATGATCTAATTTTAAGCAAATTAGAATATTAATACTTCTGATAACTAATATTGCATATTTTTATACCATTTAATATTTAACTATACAACTTTTATATATAAGCCCATTTAACTATTTTGAAATGAGGAGACTGTGTTTGGGACATATTTAGAGATGGCTGTGATAAAGATACAACTTACTTGGGCTACAGATATAAAAGCAAAGGCTATATTTGCTTTCCTTTTCCATCTATAGAAATTTAGTTTTTGAGTTCTTAAATTTTATAAAATACACTAAACATATTAAGGTTAAGGACTGACATTATTTCAGTGTACTCTGCCTTAAGGCCAAAAGCTGTCAACAAATATTTTCAAGTCCTCATTGACAGACTATGCTCTCTGCCAAGAATGTAGAGATGAGAGAAAGCAGTGGTTGACCTCACTGAACTCAGAGCTCATCCAGGCAACTGAATAATTGTGCACCATGTGGTGAGTCTTCTGATAAACCATGTGCTGGAAGCACTCTGGGAGGCCCCTCATAGAACAGTCATTCTCAGGCCAGGACTTATAGAGGACGGGTTTAAATATGAGCAAATGTTCCAATATTTCAGGAGAATGAGGATGTTGTTCCAGGCAGTGGGCAGCATCAAACAAGATAGGCCATTACACAAAACCACAGGGAAAGGGGAGGGCTGAATATTATTAAGAAGACTCAAATGCAGTACATAATGAGGAAATAAATTGGATCCTATCCTTAGACTTTTTGAGAAATTGGAAAGCAAAGAATTCCTTTCAACAACCTCTAGCCATTATAGGAGTTTTAAAGATAATTTTTAAAGCTATTTATTACACATAAATTATTGGGTGGTATTTTGTTGAATATCAATCTGGAACCTAGAGAAGAAATGAAACAATTTGCAATCTCAGCCACTCTGCTGACCATGTATTTAGAAATATCATCTAGATTTGAGGCTATATTACAACAATTTTTAAGTCAGATTACTCAATAATAAATACAGATATGATAGATATATAATTTATATTTTTGTTCTCAGCTTGTTCCTCCTACAAATGGGTAATTTCAAGCTATATTTCAAATGACATTTAAAAAATGTTATAAAAATGTTCTGATGGTTTAGGTAGCTATTACCTAATTTAAAAATTCATCTTAATTTATGGAAAATTATTTCCAAATTTCTATTAATGTCTTTTATAATAATCAGGCATAGTCACATTTCCTAATGATGAAAGGCTTTCATCCATTCTAATTTAGAGTTCATGAACTTCTGGCATTCTCTGAATGGAGACCAAGAGAGAGAGTGATTCTCTGAGTAACTACCAAATAGTGAAGGCCATAAAAGTAATTTCACTTAATTTTTTTTCCAGTCTTAAATTCTTTCTTCCATTTTTCTCCTCAATAGTTTCCATTTTTCCTTTCTTCTGAGCATCCTGAAAATTCTCCAAAAATGTGCAATTCACCCTCATTGCACCAGTCTTCATGTATAGTGTAAGTCGTTCATAACTAACCTCCATGTAATAGCAGAGAAAGTTATCATCATCTAATTGAATATTCATAGAGTTTTTTTTCAGCTGTTAATATTTTCAATTACTAAGGATTTTGTCGAGTGGGTCTATCATTCTAAAGTAAAATAAACTTTTGATATACTAATTAAGGATAAGGATTGTCTGCTAAGTAAAATCTCTGCAAACTAAAGTAACAACAACAACAGCAAAACCTTTGTATAAACTAATATAAAAAAAATCCATGATCCTAAATTCATTTTAATTCCAGGAAAAATTATGATTCTGTCAAACATGTTTTGATAACTATGCTTCTGACATGGTATATATGCTTAGAATTCTGTCAATGCCATGTCACTTTTTAGTTCAAATGATTCTTGAAAATTGATGTGGATTGTCTATAATGATTGTGGTTTGGTTCATTTCCTGGCTATTAATGAAAGAGTCGGGGTTAATAGTCTTCAACAGTTTCACTCTTTGAGGTTATTTATTCCAGATAAGTGGTCTGAGGTGAAATCATTATTGCCTAATTATTAGTGAATCTTTTTATACCAAGGATGTTTCTAATATAAAATGAAGTATTTTAGAACCACAAGGACTTTTCTTTTTTATTGAGCACTGAAAGCCAGTCATATTTAAAGAAATAACATCTTTCTGACACGAAGAAAGAAGGAGTGTTTGTGGAATGGCAGATTTGATTCAGTTTTTTTCAGCGATACTCTCTTTTTAGAGCCGTTTCTGTAGAAGTGGTAAGATTTCTTTGTTACGTACTGGAGCAACTTATCTGCTCTGTTCTACACAGAGAGATGTATGTTACCACATTTAAATGTTTAGTTCGACCAATTGTACAGCTTGTTAGAACCATGCTATAATTATGTTATTATTGCAAATATTAAGGTAATACTCATATATTTATTTAAATTTATTTATTAGGTCATCTTGAAAATATGCAGAAAAAAAGCAAATAACTTGAGTTTGCAACTTGAGTCAGGTTATCCTGAGTTTTTAAAGATATTCTTTGAAATTTTATTGCAAATTTTCCTATACTGGGAAACAAAATGATGTCTGGTTTCATCCTTGTAAATCATAACTTTATTACTTAAATTATAAAACAAATATAAAGGACACAACATTTGAAAGTATTACTCACAATTAGAAATTGTTCTAGGAAGTTGCCTGTTTTAATATTTGCTCTGTTTAAGGACACTAATATTAATAGGTGCCATCATCAGTTATGTATGAGAAACATACTGCATTAGGCATGTTATATGTTACATTACTGAAATGCAATTATAACCCTAACTCCCCAGTGTTAGCACAGACTCGACAGAGTGCCTAGTTCCAAACAAGACTGCCTTCACTTTAGATACCATCCATATGTTTGGAAGTCCCCAGGTCATCCATGCTCTGAAAAATTGGCTACAAATTCAGGGGTTCCTACAACTCCCTTAAGTTTGAAAATTCACTCATAGAACTCAAATGCTAACAAATGTTACAGGGCAAACACCTGCTGCACAGAACTGAAGCAACCCCAGCCGTCCTTTCTCACCCAGATTCTTGCAATCACACCACAAAGAGTTTAGACATGTCACTCAGAATAACAGGAGTTTATTAAAAGGAATAGGAAAAGGGAGGGAGAGAAAGGGGGTCTTCTCAGAGAAGGACAGTGCACTCCTCCTGTCATCTAGTTTTGTTGAGGGTTCTGGGGACGTTTCCAGAGTCCACCCAAGTCCACCTCTTGACTTTTGACGGACAGCAGGATGACATCATATTTTCAAGCTCCCACTGCACATGATAACTCTAGGACACTTACATACATGTTGATCAGTTTCGACTAGAACCTGTTTTGACAGATTCTTTGGTTAGGGGGAATTAATCTTACCTCCCTCAGTTCTGGGATCTGTTTGTGTAAGGATCAGAGAACTTCCCCTTTCAAAGTAACTGGGTTCTTATCAGCATTTCAGGCCTGAATTTTTCCTACAGATAACAAGTTGCTTTGTGAGCAATGTAACATGTCCTGTAGACATAAGCCAGGCAGGGAAGCAGTTAAATTACTTTTTTTTTTTTTTTTTAAGAAAGCATAGGGTGGTCAGCACGGTGGACCCAGTTTATAAAATGATTCTCTTAATGGTCTAGGCAACTTTGTGATGATGTGACCAAAATACCTGACAAGAACAATTTAGAAGAGGAAAAGTTTATTTTGGCTTATGGTTTGGGAGGTCTTAGTCCATAGATGGCCAACTCTATAGCTGTGGGCCCAAGAGGAGAGAGAGCATCATGGGGGAAGTGTGTGACAGAGGAAAGCAGCTAGGAATGGCAGTCAGGAAGCAGAGAGACAGGGGTAGAGAGAGAGAGAAAGCTCTGCTTACCAAAGCAAAAGGTATGCCTTCAGTGAGCAGCTTTTTCCTGCCACATCCTACCAATCTACAGTTACCACCAAGTTAATCCCTATTGGTGGATTCCTCCACTGATTAGGTTTCAAGTCTCATAAATGAATAACATCACCTCTTAAAATTCTTGCATTTTCTCACACATGAGCTTCTGCAGGACTCCACGTATACAAACCATAACATTTACCCTCATTTTCCCACCATTCATAGCTTACAATTTTATTACAAAGAATACAAATCAGGTCAAGTCAGATGAAGACATGCATATGGAAAGTTTTGAGAAAGTCCCCAAATGCAGAATTTCTGTATCCTTTCAATGTGGAACCAGGTGTATCACCCTCCTGACACCTTTCCAGCACACTGGCATGTTTACAAACCAGGAAGCTTCAGTGAGCTTCATTATCTGCTGTTTTTATTGATGTTTCTTTATGTAGGCATGATTATACCCCTGGTCATGTGATTGAATTCTATTTCTACTTTCCCTCATCTTCTTGAAGGTGGTTTGCTAATATTATGTAACTAAAGGCCTCAACCCTATAATCTTATAGTTGGTGCTTGTGGGGTAATCAGCCCCCATCCTGAGTCATTTCAATAGCATAAATTCATTCTTGGTTGCAAGGCCTGCCAAGAATAACAAAGGCATTATGTCTATTTTGGAAATTCCAAGGATTTAAGTGTCATCTACCAGGAACCAGGGAGAAAGACAAAATAAGTTATTATATAAAATAGAAACATAAGGACCTGAAATAAGATCATATCACAGGTAGTATTACAGTCAGGGTTCAAATCTAGATCTGCTTGATTTTAATGCCCATTTACTCAGAAATACATATCAGCTGTATCCTGCATGATAGTACATTTTGCCAACTTAGGTTTATTTTTCCTCCAGCGCAAGCTTAAAGAGATCAAACAGCTTGCGTGATATCATCAGTGAGGAAGTGGTAGTGCTGGAGTTTGAATCCATGTCTATCTTATACAATGACTATACATCTGGCCGATAAAAGAGGAATATAAAAAAGAACAGACCGTACAAGATGAAAATTCTATAACCACTGAAAGAATTTTCCTCTAAAAAGTACACTTTGACATTGGGATTCTTACGACCTCTCTAAGAGAAAGGAGTCAACTATTATATTTTCCTATTTCCTGAAACTGTGGTTTAAAAAGACTACTAAAAACTGGAAAAGCCATTATTTTTATAGATTCATGGATTGCTAAGCAAAAATTGGGGTAGGGAGAGGAAATTGCAGGTTGTGTTTCTCTTTATCCCAGCATTCTTCTCATTAACATCTATTCTCAAAGATGATATCTCAAAGACGACAAAGGAGCCTGTATGTTTCATTTGCATAGATTTGGGAATTGTTCTTATAATGATGTATTGTTTGTTTCAAAGTGGCATAGATCAAGATCTGTGAACAAAGCTAGGAAATAAAAGGCAGAATTAGGAGTGCAGTTCAAGATATTGTAGACTGATAGATTATAAAATCCTCATTTCTAAATATCACACTGAAATTCAATAAATGTGCTTCATGTTTGATGTATGACTTTTCCATGGCATGATAAGTGTCCTTTTCCCTTTTTACTTCTTTTTTTTCCTCTCTTTTTAGCTGTTGTAAATATCTAAAAAGATGATATTTCTAAGTCACGGTTGCTGGCTGACCATACACGTGTGCACACACATGTGTGAAGATTTGCAGTTGGTGCCCATGTGATCCAACTGTTGTGTTGTGGAGGTGTATGTAATGCCATGAAACTCAGAAATCAATGGCAGCTAATATTCATTCAAAACTTTATTGACATGTTATGTTTATTGACCTGTTATATTTTAAATTATTGTCCTCTTTTCACTATCAATGACCCTAACATGAATGGCAAGCACTTCCTCAAATATCTGTCTTTTCTTCTTTCTCATCGTTACCTGAAATCCCAGTCTTCTGGGTTCTGTGTTATTTCCTTTCCTTTTCTATTATTTCTGTTCCCTCTTCAATCTGCTAGGGGAAATCTGGGCCATTCTCAAGCAAATTTCTTCCTTCAGTTTCTATTCTTGTCCAGATTTGTTTCACAAATAGGAAATGAGCTGCCAGATAAAATATTATATTTGCAGAGGGGGAGAGGTCAAATTTCTAGATTTTTGTCCTCAACCCATAGTAGACATTCGGTCCATAATCAATGCACTGTTTAATAATTTAGAACAGAAAACATAATAGCAACAACTACATATGTAGAGTGGTTCAACGGGAGACTGTTCCTGATTTTAAAAATTACCAAATGATTTAGGATTAATTTTTTCATCGATTCTACTTGGCCTTTTGACTTCTAAGATAGCTGTATGAGAACTATTGCTCTTGTGAGTCTGTTAGGGTTTGGTATTTCTGGGAATACTAGATTTATCATAATGGGATATAGAAAAATGGTCAAGGTAAGAGCACTTCACTAAATTAATGGAAATAATTCTTTGATAAAAATTGTCAAGGTCGTAAAATGTTAGCAATACCTCCTCCTGTATGTATAGTGTGAGTAATCACATCGTTAATAGACTGAGTCTCATTTTAATATATAAGGACAGTAAGTGAAAAATAACTTTTGTCAGGCTCCAGAAGATATTCCCAACAGAAAAACATTTATATGAAAACTAGAAAAACGTAAAAAAATTCTTGCTGATAAAACGATGTAAGAAATAAAGTTTTGTTTAGTTGCATTTTGTCAAATTTACCTTTTCCACTCTTGAAATCAGATTTTGGAACTTACTAACACTGTCAAGACATGAAAAAGCAGGACCACAACTACTACTGTTTTCATGTGCTGTTGTGGTTTGTAGTTGATCTCAACAATTGTTTTGTTTTATGTTATCTTCCATGCAAATTATCTCAATACAAAATATCTAGAGGAAGATAATTACTTGATAAGCTAGTAAGTTGCAATTCAAGTGAGTACAGAAAACATATTCACAGGCCTTTAAACTATTTAACAAACACATTTCACTGTTTGGGACAAAACATAAAATAATGCAAAACAAAAATTGGAATTTTATGTATTACTCACCTGTTGACATAAAATAGGAAAGTAGCTTAATAATATGCTGTGTTTTTTTCATCCTGTACTTCTCTTATAAAGAACAAACTATTATAAAGTTATGGAAAAAATGTTATAAGACAGTTTTGGAATTGTCTGCTCCCGTTCATTTTAAACCGTCATGCAGCTCCTTGGGCAGACACAATTGTGCCCATTCATTCTGGACATGTGTATTACAGTGTCTCATTTGCTCTGCTATTCTTTTTTCCCACAGAATCTAGTATCTTATCTCTAGCTAACAGAAATACAGTCATCCACCAAAGCTCATGTTCAGTAACTACTTAATTTAATCCTACTGTATCTAGTAAGGATTAACCTTTCTTTGTCGATATGTTTATATCATGAAAATGCTGATAATTCACAAAACTCTCTCATGTAATTTAATCCAAATAACAATTTGCTTTTTGTATTTGTATTATTGTTGCTGTGTTGGGATGAGTAGAAAACAAAATAGTTTCATTATTTCATGGAAAAATAAATGTGCAGATGTTCTAAGTAATCTTCAATGAATGATTTGTTAGTTGTATTTTGTCATACTGAACAAAAAAAATGAAAACACTTACAATACATCCACTATGATTAAGGAAGTGCAGGGTTGGGCATAGAAATATAGAACTACATCAGGTGTTGAGAGTACCACAAGCCAGATGTTAACACATATTCCATGTAACATCTGTCTTTGTTCCAGTATTCTACATCTCTGTTTATGATTCTGATTTTACAGAAGAAATGGAAGAGGAGTTTTATGGAGAACTCAAGGATAAATCACCCTGATTTTGCTAGCAATTTACATGCTAATTGTAATAGTTTGCTCATTAATGATTGGAAAGCCAGTTTTTAGGAACCTCAACAACTGAGAAGAAACTGCCCAGGAATTCAAAGCAAGTCCAGTCTACCTAACTCCCCAACCAGCATAACCTTAATATATATATATATATATATATATATATATATATATATATATATATATA
>NW_026000211.1:23556848-23600065 GCF_001458135.2 Marmota marmota marmota | reverse complement strand
ATATATATATATATATATATATATATATATATATATATATATATCCCTTCAAGTTTTAGTCATTACACTTCATAATTATAAAACTGTGTATATGTAATACACGCATATACATAGTCATATTTTATTTTTAAAAAAGGGGATCTATTACCATAACATATATAAATGGACATTTGCTTGGCATGTTTGTGCACTTCTGTAATCTAAGAAACTTGGGATGCTGAGTATATGTGGTGGACAGGGAGAAAAGCTACAGGAAGCAGGACAGTCACAATTTTAAGGTCAGCCATAGTAACTTAGTGAGGCCTTAAGGAACTTAGTGAGACCCTGTCTCAATAAAAGTAGAAAGGTCTGGGGATGTGGCTCAGTTCCCTGGGTTTGATTCCCAGTACAAATAAATAAAAATAAAAATAAAGGAATAAAGAAATGTGCATTTTGTTTTCATTTTGTTCATTATTAACAAATATTTAATAAAAATTTCAGTTAATATATTATTACATAACTGTTCTCGCTGCCATGGGATAGATTCCCAGATTATGTGAAGAATATCTATCTACCTATCTATCTAGCATCTGCATATCTATTTTAAACTTTAAATATGTTGCCCAAATGTTTTTTTTTTTTTTAAGATGTCTGTGATGAGTCTCATTTTGATCCACAGAGTAGGAGTAAATACTTTTTCCATAAATTTTTGTTTTTTCAATTTTGCAGTCCCAAAGGATAAATAGTAATTGATATGTGGTAAAAGTGATAGGAATATTGCTGCCCATATATGGGAAGATGATGTTTCAGATTACTAGTTAGGGAAACTAATTAACTTAAGTTCACTTTGATAGAAATAATGACCATAGTGGATTGTTACTCAGAATAAAAATAAATATCCAAGAGTCAGTATTTACATAGACAAGTAATTGAATATTAAATATGTCCCATGTTAAGAGTCTAAGATATTGAATAATTTTCCAAGAATTAATTTTACATTCATTATCTGTCATTATCTTGTTGAAATTATAACTCATGATTTTATTTTTTACATAAAATTCAACTCTTAATTCTTTATTATCTTAATATGTATTATATTAGAAAATATAAATAAAATATTTACAATGTACTACTCAAAGACCCAAATTTGAAATTATTTTCAATATGTTCATATTATTCTTTGCCTTTTTGGACATTCTTTCCCAACCAATAAAGTGAAAAATTTCCCAACAATCAAGGAGAACATTTAACAAGTACTAATAATCTGTAACTCTAAGTCACTCATTTTATTTTCATATTTTTATTGACAAGAAGTAGGAAAATTATAAAAATGATACAATTATTCTTATATTGATAACAAATAAAAACTTATTAAAAAGGTTTATTTTCAGCTCTCCCTGAGATAAAATAAATTGTTTAACTATATATTTATTTGATTATACTTTAATATCAACTTTCATTCTGATTATTGAATGCCTACTTAAAACTTTCAATAGATATCTGAAACTTCTTTAAATATTAATCTTGGTTGACTTTTTGGTTTTTATTATAAAGTACTTTCAGGTAGAGGGTTAAATTTTTCTTTCTTGTGGTATTTTTAATGTACTTGTAATTCATTTAAATATCTTTAAAGGTCATAGTAATTTCTTTTCAGTGCAAGTCATTTTGTGGCATATTTTCTTCTCAGCACTTGCAGAATTATACCTGGAGTGTTTATTTACATAGAAATAAGTTTATAATAATCCTTCCCCCCAAACATTAGAACTTCTCCAGTTAAATTGAGAATTATGTTTTCATTTTCTTTAAAGTCCTCAAAATAAGGCTGCTTGCTATTTTGAAGAAAATAGGAATAATTTTTTAAAAATGAAAAACTTGAGTATTTTCTTATATTGAACAGCCAACAAATTCAGAAACTTTCAGTACAACTATAAACCAAACAGGTGGTTAAACGTAATCTACGCATCTAAGAAAGAAGAGAATATACATGCCACCTATGTATTTTTATACTCATTGTATTTTTTTCCCTGTACTTATTATGGTCTTATTTTCAAAACTCTTCCCTCAGAAGGGAAGATAGATTGAAAAGCGTTCTCTCTAGTCAACTCAAAATTTCCTTAGCTCAGTCTCATTAATTATCTTTTGATTTTTATGCACATTAATCAACTTGATCTTTTTCAAAGACTTGTTGAGTATGAAATATGAATCTGAGTGTTCTAAACCTACTTTCCCCTAAACTCCCATGTGGATGGATCCTTAGTTAACTTAAAATTATTAAAGCAGAGCTGGACGGTAGAGGGTTTCTGTGCATTACCTTGTTTTGAATTATAGTGAAAGATTTGTTAAAAAGTTGGCACATGCTAAGTTCTACCTACTGGTTTTTTCTAGGAGAATATATTGTGACCAAATAGGAAACTTCAGAGAAATAGTACCTTCATAAGCTTAGGGGAGATTGACAAATCAATTCAATTAATGGAAATACATGTGGCAAAAAGGTAAAAGCAAAGGGTCACGGGTATAAAAATCACAGGTGTTGGATTTAGACATAAGGGTTGAAGTCATCAAAATCTCATGAGCCAGAATGAATTCCTTAACTTTTAAAACATTTTTTTCCTCATATGAAATACTATTTACTGAGAAAATTATTACAGACAGTAAATGAGATAAAGTACATACAAATGTATATAAAGGAATGCTTCCTTATTCAAAAATAGTTATTGAATGCCCATTCCAGACACATTTTCTAGCTCTCTAGATATATAAGAAGCAGGACAGAAATAGTTATTAATCTCATTAAAATTTGATCTTATTAAAATTTTATCTTAGACTCCAGGACAAGATGATTTATCAACTGACAGCAATCTAGTCTTTTTAAAATACAGATAATTCCAGCATGGTTTAACACATTCTAGGCTAAATGCTTAATTATTAGAACTGATAGGAAATCAAACATAATTGATTTAGACTCCATAAGGTAAGTAGTTTCCTTTGCTACATGGTAAAATTAACACATTCTATAGATGTATAATTTTTAAAAAATATTTTCAAATAAAATACATAACATATGATGTGTTAAATAAATAATAATTAAAATTCATATTGAAAAGAAGACCTTGTTCTACCTATCTCTATCCATAAATCCTATAAGCGAAATTCTTAAGTCAACAAGTTAAGGAAAAAGTAAAATATTATATTACAAGATTTAGAAATTCACCTAAGAAGAAAAAAAAAATTAGCTTGATAGAAAAATTTTAAAAATCATCAAAATATAATAGAAATAAATGGTTTAAGCAAAAAATAAATCCTATAGCAAAATCAGAATCAAAATTTCAACTGCAAATTTTTAAATTACTTATTTTTGTTGTATTTATGAAAACTCAAGAAGAATGTACTAATGACTTAATCATTAACCAAAAATATATAAACTAGTATTAACCAAAAATGTATAAACTAGTTCTAACTCAGTATTGTGGTGTGGGGGATAAGCATTGGAAAGTTAGATAAATACTATAAAACTGAACCCAGAAGCCTAATATCTATCCATACTTAAGAATATTATAAAAAAGAAGAAGCAATATAACACTTGATTACAAATTACAAGACTATTTTAAACATATTATAATAAAATAATGAATTAGAGTTAATCAATTAGATAGTAAAATTACATGTGTGGCAAATACATTCCAGTTTAATGAGAATTTAATATATGAAAAAGCAGTATTTCATTTCATCAAAATAGTTCATTTTAATTCGTCATGTGATATCACATCTATAGGTTGTATGAAACTAAAATGTTTGGAATTTGCTTTAATCTGGATTCAAAATGACTCTCAGAGGCTCATGTGTTAAAATATCAATCACAGCCTGTGGTGCTATTAGGAAGTGGTGGAACTTTAGGAGGGGACCTACAGGAAGGGAGTTCGTCCATTGTGTGCATGCCCTTGAAGGAGATATTAAGACCCTGTACTTTCCTCTCTCTGATTTTTTGCTTCTTAGATTCCATAAGGTAAGTAGTTTCCTTTGCTACATGCTTCTCACAAAGATGTACTACTTCACCACAGGCCCAAAGGCCACGGGGCAAAGAGAAACTGGACTAAACCTATGAAACTTTGAGCCAAAATAAATCTTTTGAATTTTTAAATTTATTTTTTTTCAGGTATTTTGTCATAGCAGCAAAAAGCTAACACAAGATTATATTTCACAGAATACTTTTAGACCTATTTGACAGCATGGAATTTAAAGAATTCTTTTTAAAAAATCTGAAAGTATGAATGAAATGTAAAGTTATAACTCTAGATAGTTAATGTAAATCCCAAAAAACAAAAATATAGTAGATGCACAAAATATAAAGAGGAAAAATATCAAACAAACATATAAATATACATAGAATCACAAAGAAAGACAGCAAGAGAGGAAGAAGAAATCACAAAACAGTAAAACGATAATGAACAAAATTACAATAGTAAGTTCAAACTAATCAATAATCACTTTAAATGTAAGTGGGCTAAACTTTCCAATAAAAAGATATTTATTGGGTAAACACACACACACACACACACACAGAGAGAGAGAGAGAGAGAGAGAGAGAGAGAGAGAGAGAGAGAAAGAGAGAGAGAGAGAATAAGAACAAAAACAATAAGAAAAGCGATAAGCAAGATCTAATTATGCATTGCCAGTCAGAGTCAATTTACTTTAGCTTTAAAGACATGTTAAAAGTGAAGGAACAGACAAAAAAGGAAAAGAAAAGAAAACAAACAAAAAAAATTCTTCCAATAAAGCTATGGTAAACTAAACAACATGGTGTGGGTTATGAAAAGGACACAGAGTTCAGAAAAAGTGACCCACCTAAATACATTCAAGTAACAAAGTTTCCAAGAGTACATAATGAAGAAAGGACAATATCTTTGATAAATGAGAAAACTAGCTATCTGCATGCAAAAGAATGAAATGGGACCCTTATCTTACAAAAGGTACAAAAACACTCAAAACATTAAAAAACTAAATATAAGTCCTGAAACCATACACTAGAAGAAGACAGGGAAAATTCGCTGACATTGGTGTTGTTAATGATCTTTCCTAGGCAAGAAAAACAAAAATAAAGAAGTGAGAAAATAGCAAATTGAAAAGTTTCTGCACAGCAAAGAAACAACAAAAATGAAAAAGAAACCCACAGAATGGGAGAAAATATTTACAAACCATATGTCCAATAAAGAGTTAATATCCAAAATATATAAGGAATGCATGTAAATCAATAATTAATGACCTACTTAAAAACAGGAAAAGGACCTGAATAGACATTTTCCCAAAGAAGACATATTAATGACTAACAAGTTCATAGAAAGATCTACATCACTGATCATCAGGGAAATGCAGATTATAACTCACCATGAGATAGTGCCTCACACTTATTATAGTGGTTACTATCAAAAGATGACAAGTGGTTTCAAATATGTGGACCAAAGGAAACTCTAGTATACTGTTTCATGAAGATACATATTTTTATAGTCATTATGGAAAATAGTATGGAGTTTCCTCAGAAAGCTAGAAATAGAATCAGGATTTGATCCACCAAGCCCACTACTGGGTATATATGAAAAGGAAATGATAGCAGCACCAATAGAGATATTTGTATTCTCATGGTCATTGTAGAAATATTCACAATTTTCAAGATAAGGAAACAATGTATTCATGGGTGGGCAGATGGATGGATAAAGAAAAATAAAGAAAACATTGTACAAACACATGCACACATGCATCACACACATATCAGACTATTACAGAATCCTAAAAAGAAGGAAGTCCTAACATTTGCTATAATAGGGTGGTACTGTAGATCATTAGGTTAAGTGAAATAACTGTGCCAGGCACAGAAAGACAAATGCTACATGACATCACTTATATGTGGAAACTAAAAATGTCTGACTCAAAAGTAGACAGAATATTGGTTACCATATTGGGGATTGGAGGAAAATGGGAAAATATTGGTCAAATGGTATGGATTTTCTTTCAAAGGATAAATAAGTTCTGGAGATCTAAACTACAACAAGATGATTATGGTCGATAATAATGTGTTTTATACTTGAAGTTTGCTGAGAGTAGGTGTCCTGTGTTCACACACTCACACACACACATGAATAGCAATTTTGAAGTGATTTATATGTTAATGACTTTGACTTTGTTAATCATTTCATAATACATATAGTCATCATACTTCTTAAATATTTACTTTTTGTAGATCATATCTCAATAAAGCAGGAAAAATTAATAAGAAATTGAGAACATTATTTTGAATAATATTTCCATGTATTTGATAGATAATAGTTTTTAATAATTGATAAAAAGACCAAAAAAAACCTAAGAGAAATTAACACAAATAAGAACAAATAATTCAGAGATACAAATTTTAATTCCTAAAATGAAACTTGAAAAAGTACTACTATTCAATCTCACTTTTAGCCAAATACATAGCAATTAATATCAATTGGCTTTTTCCCCTAATTTGCATACTGGTAAACATTTTTTAAATGAATTGTGATATCCAAACCTGATGAGAATATGAGGAAAGTGTACTCTTATATTTCTGATGGAATTTTGGTCTGAAACAGCTCTGGCAAAACCAGTCTTTCACTATCAATTAAAATTAAAGTAAATCTTACCATTCAACAAGGAATCAAAACATTTGAATTCTATACAGTAAAAATAAAAACCACTAGTAAGTAATACTACATTAACATCATTGTTAAATATAATACTAATTTTATGGTGTGAGAAAACAACTTTAAGTGAAATGTGACTACCAATATTAGATTATATTTTACATTATGCTACTTTTAAATTATGCTACTTTGTATCACAGGATGTCATGAAGCCAAAGCAAATAGCAAGCAAGCAATTAAGTATGACACCTGCATACTTGGTGACTTAGAGAACTTTTCAGATTTATCACAGTTGTCCACCCTTATCTGTAAAGGATGTATTCCAAGATTCCCAGTAGATACATTCCAGGACTTAATACCAAATTCTATATATACCATGTTTTTCTCTATATACCTATAATAAAGCTTATTTTATGAACTAAGCTCAGTAAGAAATTAACAACTAATAAAAAATTGGCTATTTATAAAAATATACATATACTGTGATAAAAAGTATGTGAATATGGTTCCTCTCAAAATATCTTACTGTGCTATACTCATCCGTCTTGTGATCATGTGAGGTGATGTCTACTTAAACCAGATGAAGTGAGGTGAATGGCTTAGGTATTGTAACAATGTTAGCTTACTTACTTCATAAGGGTCATTTAAACAAAAGCATGGGGTGCCATGACAATCCATCAAACAGCTGAGATGGATATGAAGTAAGTGATGAGTGGATAGACTATACACTGTGGATATGCCCACAAGGGGGTAATTCACATTCCAGGCAGGAGAAAGTGGGATAGTATAAGGTTTTCTTCATGCCACTTGGAACATTGAACAGTTTAAAACTTATGAGTTGTTTATGGTGGGAGTTGTTCATCTAGTATTTTTCAGACTGCGGTTTATTGTAGGTAACTGAAATCATGGGAAGAAAACCTGTGCAAAAGGGGGAACTTCTATAGCTATTTGGTTTTCAAGTCGACTGTCAAGGCCTCGCAGTGCTTTCTGTTCAAGTAATGCTTATGTTACTTAATAGCCCCCAAACATAAGGGTAGTGATGCTGTAAATTTAGATATGCCAAAGAGAACCTATTAGGTGTTTTCTTTAAGTGAAATGGTAAAAGTTGTCCACTTAATAAGGAAACAAAAAAATTTGCTGAGATTGCTAAGATATATCATAAGAACAAATAGGAAAAAAAACCCACCCCCACTATAGTATATATAGGGTACCGTACTAGTTGTGGGAAACTAATTTTGATACTGCTCACTTTGTTCTTGAAATAGGTATGTTTATATTCATACATGTATATATGATCATTTATTTACTTTCATTTATTTACAAATATGTTTGAAGAGCTTCCTCTTTTGTAGCTTCTGATGTAAAGATAAACAAAACTCAACCATCCCTGTCTTCATTGAATCAATTAAATGGTGATGGATAGTATAGAAGAAAAAGAACAAGATATAGATACAGAGTGAAGCATTGTGTATAGTGTTAACTAGTGTCAACACATTAACACAAAAATGATAAGTTATCTTCCAACCCTGGTTCTTATATTAGGTCTCAAGACTTTTTAGAAATGACACTTTTACATCTTCAGAAGTATCATTTATTCATCTTTTTAGAAAAGGGTTCTTATTTGGTCATTTTTCAAAACAGCTTGACTATTTAATAATATTATTTTAATCAGAATTGGGTCTCAATGCTGCTAAGAAGAATTTCCATATCCATTATTTTTGTAAGAAGGTGTTATAGGTCAAAAGTCTTAAAGTGTTTGCATAGTAATAATACACCTAAATGTATTTTTATTGTTTTTTTCCCCAAGGTGAGTTCTCTGATATGTAATTGTCATTCTGATTGAAAACTATTGTACATTACAGAAACCCTATGTCTATTGAGATCTTTCATGCAAAGTGAATGTGCAATGTGAAGTCTTTTTTCTTCATTGTATCTATGGGCTTTCTCCTCACAATTCACATCCCAAGACTTGGGTGAGAATAACTTAGTTTTGGGAAGCATTTCCCACTTATTACCTGTGGGACCCTTTACTATTAGAATTTTGCTATTACAGAGGAAAATATACTAAAAAATTAACTAATCAAAAATTATGGTTAGATGCTTTTTTCAGTTGTTATTGCATGACAAATCACTCCAAAATGTAGTGAATCAAAGCAATAATTTTAATTTGCTTGTGATTTTATGTGTCAGGAATTTAAGAAAGGCTCAGCTGGGTGACTCACTTTTATTCCTCATGACATCAGCTGAGGGGTCTTCATGCCTGGAAGAACAACTTGCAAGAGGTTCTCTCACATGGCTGGCACATGATGATCACTCTCTGCTGGGATCTTAGCCAGGAATATTAGTTGAGATTGTCAGACAAGGGCTTTGAGCCCTCTTTCTGTGGACCTCGGTCAATCTCTGCGTCTTACCATGGGAAATCTGATAAGCTGCAAATCTTCTGATGCCTTATCTCAGATTTTCCAGAACAATCTTTCAATTACACTGACGCTTCCAAACAAGTAACTAATGTCAGCACAACCTCAAGGGGATGGGGGGATTATCTGTTAATGGAAAGAGCAGTAAAGACTCTGAGCCATCTTTAATCTACCACACTAAACCTGAGTTCTTTCTCTGTTTCTACCCAAAGTTCTAAAGTAGCCTTTACCATCTGATAGAAATTCAGTTTCAAACTGCTAATAATATCCTGACCTTAAATCTAGAAAATTTTCATTTTATACACCTGCTATAGTTGAGAATATCAAGATTTTATAAAACAAAATCTTTGGAAGGTGGTTTCTTGTCATTGTGAAATTAACAAGGATCATAATTTATAATACAGGAAATTTTTCCTTCTGCTTTTTATGTCCTTTAACTCACCCAATAATCCAAACAACTCTGAGTGAAAAATACTAGTATTCTCTTGACTTTAAAGAAGAGTTGAGTGACATTTAGAGCTATTGAATCAGTTGCTTAAGGCTACACATAAAAAGTGTCAGATTCATGTTTTAGAAAACATCAATATGCCTCTGTAGACTAAAATTTGAACCTCTTACTTTGCTTTTCAAGATATTTAAGCAAAAAGATACATTTTAAAGAATTCTGTCTTTAGGTGCAACTTAAAATTTCATTTCAAAAGTCTGTATCTTTCCCTTCAGATAAAATGCCTGATTTGACATTTAGTCTAGACATTGCTGGATAAGCTATCATTTGTATTTATTTTGTATTTATTGTAACATCCATAAACAAATGATAATAATATACTCCTTTCTATAAGCTAGAAAAGCAAGCCTGTGTTTCTTAGGAAGATAACAATCTCCAAGTGTTTGCTTCTAGTAATTTCATTAGCATTATTAAGCTATTATTTTGACATTATAACTTTTAAATGTCAATAAAGAGACACATGAATTTGTAATGCCTTCATTCATCCCTCCTTATGAAGATCCTTGACATGAAGATTGAGAATTATTGCTCTGTTGAGAATACTATAAAATATTTTCAGTAACATTGGAAGGAATTTATAGATACGTTTAAGAAACATTTGTTGTGTACATTTGACATCAATGTCATTATGTAGGAGAAAGCAGAATATATTTATCCTTTAAGATATTTACAATATGAAGGGAGACATAAGGAGATCCAATTGAAGATTGCAAAGCAATTTATAAAACTATCTATAGAAATGGGCCCAATACATTTCCAATTAATTCCATCATGAGAATTCGGGTCAATATCTATTTTTGATGGACTTGTGATGAAGTAAAATACTATAGAACGTTTCAGATTGACTGCATTCTTAATATTTTTTAAAATGACATTTTATTTTTTCTTAATGCTGAGAAGAAATTTGAAAATAATTATTTTTTTATGCTGTGAAGCACATTTCTTAGAAATTCCTTAGCAGGAAATAAAAGCACAACACCTGTCACAGAATGAAAAGGGCAGAATGATGTGTTGGAGAATGACATTCTCAGAGTGAGAAATTCGAGCAGATTTCTTAGTGGTATGTCATGTTAGGAAAGCAGGAAGCATGCTTTAATGTTATATTGGTGATTTGAATGCGAGAGGTGTGTTGTTTTTGCAGCTTATGGAGTTAAGAGTTTTCCATTCTATGGATGGCAAACTGGTTTGAATATCTGAAGCCCCCAAGTTGCTGAGTTGAACAGATGCATCTTTGGAAGGTCACAGTGTTTTACAAGTAAAAAAGCATTTTTCCCCCATAATTGAGAGACTGCAACTTATTTTTAATATTATAAAACCTAAACCTAGACAAATATATTTGCCATTTATAAATGTTGCATTTTAAATGTAAGGGTAAATATATTACCATTCCTTCCTGTTGTTGCAGATAACATAAGGCAAAACATTATGAACCTGATTAAATTGCAGGGTTCATTAAAACAAAAACTGATCAAGTGAGCAACCAAAGCTTAAATATTTAAATCATGATTCAATTAGTAATTTTCTGGAAAAAAAATATGTATTACTGTCCCTCCCAGTATACTTTTAAGCCTGCAGTTTTCGTACAAAAAGAGTTTATGAAGCTGGAAATGTTATTTGCTATGATGATTTCAATAACTACAGGAATAAACAGAACAGGATAGAAGTAGGTGATGGGTGATTTAGCCTGAATGTTCTTGTGGCAATGACAAATAAACTTATGCAGGCCATATCCACCTTGTCAGAGTGAGTCATCAAGCCTAGATATCCACATGCAGTTATGATAATTAGACATGGCCATATTTTTGCTTGTTTTGCCTACCTGAGAAGCAAATCATACTATTGGCATAATGTGAGGTGTTAGTAATTACCAATTATGTTGAGTGATTTATGTGGCAATAGATTACAATCAATTGCGTCTCTTTCATTCTGTTAGCAGGTTGATTTGCATCATCTTATGTAATTATTATAGACTTTTACCTTAAAAATGAGACCATGAAAGCTTAGAGCTTTGCACATTTATAGGCCCCAAATTTGAAACTGGCCTACTCTTAACTCCTCTATTTATAACTTGCAGATGGTTATTTATTTTTCAAGGAAAACATCCAGAAGTGAGCCAAGCAGCTAGAACAATCTAAGTAGACCATACCATTTGATTCCTTTGTGGTATAGAATTATTGACCATTTAGTAATAATCTCTACCTTCACCTTGAGAAATTTACATGAAAAACTGTGAGGTGATAAAATGTGAGAGAAACAAGTTAACGTTATTTGACGAAGCAGAAGAGAAAGAAAGGAAAAATGGATATCTTCGCACAGTGGGTTGAATAGTGCCTCCCCAAAAGTCTTGTACACCTAGAACCCCAACATGTGACTTATAGGAAAACCCATCATTGCAGATGTAACTACTAAGGATTTCAGGATAAAATCATCTTAGATTCATCCTATAGGAAAAATCCTGGGCATGAATTCAAATTCCTGATATTTATAAAAGAAAGGAGACTGATACTGTATCTGGAGAATAAAAAGGAAGAAAGCCTTGAAAAACAGGAGCATAGACTGGAGTTAAGCTGCCAGGAGCCAAGGAATGCCAGGCGGCACCAGAAGCTGGCAGAGACAAGGGTACATTCTCCCCTAGAGTTTTGGAGACAGCATGTCCCCACTGATAGCTTCACTTTAGAATTCTGGCTTCCAGAACTGTAAGGAAATGAACCTATCTTGTTTTAAACCATAAAGTTCATGACAATTTATTATGAGAGCCTTAGGAAACTAATACGTCATATAAATTATTTAATTCCACAAATTTGGAGATTATTCTTAATATAAGAAGTGAAAAAGAATATTGCCTTTTGTCTGTAAAACAATAAAAATATGTTTTCTATGAAACCATAAAGGTAGATTTTGCTTAATAAAAAGTGAGTAGGTTTTATGTTTGAATAATGTTTCCACATTTCTAATCAGACACATACGGCTGTCAAAAAGTGCAATACAATGATATTTAAAAGTTTCACTTTGATTTCATAAGCATAGCAGCTACATTGGTGATGCACACTAATTAAGATATTCCCCACGTAGGGTTGACTTATCTTAGAAAAGCTTATTCAAGATGAGTGGATGGATGGATGGATAAATAGATATAGATAGATAAATAGATAGATAGATGATACATATTGGGTAGGATGAGTTTTTACTTGTGCAGTTTAGATTAAATTTACCAATAGTTCTATTGATTTTAAGCCACATCCCCAGCCCAATTAGTAGGTATTTTTTATTCACTCATATATTAGAATTTCTTTTTGATTATTTTGCAGTTTTGAATTTCTTTTAGTCATTATTGTCATTGAAGAACATCCTTTCATTTATCTTTTATTGTTAAAATATTTGGAGATTAATTTTTCCTAAGGGAAAAAAACCTTCTTTAATAAAAACCATGTTTAATTTTATGTTAATTTTATTCAAAAGATATTTTACTGAGTATAGAAATCTAGCTTGAAACATTTTCTTTTAGCAATTTAAGTATGTCATACCACTATGGTTATCTCAATAATAACTGAACTATCTCAGTAATAGTTGAAAATTAATGCATATTTTCTTCAAATAATTCAAAAACTGTTTTTATATGACTGCTATGAATTTGCATTATAGGATTGACTGATTTTATATTTCATTATCTCTTTTTGATTTTCAACAATTATAATGCAATGTATCTAGCTATGGGTAGCATCCATTTGAAAAAAAAGTAATGCCAAGTCCAAAAACAAAGGCTTGTCTTGGTGCTGATTTTATTTATGATGTCAGAAAAAATAAAAACAAAAGAATATATTCTAAACAACAGGATAAATACTGTAGAAAATAAATAAGTAAGGCACATGAGTTTTCTTTCACAGGGTAAGTTTTACAAGATATTTTAATTGAGAAATGAAAGACTATTGGAGACTATTAAACTTGGAAGGAAATAGAAACACAAGTCACATAATGAAAATTGGTAGAAGTATTTTTCCCTTTCTCCTACTTTACTTTCAAGAAAGATACTTCTCCAAATACAAGAGAACCTCTATTTTCTTCTGGATAAATGAGTTTCCATTATAAAATTTTCAATTATATGTTTTATTTTTCAAGGTTTAAAATGGAGTTTCTGATATACTTTTGTGGTAAAATACTTCATGGTGGATTGGATGTGATAGGGAGTAACAGGAAAGAAAAAGAAACAGAATAAGAGGTAGACATAGGTTGAAGATTAATGCTTCTAACTGGGTCAAGCGGGTGGATAGTGGTGACATGTACTGAATTTTGGAAGACTGAGGTGGTGAAACACATTTGAGGTCCACATATCTACATTTTAGATATGCTACTTTTGCCATGAGTGATATATACAAATGGCATTTGGATATGAATGTACAATTCAAAGAAATGCCCTTTACCTGAGGAAAAATTGAAGTCATCTGCATATAATTTGTATTTCAAACAGCTACATTTTGAGTATACCCAGTACAGGTTTAAAGAATAGAGTGGAGTCTCAAGATCAAGCACTTTGGAATGTAGAAATCAAGAATAGGAAAATTATCTGAATGCTCTTGTAAGAGAATGAACGGCCACGATTAGTAAAAGAAGAAAGTTTTTCAAGAAAAAAAGATGTATCAGACTTTGAAGTGCTCAGTAGGAACTGCAGCCATGCAGATCATGATCAACTTTTATCAGGAGTTTTGGAAACCAGGTGGGGGCAGAAAAGCACGTACTGGCTTTAAGAATTAAAATGGGGCTGGGGATGTAGCTCAGTTGGTAGAATGCTTGTCTCACATGCACAAGGCCCTGGGCTCAATGGCCAGCACCACACACACACACACACACACACACACAGAATTAAAATGGGAGAAACTGAAAACTATCTTTAGAAATATTTGTTTTGAAGCAATACTTAGGAACAAGATGCAGAACGACCCATGTGTCAAGCAAGAGTCTGTACCACAAGAGGAACAACTGGTAAGCCCATGTTGTTCTTCAAAGAATAAGAGAGTTTCATAGTTTAGTGACGAAAAGTGTAGCTGAGGTTGAACAACATAAAGAAACTTCAATTACGTAAAGGTACAACTAAGGGTCTGTTGTAATTCTCATTGAAATTCTATGGCAATTCACTAAAAAAGTGTAATTATACCTTTGGTGATGAAAAAATAAAAGAATAAGGATGTTAAAACTTCTGAAATAAGAAACAAAAGACAAGGTGTGATGGTTCATCATTTGACCGGCTTGAGAGATGCTTAGAAAATTAGCATGGCACACTTCTGGGTATGTCTCTGAGGGTGTTTCCAGCAGTAATTGGCACGTGGGTCAGCAGACTGAAGGCGGGTGGTTCACTGTGAATGTGGGAAGCACTATCTAATAAGCCGGGGAAAGATTTAAAAAAAAAAAAAAAAAACCAGAAGGAGGAAGCCCTACTAGGTGCACAGATCAATTCTTTAGTAGGTGTTCTATTTGCTGTTTGCATTGCCCAGTCATCAGATCCAGCTTCTTCAACCTTTGAATTTGGACTCTTGGGAACCATCAGCCTCAAACTGGGTTGTCGTCCTTGGTTCCTCTTACTCTGAGGCTCCAAAGTTTTGTAGAGAGAAGTTACTTTTTCTCTAGTTCTCTGGCATGCAGATATCCAGCCTCTGCTTGTACAAGCCAAGCTAATAAATTCCCTTTTACAGGTTTATGTCTGTGTATATATACACACACACATACATATATATATTACTTATAATATATATTTATAATGTATTATATAATATATATAACTTCTAATATATATATATATATATAATTTACTGGAGAAATTGCATACCACATACATTGGCCTCACTAAAATTTATGACATTTTTATCTATCTATACTCATTCTATGGGCTTTGTTCCTCTGCAGAATCCTGACTAATAAAATAATAAAATAAGGTCATTAGCTAAAAGTAATGCATGAGAAGATTAAGTGAAAAATATGAGAAATAGTCAGAACAGAGAATAACAAAAATGGTATTGGCAGCAAACCAGACATGAAGACCAATGAAAAAGAATATAAGACACAGAGAGAAAGCCACGTAAATACACTTATATCATACTAGAAAAAGGGGCCAAAACATACATTGGAGAAAAGATAGCTTCTTCAACAAATGGTACTATACAAACTGGAAATCCATATGCAGCAAAATGAAATTAAACCCATATCTCTCACCCTGCACAAAACTCAACTCAAAATGGATCAAGGACTTGGGCATTAGGCCAGAGATCCCGTGCATAATAGAAGAAAATGTAGGCCCAAATCTACATCATGTTGGCTTAGGAACTGACTTCCTTAACAAGACTCCTAAAGCATAAGAAGTAAAATAAAAAATCAACAAATGGGATGGTATCAAACTGAAAAGCTTCTTCATAGCAAAGGAAACAATCAAGAATGTGAAAAGAGAAAATCTACTGAGTGAGAGAAAATCCTTGCCACCTCCCTCAGAGCAGTAACCTCCAAAATATATAAAAAACTAAAAAATTTAACACCAAAGCCCCCAAATAGCCCAATTAATAAATGGGCAAAGGAACTGAACAGGCAGTTCACAGAAGAAATACATTTGGCCAACAAATATATGAAAAAATGTTCAATATCTTTCAGTTAGAGAAATGCAAATTAAAACTACACTGAGATTTCATCTCACTCCAGTCAGAATGGCAATTATCAAGAATACAAGTAACAATAAATGTTGGCAAGGATGGTGGGGAAAAGGTACATTCATACATTACTGATGAAACTGCAAATTGGTGCAACCACTCTGGAAAGCAGTATTGAGAGTCCTCAGAAAAAATAGGAATGGAACCACCATTTGACACAGTTATCCCACTTCTCAGTTTTTACCCAAAGGACTTAAAATCAGCATAGTATATTGATATGGGCACATCAATATTTATAGCAGCTTAATTCACAATAGCTAAACTATGGAACCAACGTAGGTGTACTTCAACAGATGAATGGATAAAGAAAATATGGTATATACACAATGGAATATTACTCAGCCATAAAGAAGAATGGAATCATGGCATTTGTGGGTAAATGAATGGAACTGGAGAATAACATGCCAAGTAAAAGAAACCAATTGTCCCGAAACCAAAGGCTAAATGTTCTCTCTGATATGTAGATGCTAACTCACAATAAGGGGGAGAGGTTGTTAGAGAAGAATAGAAGTACTTTGGATTAGACAAGAGGGAATGAAGTGAAGGGACAGGGAATGAAAATAGGAAAGATAGTAGAATGAATGGGACATCACTATCCTCTGTGCTTATATGATTATACAACCAGGGTAATTCTATCTCATGTACAACCAGAAGAATCATATTTTATACTCCAGATGACTGTCATGTATAACTAATAATGAAAAAAAAAAGAAAACTAGTTCATGGATAATAAAAAAAAGAAAGAAAGAAATATTTGTACAGAGTATCATGGGTTTGGGGTTGTAGTAGGAGGTAAAATGGGGAAGTACTGTGAGGCCTGAACGTGGAAAGCCTAGCAAATGCTGTGAGATCTTTTGACATTTGCTATGAATGACTGGAAACCCCTGCAGGATTTTGAGCAGAAGTAATATTTTATCTGACAGACATGTTCAATGAGGTCTTTTGTCTGCTCTGCTGAGAATGAGAAAAGGTTGCTTTGGGGATATGTTTTGAAGGTAGAGTTAACTTCATTGTTTTATATTGTCTGTGAAGTGGAAGAGAAAGACAATAAGGAGACCTCTAAGTGCAGGTGAGAGTGTTTTTCTTGTTAAACTTAGAAATCGTGGAATCAAGCACTTCATACTGATATAAAAAAGACAGAGAATAGCAGGTTTGTGCGGTAGGGACAAGAATTTTGATTTTGACAGGTAAATGGAACTGTCTAGAGGCTCTTATGTGGATAGGTATATTCCAACAATGTAAATAGGAGTCAACAACATGTACTGGTGTTTAGATTCTTGAAACTGGTGGGTCTCACGTAGAGAGTTTGTATCATTAGAGGAAGTACCAAATAATGCCTATGAAACTCCATATTTTAGAGGGTGGGAGATAAAAAAAAGTTCCACTAAAGTTGTTGATAAGATGAAAGAGCAGAGCAAAAAGGCTTAAGTGAAATCTTTTTTTCCCCATCTTCCCTCTCATTACTTTTCTATTCTTTTTAATTCTCAGTTTATTTGTTTTCTTGCTTACAATTTTAGCTTCTTTCTAGTTTTAAAAATCTTTTTTTTTCTTTTGATCTTTCCATCTGAGGCATATTTTAAGCAATGCCTTACTTGTTGAGTGCCATATTTATTACTAAGATTCCACATGTTTTCTTCAAAGAATTACTGGGACTCTGTAAGCGACTGTCACATTTAACATGGTTTACATATAAGACTGCTCTCAAAGCATTTCATAATATGGTTAGTACAGACAAAAGACTATTCTTTTCAATGATTTAAGCAGATTTTAGCATACCCTTTTCAAAGTAATTATGAGTCTTGATCAATGTGATTACTTTTGCATGTGATAGAAACTTGAAATTGGAGAGCCATCCTAAGGAGGATGAATTTAAGATGACACGATTGTATAATTTGTGAATGATTAAAGATAGAAAATAGTCTGCATTTATGGAGGAGAATCATTCTGAACATTTTTAGAGGAGGGAAAAAAACTTCATAATCTACAAAAAAGTAGCTGATTGAGTACATAATTTTGAGGTACTATTAAAAATTCCCAAAGCACCATTAAGCTGGGGAACACTGTACTTTAAATAATAGAGAAACCCAGTCCCATACTTTTGCATCTCTATGATTCTTTTCTTTTGTGGGGGTTGCTAATTTAACAGAAATTTAAGCTAATTTTAGAAGAAATATTCTGATTTGCTCATTATTCTTCCAAACTCACTTGGGAACATCTGACAAACCTTTTCGAAATTTTGTTATCTGAGAGCTGAATGCATCTTACATATAAATGAAGCTGTGTAATGGTAATGTAATTCTGGAGCAGGTTATTAGAAATAATAATGTCTCTGGGGAATTAAGAAGCCCTTGGCTATGTTTTGAGAACTAGAATATCTCAAGGCCATAATGTTGCCTGGCTATGGAGGCAATCCTTTCTTGGAGGAATGTAAGTCATGTTTAAACTTCAGCTGAAATTTTCCTGTGGAAAAAAAAAGTCTATGTGTTTCTCTAACTATAGAGTCCAATGATCTATAAAGTAAATTATTTTAAATTACACAAAAACTTTTTAGTAATTGGTATTTTATATTATTTTATTTTATTTTGGTACTGGGGATTGAACCCAGGGTTGCTTAACCACGGAGCCATATTTCCTGCACTTTTTTTATGTTTTATTTTGAGACAGAGTCTCATTAAATCTTTAGAGTCTTTCTAAGTTACTAAGGTTGTTCTTGAACTTGCAGTCCTACATAGCCTTCTGAGTGACTGAGATTACCTGAGTGCACCGTGGTACCAGGTAATCCATTTTTAAAAATTATTCACAATTAAAAATCATCCCATATACAGAGATAACTTCATAATAATTGACTATATATAAATATCATAAGTATAATTTCCTAAGGAAAATCTAAAGTGTTCTCACCTAACAATCACACCCAAAAGGTTATTAGCTGAAGTAATAAAGATATTAACTAGTATGAAAATTTAAAAAAAGTGATCATAATCAGTGAAACCAAAACATGATTTCTGAGAAGATCTATGAAAATGATAAATTTCTAGCCAGATGTAGAAAAACAGAGAAAATCCAACAGTATTTGGAACAAGGAATGAATCAGAAGACATCGTAACTGATTATAAACATATTAAAAAATTTAAAATGGATGCAAAAAATTCTGTGCCCATAACTTTGACAAATTAAATTAAGAAAATTTTTTTAAAGACACAAAATATAAAATTCACATTAGAAGAAATAAACATGCTGAATAGCCATATATTTATTAAAACTTTAACTTGTGAATCAAAACTTTTAATCAAAGAAAACTCAACTCCACGTTTTTCATTGCTAAAATTTTCCAATTGCTTTTAACAAAAATTGTTTTGATTGTTCAGCTTCTTTCTGAAAACAAGAGGAACAGATGCTTTTAAGGTAAATTCTGAGGTCAAGACTCTCCTAATATTCAGGTCAGACTTTGACCTTACAAGAAAAACATGTTGAAGACTATGCTTTGTATGTTTAAACAAAATACTTACCAATGCTAGCAAATGAAATAGGCATATAGATTAAATTATACATATGGATTGAAACAGAAGGAGGAAAACTGCCTCTACTTATGGATTCCTTGATTCCAAATAATCTACAAAACATTCCAGAAAATGAAAGTTTCAGCACAGCTCTCAAACACAAGACTGATATTCAAATCCCCATTGCATTTCCATGCAATTGCAATGAATAATCAAAATTCAAAAGAAAAAGAAAAATCAATCACACACACACACACACACACACACACAAACCCACTAAAGATAGCAATTTACCACAAAAAATCTATGTGCCCCAAACTGCACAGCTTGAATTAAATAAATCAAAAGTACCTAAATTAAAGGAGAAATACACAGTGTTGATGGAATGGAAAACACAATACTGTTAAAATATCAGTATTTTTTTCCAATTGACATACACTTGCAATGCAATTCCTATTAAAATCTAGCAAGCTTCTTTTTTGGTGACATTAACAAGCTTATACTATAAGACTTTGTATTAAATGACAAATCAACAGGAATAGCCAAAACAATATTCAAAAGGAGAACAATTTGAAGGACTCCCATTTAAGGTTTTTAGGACTTATTCTAAAGGTATAAAGAATGAGTTTAGGATTCATGTTAAAATGGGAATGTATATTATTCATGATAAAATGGGCATATATATATATATATATCAGAATGCATAAACAGACCCATACAAATGTAGTCAGCTGATTTTTTTCACAAAATGCAAAGGCACTTCAAAGGAGAAAGAGTAGTCTTTTCAACAAATGATCCTGGAATAATTGGAAATAAACTCTAACAAATATCGCTAACTTTGGGTTAGATGAAAAATATTTAGGGCTGGAGATACAGCTCTGTGCTTCTCTAGCATTCTTGAGGCACTGTGTTCAATATCGAACAATGTAAACAAAAGTATGGGTTTAGATATGATAACAATAAATAATTTATGTAAGAAACAATAATGTAGCAAATGAGTAAATAAGAAATTGATGGGTGAATCAATGCAAAAAAATAATAGAAAATTCTGTTGTATTACTCAATTTGACTCAGCACACATTTACCATACATTAAATTTTTAAGTGATATTTAAAAAAAAAAGAAACAATAAGTAATTTGCATTTAGAGAAATTGCCAAAAGAGTAAAATACTTCTCAAGTTCAGGTCGCAATGTTCAAATCAGAATCATGAGGATTGCATCCAGAATATATGAAGAAATGTCCACATGTGAGAATTATAAAATAATCATCTTATTAAAAAATGGTCAACAATTTTAAACAGATCTTTACCAAGAAAGTTTGTCTGGATTACAAATCAGCATATGAAAATGTGTTCAGCATTAAAAGTTATCATGAAAACATAAAATAAATGCCAAGTGAAATACCACTACACAGACATTAGAATGGCTAAATTAAAAAAAGAAAACAAACAAAAATAAATAAACACCTGACAATAGCAAATGCTGACAAGGAGATGAATAACTGGAACTCTTCATGCTTAGCTGATGAAAATTTAAAATGTTGCAAACATGTTGGAAAACAGGTTGGCCATGTTTCGTAAACTTAAACATATGCTTTCTAAATTATTTTGTGATTGTACTTTTAGGTATTTCTTCAAAAAAAGTGAAAACTTATGTTTACACAAAATCTAAGTTGGCACTGAATGTTTAAGTTAAATTTATTCTCTTTAAACAGTTGAACATGTCTTTCAACTGAAAAGGCATAAACTGTGGAGCATTTGTACGATCGTAATATTTATGAATAAAAGCTATTGGACATGAGACAACATAAATACACTTCAAATATATCTCACTAAATGACAGAAGAAAGAACATGAAGTTACATTGAATGATGTCATTTATATAACATTCTGCAAAAGGCATAACTGTAGAAACCAAACATGATTGGTTGCCAGGAATTGGGGTTTGGTGTTGAAGTGACTAAACATGGATAATAGGGAATGTTTGGTTTGATTAAAATGATCTTCATTTTGAATTATGGTGGTGATTACTAGACAGTACATGCTTGTCCTATTAAAGAGAAAACAGTATACTATAAACTAAAGCCTAATACATCTGGCAAAAGAAAAAGTGCAAAGCACTACATAAAACATGTAATTGAAAAAATTGATGTAATTTCTCTTAGGGAGCTATTCTTTCCTTCTTACATTTTAAAAATTTGTCCTAATTAGTTATACATGACAACAGAATGCATTTTGGTTGTATATGATGTAGAGTTTACACAGGTCATGTAATTATATTGGCACATTGGGTAATAATGTCTGATTCATTCTACTATCATTCATACCCTCCCTTCCATTTGTTCTCCTCTGTCTAATCCAAAGTATCTTTATTCTTCCCTAGCCACCACCTTATTGTGAATTAGCATCTACATATCAGAGAAAACATTTGGCCTTTGGTTCTTTGGGATTGGCTTATTTCAATTAGCCTGATATTCTCTGGTTCCATTCTTTTACTGCCAAATGGCATAATTTCATTCATTTTTTAAGATGGAGTAATATTCCATTGATATTTATACTATAATTTCTTTATCCATTCATTTGTTGAAGGGCAAAAAAATCACTAAATAATCACAAATTTAATATTTAAAAATTAAATATTATTCATTAGTAGATGCTAAAAAATGAAAAAAATGCAGTTTAGTTACCAATAGGGCATTATGTAAAAATGTGGATGTGTAACCGATGTGATTCTGCAATCGGTATTTGGGTTAAAAATGGGAGTTCATAACCCACTTGAATCTAATATATGAAATATGATATGTCAAGAGCTTTTTTGTAATGTTTTGAACAACCAATAAAAAAAGAGAGTCTATAATATAGATCTCTACATTGGCAACTTGTTTAGAACCCAATCTATAGAAAGATTATTACATAGTATACAAAACATTATAAAATAAAATATCAAACAATCAAATAGAAAAATTAACAAAACATGGAAATAGACATTTGAAAGAAGAGAAATCTTGAAAGGTCAATAATCATTTGAATAGATGCTTGATACAAGGGGAAAATTAAAACCCTAATTTATGTCATCTTATCAATCACATGGCAAGTTACTGCTAGTGGCCTCTAGAATCTGAGAGCTGTCTGCTTCAAGAAACTGAAATCTTCATTCTGCAACCACAGGAAATGATCTGCTATAACCTGTGAGTTCTTGGAAGCAGACCTTTCTCCATTTGTGCCTCTGACATGATTGGCACCTGCATTTCAACTGGATGAGTCCCTGAAGCAAGGAAACCAATAAGACTGTAATCTAGGATGTTATGGTAACCTAATATGGATTAACAGGACTGTAACTACAGGCAGATAGGGTGGTGTGGGGCTGAAGGAAGTAGGTCATTGGGGGCATGCCTTTGGGATTTATATTTTGTCACTGGTGAGTGGAGCTCTCTCTGCTTTCTGGTTACCATGTCCTAACCTCCTTGCCTCTGCTTTGCTCTTTTTCCATGACCCCAGAACTATGGTGTTAGCTGACCATGGACTAAACCTCTGAAACCGTGAGCAAAAGTAAGCTTTTCCTCCTCTATGTTTTTTTTGTTAGATATTTTGATCATAGCAATGAAAAAGCTAACTGAAACACAGGAATTGTGACTTGCAGAGATTGTGAGATATTTAAATCTATGTTTAAACTAATACTTTTGTGGTAATTTGCTATCAAGGAATAGAAAACTAATATAAACTTTCTTCTCAGTTTCTTCAAATGCAAAACAGAGATCATAATTATATAAATATAAGCTAAAAGTAGGGTTTGGAAATTAAATATGCATGCATATATTGATATATTTTAAAATCATAATTTATTTTATTTTTCCAATCTGAATTTAACTTTTTAAAGTGTTCATTTTTTTTTGATGTTGGGAATGTAAGTTCAATTTATTCGGGATTCTTTTTTAAAAATTTCTTTGGGATACCAGTTTTATATCGAATTTCTAAGAAAGTATTAGAGACCTAGAGACCTTAGGCTTTGCAGACAGTAATCTGGTTTATGACCAGTGCATGAGATGTGCTCTTTCCCATTGAATATCACTGATGCTTTGCAATAGCATCTTTTGTAAAATGAATTTGGAAATTAGCTTTCTTTCTAAACAAATGTAACTTGGTTCTTACGTTTGCAGCCTTCTCAACAATGTGACTGTATCTGTTATTTTTTTTTTTTTTCTGGAGGAGAACAATTCTGAATGGTGTCTCTATGGTTTTGCACTCAACATTTTAGAGTGATATATTTTAATTTTGTTTTCTACAGAAGGCACTGTTTAACAATTTTTCAGGCAAAAAACCCAAATGATTTATCAGAACATTCATGATGTTTTGTTACCAGATTCCAAAAGCATCTATCCTTTATTCCACGATGGCAAAAAGCTTCTTAACAGTCAGTGCACTGGGGACTGATACGCCAATATGATCTATTTGTAAGATGCACAACACTTCTTTTTCCTCTATTTCTTTAAAAACAATAACCCTCACTTTCTCTCACCCCAATACTTACCAGCATACTGATTCACATTACATTCTCCTTGGAGATTTTTTTTTTAACTTAGAAAACCATTCTTACTTATAGTGTATGCCATATTCATAGTTCTAGTTATTACTGCTTTGCTTCTATAAATTGGGCAGATAAAGAAGCAATATTAAAAATTAAAATATTAGACTTTACATTCAAAATGTTTGAAATATATGTAAACCAAGTTATATTTAATTGCCATTTATTTTCTTTGAAACTATCTCTTGGAAAACTACAGGAAACTACCTGTGTTTTTTGGACTAGATGTTGAGAAAATGTCTCATGGAAAAATATGCAAATATACTCCTTGGGTTCTCACATGTGCTTTGTATATAAGGAGGGTAGTATATTAAGACATTTATTTCTACTTCCATACATAAAAGAGAATGAACATAAAATTTCCTAATACTACGTTTCTTCTTCTCCTACCCTTGAAAAACATCTCAATCAAGCCTAGGTTTTCTAATGTTAAGGCAAAACAAGGGCATTAAACTGAGGTTATTGCCATATTTCAAGTTTCTACATAATAAACTGCAACTTAGTACATAAAATAGACTAAACCTAACTAGAAGCATAATTTTTGTATTAAATAGCCACTTTCAGCCAATCTCAAATAGCTGAACTTCAGTCAATGACAGGCAGCCATCTCATCACACCATGTCCAAATAAGGCAGAAGTCTGTCTGTACGCAATTAGGTTCCTGTCCTTGTGTGTTTGGCCTGTAACTCTCACTGCTCATGTTGCCAGGTGGGACTCTGAATATCATTGGGGTCCAAGTGTTGCCTGATTCATGAAACATTCTTTAATTAAGCCCTGTTAAATTTAATATGTCTAAAGTTTTTCTTTTAACAGTAAGGTCTAGGCTTTTCTTATTGCACAAAGGAAAAATTGTGCTTTTAAAAGTCCAGATCCTATTTAAAGGATAGGCAGAGGAATAAACTCAATTCCATTAAAAATCAGCAAAAAAGTTCTGTGCTTCTTGTATTAGGCAAACCTCTATCCTCAGATATGTCAAGGGTTCATAGAATACAGGGAGCAGAAAAATGTCTATCACCACGTACATCACCACATGGCAATGTTTATGATAAATGCTAAGGCCCCTTCCTATTTAGAGAGCTGACATGAATGAATCCCCTAGAATCCTGCACTACATCCAAAAAATATGGGAAGGAGGCTGAGACTGAATTAAGTCAGATGTCTTAGAATCTTTGATGAGCAAGTGATTGCTCATATTACATTCAATTTCCTTAAGAAATTTAAAAATATGGCTATGTTTTCTTGTACACGATTTGGTTTTGTGAATCAAATTCTTGTCTACTTATATGCTAGCTGCCTGAAAATAAAGGAAAATATGTTTATATAGAAATGAAGGTGTAAAGAAGGTGGGTATAAAGTTAAAAAAGAAAATTTCCCCTTAAGGGTTCAATGCCCAGTACCAAAAAAAAAAAAAAAAAAAAAAGGGATATGCAAAAATTTCCCCTGGATAAGTATTATAGGACTCATACTCATTAGCTTGTGCTACTTAGTTATTCTATGCACAAATAAGTTCTGATTCCCCAAAAGTTTAAAAATAATTTTGTACAGTGATGTGAGACTAATGAGAAAATATTGCAAAAACTAAATACTTCTGATGGGTAAGCTTGTTATATAATAATACTCTTCAGTTCACTGCCATACTAACCTTAAGAAAATTTGAGAATTGCAACACACAAACACACATGCACAAACTCACAATTTTTATTATTCAACATTCACTAAATAGTTCTTTTAGTAGACAAATAAATGGTTGTTGGTGATGCTGTTTCAAATTCCTGTGTATATGCCTCAGTAATTTTGATGATGATTTGGAACATATTTTATTTAGGATACATTATGGTTTTCAAAGATAATCTGTACTCTATATTTAATTTGTCATAAAGATAACTTTAAAAGTTGTGTGGTTACCTCCTACATAAAATATATTGAATTTTTCTACCTAAAATAGAATAAAATTTAAATGGCAATCTTGATAGCTCAAAGTAAAATCCTAATTATATTGTTACTTTATATTCAGTACTTTAAGTAAAATACGTGAATGAAAAACTAAAGACTGAATTTGTATTTGAAATTCATGATTTTTGCATTTTGGAAATTCTTCCGTTTTCCTCCTGAGGATATTTTTCTTTGACACAGAAAATAAAATAAGGGTGGCCAGGTGCAGTGAATCTTGTCTGTAATCCCAGAGGCTCTGGAGACTGAGGCAGGAGGATCATGAGTTCAAAGCCAGCCTCAGCAAAGGTGAGGCAGCAAGCAACTCAGTGAGACCCTGTCTTTAAATAAAATACAAAATAGGGCTGGGGATGTGGCTCAGTGGTCAAATGTCCCTGAATTCAATCCCTGCTACCCCACACACTGAAAAAATATAAAATAAAATAAGTCCAGCAATGTTCCATCTGATTGTCTAGAAAGAATAAAAAAATGTTGCTAGTGGAAGAAATTCAAGTCATCATGCAAACCATTCAAGTATTTTAAAATTAGTGTTTGGAGTATAAGTACAAAAAGAAAAACATTAACTATAGTAAATTGAAATATTTTCCCATTTTGTATATCCACATGAGAGATTCTCTTATATTTCAAATTAAATCTGAGGATAACCAAATTTTCAGGAATCATTGGTATCACAGATATTTTGGAAGCAAATTAGGATAAGTATTTTTATTCTTTTAAAAATATAAAACTGATTGTATTTAAACTCTTCTAGAAAAACTAAAACAGGAATCAAAAATCATATAAAACATTAACAAAAGATATACAATATTTCTGTTTCTACTAGTTAGAGTTATTAGAATCTATTAATCTAGTGTAAATTTAAAACAAGCAGGCAAACAAAAATGAATGACAGATAAAAGCAATGTATCAAGAGAATAATAAGAAATGAACATTCATACAATATAACTGAAATCATAGAAATAAAAGATAAAAAGAAAAAATACAGAAACAGGAAAAAACAATTCCTTTCAAATCACTGAAATCTGACAGAAGATTATAAAAGTATTTTTAATTCACTGAAAAACATTTGCATACTTAGATTTCTAGAACCAGTGACTGTATCTGTCAAATATGGAGGTAAATGGCATGGAGATAAAGAAAGAAAAAAAACAAAAGAAAAAAAAATAAAAAACAAGGGAATTCACCATAAAGAGACCCACAACATGAAAGGAAATTATAAAGGTGTCTTTTAGGTAACAGGAAATTATTCTGGTGGAAGGGTTGTGTTACAAGGAAAAATGAAGAGGAGAAAACTGAAATTACAAAGGGAAGTTAAACAATGATTAAAAAAATATCAATGTGTGTGTGTGTGTGTGTGTGTGTGTGTGTGTGAAATGATGGATAGTGATTTTTGATAACTTTAACTTATTCTTTCCTCACAGAAATGAGAATATGACAAGAGTGAGCTAAAGTCAAAGATTTTAAATGATACTGTGACAAAATATCCTTCAGAAGTGTTCTCTTTTAAGCTTTTTTCCTAATCTTTTTGAACATTGAAAGTTTATATAATAACAGAAATAATAAAACTGATTAAGTACAAAACATCAACATTGAGAAGAAGTAATTGAGTGCAGTGCTAGAATTTTATGAGCAACTCTGTGAGAGTTTTGTTTATAGTCATTTTTACAACTTCAGATTAGTTTAGTACATAAGCATATAAAAATATGTTGTAAATGAGCAAGGTTAAGTCGTCAGCATGCAAGATCTCATTACCAATCTAGCAGACTGGAGCACCTGAATTTCAGCAAAGAGCTTCATCAGAGTACACTTTCAGTAAGGGATAGATGTGATTCACTTTAAGAAAACACTGTGATGAAATATATAAATTCAAGTTGCTGATTTACATTACACCATCTTTATTTATTTTCCATTTCAGGATAATTAGTATTTAAAAGACTGGCGTCTGTTGGCAAATTTAAGCATTTCTGACAAACATTTATGTTTTTTAAAATGGAGGACATGAATGTACATGAATCCCAAGTAAGGGATTTCTTTGATACTTCAGTAAAAACTCATTCCTTTCTGAAAAATTAAGAACTCCTCTTAATCTTCAAACACAGAATACATATATATGATTAACAGACATCTCATGATTGAATTTGAAACATTTATTAAAGCAACATGTTCCAAATATCCATCACTGATGAAATTGGCTAATATTACTATGTCACTATTTATGAACTATTTGAAAAGTAAATTCTTGTGTGTACATACATTTATCTTATGTTTTATGATTAACTAATTGTTTATTAAAATAATATTTACATTATATTTATCCTCCCTATTGCATGTAATCAATATATAAACTACTAGACTTTTCCTCCCTAGCACCTTTGAAAAGGATTAGAATGTTTATGTTTGGTTTTAACACAGAGAGTTTCTAAATACCATGGTTTGGGGAAAATGTGTATCAGAAAGCAAAAATGATTTTGTACCGATAGTACAATATAAATAAGAGCAAAGGCCAATAGGAAGTGGCAAATAAGGAAAATGTGAACTTTATTAAGGAAGAAGCATGATTTGTGAGTAAATAAGCATGATTTGTGAGCTACATACTACATACACTAATGTGAGTAATGTCATGTTGTTCATAGGTGGTTTGGTAAGTTAACAATTAACACGAATTAATGGAAACAAATATAAAATAAAATGAGTCTGGTACATTTAAACTAAAGAGATGAAGGAACAAAGAGAAAAACTAGTAAGAAGCCCACCATAATAATCCAAAGTTGAGGAGTAATTTCTAGAATAAGATAAGGACATACATGAAATATTGAGAATAATTACCAATGGTATAACAAGAATAATAAAAATTACTTGTAAAGGAAGTCACTATAGGATCTTTTTTTGAAAAACAAACTAAAACTCTGAAAATTGCAAATGGGAAATAACATAGGGAAAACAAAACAATAATTAAATTTTTCAAATTTGATGAATGGGAAAAATGAATAAAAAGGAAGGATTTAAGAATAAGTATCAGTATTCATTTGCTCATTTACTCAACAGATATTACTTCATAATATTCTATGCACAAAGAACTATATTTTCTGATAGGAATGAGAAGCTGAAGAACATGCAGAGTCATTGTCTTAGTGGAATTTAAATTTGGTGAGTGAAATTAAGTATTTATTGTATCACCCACAAAAAGGTGTAAAATTACCACCATGATTAAACCTTCAAAGGAGAGGCTCATGATAATTACAAGGGAAATTTCCCTGTTTTGGTAAGATTAGGAAGGATATACTGTAAACAAGAAGACTAACTTGAACCAGGTGGAATTACAGTACAAAAAACATAAATCTATAATTAAACCTTGAAGACTGGCTTGTCTACATTGGACATGGTCATAAGGCATTTCAGTAAACATGACCAGATAGAGCTGTTTTGAGACTAAAAAATGGATAAATGAAGCTTGATATAAAAACAAAGGAATTATTAAATGTTCCTAAAAAATTCAGTTACCATCCACATAAAAATTGTATTACACGAGAATAAGTTTAATTTTGACTTTAATTACTTTCATCAAATATGACACCCTGGTGAGCATTCAGATGATGGCTGAACAAGCTCACTTCATTCTTGATCTTTATAGTTTTGCTTTATAATAAAATTTCCAAATACAAATTTCAAAATTTTCAAATCACAATAATACAAATATTGAAAATATTCCTCATCTAATTTCTATTATAATACACTCTTTTTGCCAATCTTACATAAATTACTGCACTCTTAATGTTAAATTTTATTTTAACACTTACGTTTGGACTCCAACATAGAATTATATTACTTATTTTATTAGCTCATTTACTACCTACTATGCTATAATCCTAGATAATTCTTTGAACACAAGATGTTTGGAGTTACTTCTGTTAGGAATGTAAGCACCCCTTTCTATAACTGCTACATATCTGTGATTTCCATTAAAAATCAAGCTAATTTAATCATTTCTATTAAAACAACAGCTAGATTATCAAAAAGAGAAATTGATTAATACCAGAATGCTATTTCCACATAATTTTATATTTTTATAAAAATATATATCCCACATTTAAGAGGAATTATTTATGTTAGTATAGATTTAAGTTATTTTTTACAATGACATTGAATAATATGTGGCCTTTTATTTATATATTTATAATATACTAAACAATTAGCCACCTACCTTTATTCTATATGATTCATACTTTATTATTTTGGTACAAATTTTATTATTCAGCATGATTATTATGAGGAGCAGTGGTAACTGACACATCTTGCATGTTCACAAAATTTGCACAGATACATACCTATATTTAGTATGTATTTGTGCTTATATGGTTATATATATTTAAACTATGTCAACAAGTTATATCTTGATATGAATTTATGAATGTCTATAGAAACTGACTTTCTTCTTGAAGTATATTTAAAGTTACTACATGAATTATAATACCTGTATCATTCTCACTTTATATTTTTGTGTGTGGAATAAAAATAGAAAAATTTCTATCACAGGAATCAATTTCACATTTTAATATTTCAAGACCATTATTTTTATTAAACAAACAGGAATGCATGACAAGTACAAATTAGGTAAATGTCTCGTCATCATTACAATACTCATAAGGACTCCTTGATTTAGAGCTTTATAGGGGGTGGGGGTACTAGGGATTGAACTCAGGACACTTAACCACTGAGCCACATCCCTAGCCCTATTTTGTATTTAATCTAGACACAGGGTGTCACTCAGTTGCTTAGCACCTTGCCATTGCTGAGGGTGACTTTGAACTAGTGATCCTCCTGTCTCAGGCTTCCTAGCTGCTGGGATTACAGGTCTGCACCACCACGCCCAGCTAAGACCTTTTTGTTTTTAATCATTAAATGATGCAAGCTCCAAGTAATTCATTTAAAGAAAGATAGACAAAATTAAAAAAAAAAAAAAAAAACTACTTGCACTCTATTCATTCAGGGAGTACAATTATTAAATTTTTTGTATACTTTGAGATTCTTTTATATATGTCTAGGTGATGTAGTTTTTCAGCAGTCAGTCTGCCATTTGTAGGTCACCACTGAATGTCTTCTTGTGTGTTGTTAATTGGTTTCCCCCTCTGCCTATCCCTGCTTTCAAATATGCTCTGCTTCTTTCTTTCCAATTCACCAGTAATCCCACAGGTGGAAACCACAACTGCTAGTCATTTTCAAGCAAAATATTTTGTGTCCTGTTTGCCTCATTTATGACTTCAATTCATATCACAATTAAAACACATTTCCCATCTCTCTTCCTGCACTGGTCAGAATATGAAAACCTATTAGTTTAACTTCTCTTCTTTCTGGATCCTTCCTTTTCTACATTGTTGAGGCTAGGAGCAGGAATAGTTAAGCAAGAGAAAAGATATTTGCCATAACATTGCAGCAGAAATAGCACAATCAAGGCCAAACGACAAATGAAAATTGAGAGAAAAAAACAGAAATGAGCATGGCACAGATATTCTTAAAATTGTGATGAGAGCACAAAAATAAAACAGGAAATTGAGCAAATGTCAAAAGACAAGATTCAGGATAAAAACCTACATATGTCCTATAAACATTAAAAGAATGATTGACTTCTCTGAGATATAGTTTCTAATGTATCTAAGCAAAAATTTTTAAAGTTTGACAATATAGTTGATTGGAGAACCCATAGGGAAAGGGCTGTCATGTACTGCAGGATGATATTTAGCAATATCTTAAAAAGATACATGTTTACTTACCCTGTGATTCAACAATCTCACTTTAAGAATGCACCTTACATGTAATTTTTATTTGCAGAGATAAACAATTAAACCAATAAAAAGCAAAATATGCAAAATTGTTTTCAGTTTGTCTTTGTGTACAATACCAGAAAATCCCAATTCCCTTCCATGGGATACAAGTTAAATATATTATGCACATTCTTGCAATGGAATTACCTGCCACCATAAAGAGAATCAGGAAAATTACTATAAACCAATAATTAGAGATTCTCAGAATACATGCAAAGTAGAAGCACAGTGCAAAAGTAAAGAAGGAAAATTTTTTAAGAAGGAAGATTTTCTAAGCATTTCTTTCTACATTGTTTTTTTCTATTTTGAGAATTGAAACATGTAGCTTCATATGTTTGAAATCAAATGCAAAAGAACTCAAATAGTTTATACAATCTCTATCATGCTATGTAACTTTGAACACAATGCTTTGTACACTGTTATAGAATTACAGCTTATACCTAAAAGGAAATCTAGAGAATATTCAAATATGACTTGGTAGGTTATTTGAATTCTGAATCTTCATAGAGATGTTAAATGTACACAGAATAATATGGTTAAATTATTCCTTGACTTTTTCAGTTTTAGAATCAGACTTCTTTGAATTGCCTTTTAAACTCCAAAAGATGTTAACATCTTCATTTCCTACATAATAATGATATCTGTCTTGATGATTCTGGAGTGCTTAAGCAGCACTTCATTTTATTATTTTTGGACTTTACTCCTTAAGTTCATGACAACCATTTTTCAAGTTTCTGTGTGGGCCTATTCTGGCTCTTATCAGATGACATAAACAAAAGACCTTTAGACAAAAACTAGTACTTTTATCTCCTCTTCAAGTGGTCTCCTAATAAGTTTGTTAAATGAAACGACAGGATCAATAGTTGCTCACTTATGCTGTAATAAATCATAACTAAGTCACTCTATTTTGGCTAGGTTACTCCTCTAATTGTTCAGACACCTGATCATGAAGTACATCAAGAGGTAAGACACTTGCCGGGTTAAATAGGTCTCTTGGATATGTAGTCAAGATGAATTTTAACCAGCCTCATTTCTCTTTTATATTCCCTGAGCTCTGGAAAAAAAAATAGAGTTTTCATATGAAAGAAATCATTCCCCTTTCATGTTTCTTTGAGAAGTTCTGTATGCTAGTGAAGTCCCTTCTCTTGAGAAATCAGACTTTTTATATACTGAGCACATAACTGAATTGAAGCTACAATAATATGAACAGCTATGACCAAATGTGTGCTTAAGCAAATAATACCAGCTCTAATATAATTGTTGCTTGACAAATGGGATTTATTAAAGCAAGAGAGCAAACAAGAAAATATCATTCTTGGTAAGTTTTAATTAGTTAACAAAATATAAAGTGTGAAAAATATGACATTTTAAATTTATTAAATAAGTCAGTTTTCAACTTTGGTTTTAAAATTATGGAACATTTCAAATGGTTCTATATTGTAAAAAGAAAGAGAGACTCTGTGGCTGAGTATTATTTATTTGTTGAAAATTTGGAAGACTCCTCCCACATTTTTATAGTCCGTAATAATTATTATATGTACTTTTATAAAAAATTCAGTATCTTCCAGTTTTATTCAACCATTTATATTTTCCATTAATTTTTGATTCTGTTATGGTTATTCTTAGTGTATTTTGTGAAGGAATTGATTTCATCATTTCAATATTATTTTCATAGGGCACACTTACAATTATAAGTAATTTCAACTGCAATAAAAATTAAAACAAGGAATTTTTACAAAGGGTAAAATTGGTTAATTTACACTTATAAAAATTTACACTTATAAAGGCATTAACATATATGAACAAAATAACTTAATAATTTAAACCACAATATTTATTCTTTTATATTAAATTATGCTAAAATAATGTCTTCATTAAAAATATTAAATAATGTATTAAGCTGACATGAAACAAAATATTTCAATCACAATTCATTATAAAATCAACTCATAAAAACATAAGCAGACATTATTATAAACTTGGGCAAAGTGGCAGCCCTCTTATACAAGATACTGTAGGGAATTCAGTTATAAAGAAGACATAACTCAAGCCCTAGGTCCTCTTCTGTCATATTTTATAATTATTCAAGACAAGTTGTAAAGAGAATAACTCTCCTGATACCTGACCCTCTGTACTGACTGGTTCATAAACACCCTTTGTTGTAGGTTTGCTAAATGAATAAATAATTAGTACTATAGGTTAGGGAGGTCTGCAACACCTAGCAGGTGGATTATATCTGGTCCACTACCTGTTTTTGTAAACAAAATTGGATTGGAATCTGGCAATGTTAATTCATTTACATACTGACTGTGTCTGCTTTCAGCTAATGTGACATGGTTGAATAGAAATGACAGGGACCAGATGTTGTGCAAAGCTGAAAACTTTGACTCTCTAGCCCTTAACAAAAATTTCTAACCCCAGTTCAATCTAGGTAACTTTTTGCAGGTGCATAAAGATCTCAAACAGGACAGACAGAAGCATCTAGTCAATTTACACAGTAATGAGAAGTAATAAACATTTGTATTTTAAAAATACTAAGTATTGGTGTTTGTTATACAGTAACAGATAACTGAGACATCTGAAGGGGGGAAAAACAAGGTAAAGAATAGAAAAATAGAGTGTTCTGTATGTTTCTATCTTGTAATTATTGGGGACATTGATGTAGTAAAGTTGAGGTTTTATTTATAAATAAAATTGAGTTACCAATACATAAAGTATTTTAACAGTAATTGGAGTTACTTTTTCTTGAATATTCTTACTTTTTGCTCTACAGTCTTCTTTGATGTAAAAATACAAACATTGTTGAGAAATTTTCCTGCAGTTCTGGCTACATTTTTACAATTGCCATTTAAAAATATTTCTGCCAATAAATAATGGACATCTGGAATTTATTTCAACATAATCAAGGAATAAGATTTATAGTGAGTTGATCATCATTGAAGCAAATGTTAATGCATATGGGTTTATCATACCAATTTCTGTACTTTTCATACTTTTAAAGTTTCCATAATAAAAAAGGTAAAATATTTGCATTAATCGTTTTTTAACTTACAAAGCTCAAAATTTAGATTTTGCTTTATACATTCTAGTATGTAATGTGTGCTATATAACGTTAAAATTATTCAGATCAAAATGTTTGAATACAATAATACCATTATAGGGCTCAATTCTGACACTCACAAACAATGTTATAAAGAGGTTTTTCCAACTCAGTGTTTCTTAAATGAACATTTGGGAAGCAATTGATAGTAAACTCTATAAACTTATTCAGCCAATTTCCATTTTAAAAAGTTGACAGAAATCCATTTATTCAAATCTATTACTTCTATCAGAATCAATTTTAAAAATTTTGTTATTTAAGTTTTTGTATGATTATCGTGCATGTAAAAGTAGAAACTAAGATGTAGAAGTAGTTTATTCACATTTTTTGTATAATCTTGGTAGAACATCCTGCCTATCCAATTCTTTGGAAATATAACCAAGAGGTGAAGTTAAATCTATTGCTTAATGGTAACTCCTTTGAAGAGTATACTGCATATACTCCCTCACCTGAAGGAATGAGGGGGGGTTATGTGTGAGCAGCAAATAAATCATTACTTTGAACTATGTAAAATCTGGACAGTTGAGACCCTGCTTCTGGGAACCCTGCAGCCAGAGTGCCAGGTGAACGTCCGTTTGCAAGATGACTCCTGTTGATAGGGAAGATTGCATGCTTGTCTTAGAATTCACTGGTTCAAAAGCCTTGATTTCAAATCCCATCTGCCCCAATCAAGCTGCTTTGCTCAACTTCATTCTGTTTACCTCAAGAAGTTTCACACTGAAGCTCTTTAATGCTTATACCTATATAAATATACAAGCGGGCTCTCCTTCTGTTGTTAGACCCAGACTCTATCAGAGCTGGATGATCCCATAGGGTCCACGCTGTTCACTTATTTCTGTGTCTTTAATTATTAAATTTCTCATACCTTTACTATTTCAAATCTGAATCACTGTCCTAGTTTGGGGGAAACTAAGTAAACATCATGCAGGCAGTGAAAGGGTTACCTAGTTTTAGTACATTTGAATGGAATGGAGTCTGAAGGTGTGAGAAAATGAAGCACTTGGGATTCTGAGGGAAAAATCATTTGATGCTCAGGACCAGGCACAGTAAAGGCAGTGAGGAAGGAGGCCAGTCGCAAATGTTGAAATTATTGCAAAGAAACATTATATCGAACAAAGGCATTTCATTAAAACTCCTAGTTTTACTTAGTGATGAAGTTTTGAAATGGTATGAATTCTGGCTAACACTAGAAATTATGTTCTTGGCAACACTCAAGGGTGCTGGTGAGAGATGGGTTTCACAGCCAGTGTTTTCTTTCCATTTTACCTTAGATGTCTGACATTCTCAAGTTTGTCTGGAATTTAATGATGCACATATTAAAACTTCAAGAGCCAACTTCTTTTCTGGCTCAGATGTGCATTGATACATAGTGCAATAGGGATTCCTAAATTTGGATTAAAAGTACGTCCATTCCCCTCTGGACAATAGGAGTCGTACCCTTCAAAATGGCTACCAATAATACAAAGGAAGACTCAGATTAATTTTAAAAGACTTCTATCACACATCTCAACATATACTATATTATTCATTTTTACATGTATAAACTTTTTAGGCCAATGAGAAGCCAACTGAATAAACCAGTAGCGATTTGCTCAATATAGTCTTTCCCCTTTTAAATTTTTGCCCCTGTCTCAAATGGCATCAAGTTGTGCTCACAGAGCCACAATATGAGCAAGATCCAGAAAATAGCAAATGTTGAGTCTGTTTCATCTGGTTTTCTAAGTCATTGTCTATGGCATGATTTTTCATTTTGGATCTAAATTATTTTTTCAGAGGAGTATGCATTTAGGTGTTAGAGTCTGTAAACAAGTCAGGATGGCACCTGGCATTTTGCCAGGGGGAGAGGTTTGTGAGGTGACACCAGCAAGACATTAAGTGTGGAGATTCCTCATTGGTTGACTGCTGTATCTAGTTTATGTTAATTAAGATAAGCTGTGTGGAATGTATATATACCGCTCCTGTCCTACAATAAATGGCTCCTACTCCTGCTGTTTTAATGTACACAAGTTGTTCGTCACCCCCCGGTTATTTTGCTGCAGCTGGACTGCGGCATTTAGGAATGCTTACTCTATTTTGTATTTATTTGTTTTGTTCATTTAAAAAAAGATTACTTACATGATGGTTTAAAATTTATAAGCTGAAAGTTTGCTTTTCAATATATATATATTTTTTCCAAAAATATGTCACTTACCTTGCTGTTGTATTTTTGTTCTTAAGGTATTACTCAATTTGAACATTGAAAAATTCTCAGCTAGAAGAAATTTCTTCCAATATGTATTTCTTTATTTAATTTTAGATCATAAACTATCTTTGTATATATTGTTTACATACTTTATTTGCTCAGTTACTATTTAATTCTTAGTTTTGAACAACTTTCACATGTAGATCTATGCTAAGTGGGTGTTATGATATATCCAAGTAAAAGTTGTTATGGGGCAGACTGCTCAGAAAACATACCAAGTCCATTTTGTTCAAATTGAAGAGTCTTTTTTAGTTGGCCTGCGACTGCTCCCTGCAGGACCCATAACTGTCTCTGTAAGGAACAGCCTCCAGCCTGAGCATTTCAAGGTATTTAAAGGCAAAAACTGCAAAAAACATATTGGCATAGCATCAAGCAAGCAAGCAGAGGTACAGAAACTGAATTGAGCCGTTAGCGAAACAATACTGTGGGCACACTGGTATTTCCTACGGTTCTTTCCATAATCATAAGCAGAAGGGAAGTGGGTCAAAATGACCCTAGTTGGGTACAAGTTAAAGAATGGTTATTAACGTGTAGACATTCAATCTCTGACAGGGTATCAAGAAAAATGGGAACCAAAGAGAGGTATTATTTTACATTGTATAAGGATTGCCATTTTGTGTTGCCAAACATACTATTCTAAGCAACTGTTGATAGGTGCAGAGGTGGGGTGTTTCCATGGGAGAAGCATTTGTTATATGACATGGAGTCTCAGGGTAAAATGGGGTCTGTTTGGTCATTGTCCATATAGCTTGGCCCATGACAGAGTAAGTGAGAGAAAGACCTGGAAAGCAGTATAAAACTTAGAAGATAATTCATACAGATGAAAAACTGTAATGTATGTTATAAAAAGATAAGTTGCAAATCTCTACACTCTGGTATGCAGTGTAGTCCCTGGGACTGGGACTATGATTTTACCCTTGTGGTTAAAATGACATAGCTCATTTAAGAGAGGGAGATTGTTTTAGGTAAGAATGCTCAAACTAAAAGTTATTCTATGATTTAAATTTGTACTCTTAGTCTACAGAGTTTACGTAGGCTGATTAAAACATAAAAAATAATCAGAGCGATTCATGTGGAGGTCAGGTGTTAAGGCATATGCATCCTTTAGGTCCTGAGAATAGCCTTTGTCTGACTCAGCAAGGAAATGAGACCTCAGTACTAAGGCTCAAAGTAACCTGATCTGGCTCTAATCACTGACCTTAGAAGGGCACTTGTGGCCCAGGTGAGAATAATAACTGTCTGATATCTTGATTTTAAACTTGTAAGACCCTGATCATAGAATTCAATCAAGCCATGCCAAGAGTTCTGATAAAACAAACAACAACAACAACAAAATCTGTGAAATAATAGATGATTTTTAACAATATTTAATTATTTTTATTACTAGTGTTTATCTTATGGATCCATGTTTTACATAGATGCAATGGAAAACTAACACCATGTTGAACTAAAGAAAAGTATATGGTGTGGGATGAGGTGGTACACACCTATAATCCCAGTTACTTAGGAGGCTGAAGCAGAAGGGTGTCAAGTTCACGCAAGCCCCTACAACCTTCTGTCTTAAAATAAAAAATAAAAAGATCTTAGGATGTAGCTCAGTGGTAAAGTATCCCTAATTTCACCCCTAGTACCCGACTCCATTTTTTTAAAGTATCTGAAAAAAAATTGAAAATTTTCCCTTTAATAACATTTCCTTTCTGCTTTCCTCCATGGAATTAAGTACTATTCGTAGTTTGAAGTCCATCCATATCATTTATATACACACATGCATGAATTTATACACACACATTCATGTGTATATTTATTATATAAAATTAGATCAAACTAAAATTTATTCTGTAATTTAGCTTTTTACCTAAGTATTGCAGAGATATTACCATGTCAGTGTGTAGAGATCTACCCCATTTATTTTAATGACAACACACTGTTCAATAGAAAATGTTCTATAATTTATTTAAACACACCTCCTATCTCCTAGTTTCCTTACTCCAGATGGTGAATTTTTCTTTGCATAGAATTTTATTATAAACTATTTTGGCAATGAATATTATTATAAAGAAATTTGGGACTTATATAAAAATACATGGCTGGGTACAGTGGTCACACCTGTAATCCCATTGACTCAGGAGGCTGAGGCAGGAGGATCTTGAGTTCCAAGCCAGCCTCAGCAAAAATGAGATGCTAAGCAACAGAGTGAGAGCCTGTCTCTAAATAAAATACAAAATAGGCCTGGGGATATGGTTCAGTGGTTGAATATCCCTGAGTTTAATCCCCCGTATAAAAAAAAAACCAAAAAACAAAAAAACTTACTTATGGTAGGATCATAACATTGCTGGATCAAAGCATATTCCCATTGAAAATTATAACAGATGCTTAACAAATTGCATCATAAAGTAATGTAGATTTATACATCCATCAATGGCCAATACTCTCTCTTATACACTTTGATCAGTATTTAAAGTTAGTGATCCTTTAATTTTTGCTGATAAGATGAGAGAAAATGCCTTTTTCATTTTAACTTGAATATCTCTCAACATAGGGAGGTTAAATATTCATTTTTTTTTTTTTTTAAGATTTGAGATTTCTCCTGGATTTGCCTTGTAACTATTGGGGTCATGTACTACAAAATGGTACAGATTTTTCATGATGTACAATCTTATGGCTTCTATGTTTATTTATTTGTTTATTTAGTTTTTAAATGCTATTCACTTTGTCAAGAAGGAGAATAAGATGAAAAAGAAAGTGAACACAAATCACTTTATGCTCACTGGAAACTAATGGCTTTCCAAAGGGAATGCATTCTTTAATTTTTATTTTTAATTATGACAAGAAGAATATAATGTAAAGTTAACTTTCTTAACCATTTTAAGAAGGATGTTGGTAAGGATACTCTTATTGGTAAGGATACTGATTGTACTGAGGCTGATTTCCAGAACTTTCTCATCTTGCAAAACTGAAATTCTATGCGTTAAACAATACTGCCCTCATTTTTATCATATTGCTTATCTCATGGCCACCACTATTCCACTTTCTGTTTCTATAAATATCACCACTCTAGATACTTAGTATAAGTGGAATCATCCAGTGCTTGTCTTTTTGTGACGGGCTTATTTAATTTAGCATAATTTCCTCATGTTTCATCCATGTGGGTGCATGCATCAGAACCTCCTTTCATAAAGCCAATAAGGTTCTGTTTACTGCAGATGCCACAATTTGCTTATCCATTCATCTGTCAATACTTGGATTGCTTCTATCTTTTATATTGTGAATAGTACTACTACAAACTTGAGTGTTTTAAGAACATTTTAAAATGCTAAATTTGTAGTATTTTCTTATACAGCACCAGAAATATGATCAAAGTAGTTTTACTTTATTTAATGGCTTGACTAAATTTAACATGACTAAATTTATTAATCAAGATATACAATGGAAGTGTGTGAAGTAACAAATTCATGTAGTAAAATCTGACTTGATATTTTATCTAAGGAATGAAGCCAAGACAATAAATATTTTTAAGAGTACTTGTAAAATATATCTCCCTAATTAATTTTAATACAAATAAAGCAGCACATGTGCTCAGAAACAACTTAAATGACTACAGGCACACAATGAAATTTTTTGAATGAGACTGAAATCCAAACAAAGTGTTATGGTTTGGAGGTGAGGTGACCTCCAAAAGCATATATGTGAAACAATGCAAGAAGGTTTGGAGGAGAAGTGATTGCATTATAGCCTTGCCCTAATCATTTAATTAATCCCTAATGGAATTAACTGAGTGGTAACTCGAGCCAGGTGGGGTGTAGCCAGAGGAATTGTTCTATGGGGTAAATATTTTGTATCTGGAGCAGTATGGAGCCTCTCTCTCAGCTGCCTGGTCACCATGTGAACGGCTTTCCTCTGCCAAACTCTTCCTCTCTGATGTTCACCCCCAGCCAAAGGAACAGAGCCTGCTGTCTATGGATGGAGACCCCTGAACCGTAAGCCTCCAAATAAACTTTTCCTCCTCCACAATTGCTTTGGTGAGGTCCTTTAGTCATGGCAAGGAAGGAAGCTGACTAAAACACAGAGCAAAACTCTAAAGCTTCTCAGTAGGAGAAAAAGAAATGCTGTCTGAAACAAAGCCACCTAGATGATTAGAGTCTGCATCATTGTGTCTGTTTTCTTTGAAGAATCAGTGATTTAACTTCCCCTTGCATTATGGTTTCTATGTTTTTGTTTGAATAAGTTAAAGTACATTGATATTTCATTGGGCTGTATGGATGCTTCCCTTTTAGTCGTCCACTTAGGGAGTCATGAAACAAGTATGACATTTAAAATTAATGCTTTTGTATTTTAATTTTAATGAAATATTAAAATATTATTAACTCAGTGAACTTTAGAATTATAATTTTGTCATACAATAACAAATACAAAATTCTAGTTCTTTCATAATTTCAAGCCATAATAAAGTAGTCCATAAAAATTTAGCATATGTAGGTATCCTTTCTTGAATTGATTGCTATTGGTTCTCACATACTACTCAGCTTTCAGCACTCTTGGACTTCTGTATTCTGATTTTGACATAAATTTTCCTCCATGACCTACCTCTTTTTTTTTTCCAATCCTTACCATCTATTGCTTGCAACCTAAAAACAAGAAAAATAATTGAAAATATAATAAAGCAATTTAAACACTCTAAAAATGATAAAACCAACCCCTCCATTTCAGATTGGTGTATATGCCCTGTACTATCCTCTACCCAATCAACTACTTAATTTTGTATTTAATTATTTGTATTATAACACCCTCAATGCTTGGCTTATATCTTTGCTTGATATAGCACGTTAAATGTGCCACAGACTCTATTGTTTGTTCCAAGAGAAATTTTATTAATCTATTCAAGGCTAAAAATCAGATTGTAGTTGATTCTGAACTAATATATTCTCCTTCCCCTAGAATGCCATGAAATCGGTATTTTTTTAAAAAAATTCAACCCTTTATTCTATACACAAGGCTAGGGTCTTAAGTAAACATATACCCCATGGAAATAAACCTAGGTATTTCCATAAGAAAAAATGGTCTAATTAAAGAAACAAAAAATGCTCTACTTTTTAGAGACTTATTTTGTGGTTTTCATCTTCTCATGACCTGACAATGTATATAAATGTGTGTTTTGAAAGAATTAACGAATGTATATATAGTGAATGAGATATAATCTATATAAATATTTAAATTAAAATGTGTTAAAATTAGCTAATTCTGTAAGCAAAATATTTTCTGTTGATTTGCTTAAGAAAACAAAATATTATATGTAATATAAACTATTGAGATTAATCAGCAGGTGTTTACTTCAGGTAGTGTTAGCTTCTTCCGAAATGTCTTTTAAATGTCAGTATCAGTTAAACAGACATCCTGGGAATCTGGTTTCTGGGGAGAATTTATGGAAATTTTTCCTACCCTGTTGTTATGGTAGGAATCATATGATGTTTCTTCTCTTTGATGGAAAGAAACTGAGAATATTTTGCTTAATGTAGTGCATTTTCAGAGGTTTTCAAAAACTTAAGTGTAGTAATGTATATTCTGTCACACTGAAATCAGGGATGCCATTAAATCATTTTAATTTTCATGTATAACATTTTCCTGGAAAAGGGTACTTTTTATATTATATGACTTTTAAACATTATGTGATTCATAAACTATTTTGTGGGTACCCGACTATACAAAAAATAACTGAAAATACAATAAAGCAATTTAAACTCTACACGTTTTTAAAATTTTATATATATATATATATATATATATATA
>NW_026000211.1:23552544-23555186 GCF_001458135.2 Marmota marmota marmota | reverse complement strand
TATATATATATATAATAAAGATATTCAAATTCCTGGTGATACAGTGGTCAGTGGTGTACAGATAGGAAATATTCTGCCATTAAGTTGCCTGCACACACTCTATTGGGGGTTTAGTCAATAAACAAATAAAAAGAAATCAAGATATATGAGGCAGTGATAAATGTTCAAAAACACCATAGATAAAGGCAAGGGAATGTGAAGTCATGAGGGGATGCAGTGAGAAGAAATCTTTTAGATAAGGTGGTCAGGAGTGCTCAAAATGAAGGGGAGAATTTGAGCAGAGGAATAAATAAAAATACAGCCCTTAGGGGATATTTCAGAAAGAGGAAGCAATTTTCCTGTGGCAAGCATGCTAACTACAGCAACTGTCAAGAGTATAATAGACCTGCTGAGAGAGGTAAACATGTCAGATCACATCTGGATATATGCAATGGCATGTGATTATTTTTCTGTAAATACTTAGGACAGTTTTGATCAGAAAAGAGGACACTCTCATTAGTATTTTTAAAAGATCACTCTGCCTACAGTGTTGAAGACTAACTTCAGGAGAGTAGAAGTGGAGACAGAAAACCCTGGCAGGAGGTTTTGCAGTAGTTAAGCTAAAATACTAGTGGATTAAGCTGCAGTGGGAGCAGCAGAGATGGTCTCATTTAGATCTATAGTGGAGAAACCAACCAGTCTTATTGATGGTGTGCGAGTGTGGGCTTCCAGAAGTATAATGTATGGCTAGTAAATAGATATTTGCCAGAAGTACTGGTTGGATTGTTTATTTAGATGGAAGAGAGAAGAACAAGTGTAGAGTTAGGAGGAACCCAAGAGATTGTTCCAGACCTGTTCAATCTGAGACACTTAAGCATCCATATGGAGGTGTCAAATAGGTCTTTAGACATCTAAATATGAGTATGGAGATCATGAGAGAAATCACAGTGGGATGTACTATTTATTGTAGATGGGGATTAATGACATGGAAATGGATGAGTTCATTTTGAGTGAGGATGACAGAAGCAATTAAATGACTTGAGAATTCCTTGTACACATTTAAGAAACAAATATTTCCACAAATTATTATATGTATATAAAATGTATAGTTACAAAGCAGAAGAATACAGCAGAAAAATATTTGACTTCAAAGACTTAGATTGTGCAGAGGTTTGGTTTCTTTTCCAAAGTTTGTGTAATTTGGTTTTGTTAAAATGATACTTTCAAATATAGCAATCTGTAAAAATAAAATTATGTTAAAAATGTACAATTTGAGAATCAAGCTTTTCATAAGGCAGATAATTCAACTCTGATGTTTCTAAAGTGGTCTTCATGTGAAGCTTGTTCATAAAACAGTTCTGTTTTTAACTTTTCTGAAAGCTAAAAAGGGCATAATGGTCTAAAATTTCAAATAGGGTTATTAATATATTTAGCAACAATCGATTTATTAATTTCATCATCAAACTAGCCTGAATGTTCTGACCTGGAAAGCAGTGAACTATTTTTTTTTTTCTAGATTCCCCATGCTTGTAGCTCTCTGAGTGAAAGTTGACCAAAAGAACTTGTTTGAGATTCAAAGGGTGAAAATGGAGCAGCAGAAATCATTCCTGAAGGTCTTTATCATAAAAACACTGGAAGGGGGTTGAAGAATTGGTGCTTCCTTTTGTCTTCTTTTTCTCTCTCTGCATCCAGCTTTCTTGATTGCTGACCTTGATGACGTTCAGCAGCCCATTTCCGCCATGAAACTTGATTGTGGACCCACTGAGCTAGTGGCTCCACCCAGTCCATAGACTCTCCCCAGCTCCCAGTTTTCCTTCATCCACTTCTGCCATGACTTTCTGGTGCTGGTCAGACTTGTTGGCCTGCTTCCAAACACTAGTTTTAGTTCTTTGACTCTCAAAATCTTCTAAACTTTTGCTCCTGTTTCCTTCTACAGTTATTCCTTAAAAATAGATTCCTTAATCTGTAACACCCATTGTGCCTCTTGTTTCCTTGACTGAGGCTAATAAAGAAGCTCTCATTCACTCTGCTGCTCTTACTACTGCATTTTTAGCTCATATTATGTAAGCTTACTTTTTAAGCAATTACCTCCATTTTAACCTTGTAATTAGGAACAAAATGAGAAGATCTACTAGTGTATATATTTTACATATCCATACTTTTTTCATTCAACTACTGTTTGTCATGTCAACATTAAATAAGCTGAAAAATAAATAATTGACTAGTTGAAAAATGAATTAGAGTAATATTGAAATTAATTTAGAAAATCAGTAAAATTTCAAGGGTGAAATTAAGGTAAATTTATAATATTAAATAAGATTTGTTTGTCAACCATATTATCAGAATTTATATTGCTGTGTGTGCATTTCAGTGTGGACTCATATATGTGCTTGAAAATATAGTCACTTGAATCTCTTGAAAAATCAAGATTGTTAGTAGCTTCCTTCTGGGATATAATATAGTTAATTTTTACAGAAACATGGTAACAAAACTCAGAATTTAAAATTATTGAATCAGCTGGGCGATGTGGTGCACACCTGTATTCCCAGCAGTTTGGGAGGGTGAGGCAGGAGGATCACAATTTCAAAAGCCAGACTCAGTGACTAAGAAAGGTCATAAGCAACTTAGCAAGAACCTGTCTCAAAAAAAAAAAAAAAAAAAAA
>NW_026000211.1:23515477-23552522 GCF_001458135.2 Marmota marmota marmota | reverse complement strand
AAAAAAAAAAAAAAAAAATATATATATATATATATATCTATATATATATATATATATATCAAATGATGTAATAATGGACACTGTCTTCTTGTAACCACAAGATTTTCATAGTACGAAAAGTTCTAAATTCATGTTGTTATTTTTCCAAGTAGTTTTGAAATTAATAAAATAACCATTTACTGTAAACTAACTCTAGTGAGAATTGAACTTAAATAATGCCACAAAAGTAATTTTAAAAATTGATTGAATTTCTATAGTATGAAGCAAATTCCCAGTTTAAGACAACTCCTTCAGGCTTAATATTTCGGAAGAGCAAAATATTACATTTGGTTAGAAGACTGCTAGTTCAAATTAAGTTACAATGTATTCTTATTTCTTTTCAATTTTTCTTATATCAATACAAAATTAAGAGTATCCTACAGTAAATTTACATTATAGAAATGCCAGTTTCAACTCATTAAATTTTCAATTCAACAAAATAATGAGTATCTCAAATTGTGTTAGGATATACTATACATGCATCAACATCTCTTTTTAATTACAAAATATAATTATACATAACCTATTTCTTGCTACTTATATTTATATAAGCTAAGTAATAAACACACATAGATTGCTATGTATTCTGAATATGTTTTCCAACATATTTGTAAATACCCAGCATTCAGAGAGATAATTTTCACAATTCACAAGAGATAGCAAGGATTGTTTTAGTCATTTTATTTAGGCATTTTACTTTCTGAGATTGTCACTTAAAAGTTTCCAAAGGAAAAGAAAAAAATGAACAATTATAAGTACTGTTGATTTTATTTGAAATAAGAAAATATAAATATAAATGGATAAAACAGATTTGTTTTATTAAATGTTTAAAAAATGTACTTTGCCATATTCATAAGTTTTCCTTCTACAAACAGTGAATTTCTTATTCTAATTTTGTAAACACTAAATAATTAGAAACTAAACAAGGGTAATAAATTTCCAAAATATATTTTTTTCACTAATCTGTACTATGTACTGTTATTTCACAGTCTAATTTAATTGCAATTTGATATGTCCACAAACAGGATTATATTCCTGAAGCACAGAGAACTGGAAGCTGACACTTTCACTATCATGTAACATAAAAAGTATTTCAACTTGTTTGTAATGGACTTAAAAACTGTTTAATTCATATATTTGGATATGTTACCTGATAGTATAAGCAATATTTTAGACATTACATTTTAATTCCTGTTTGTCAGTAATGTACTGAAAAACAATACTAAAATAAAATTATGAACATTCATTTTAAGGCATATTAAAATAAAAGTATTTTTTTCTACATTATTTTAAAATAATCAGATTTTATTTTGTCAATGTATGTCATCCTAAACTAAGGAAATGTGTTGTCATTCTGTTTGCGAATTTAACTGATAAACTTCCAATAAATAGTATTTAACTCAATGCAGTCTTAAAACAACATTAAACTACTGAAATTCAAAAGTTATCAAATGGTAAGTTATTTCCTTTTACAGTAATCTTATAGAAGATTGTTGCTCTATTTAAAAGTTATTCAGATATGATTTTAAAAGCAAATAAAAAGCACATTGTTGAAATTCTCATCAAGGAGCAAAGTAAAATGATTATAATATGAACATATAACAATAGTTGGAAGAGCATATAATTATGTTATTTTAGGTGGTTCCCTTAGGGTATTCATAACTACATCGTATGTGATAATATTTTAACACTATTTGTAAGTCATATAATCCAGAGACAACTAAGGTAGCATTATAGAGTCATCAGAAGGATGATGTAATATAATGGGAAGATCAGTCTACCATGGAAGATCTGAAAAATGAGAAAAATGGTAATTATCATACAAAAATTGAACCATTATTGAAATTGGAAATACCATTTTTTAGAAAGCAGGTATCTTCGATTAGGCTGCCATAAGAAAATACCACAGAGTGAGTGGTTTAAACAATGAAAATGTATTTTCTTATGGTTCTGGAACCTGAAAGTCTGAGACTAGGGTGGCAGAATGGGACAGTTCTGGTGAGAGCATCCTTTCTGGCTTTCAAGCTGCCCCCTTTGTGTGTCCTCATGTAGCTGAAAGAGAGACAGAAGCTCTTTGATAATCTCTACCCATAAGGGCACTATTTCCACCCTGAGAGCTCCACTCCGCTCTCCTAACCTCATCTAAACCCAGTGTCTCTCACAGTCCGCATTTCCTAATACCATCACATCTGAGGTTAAGTTTTCAACCTATAAATTGTAAAGCAACACAAACTCAGTCCATTTTATCAATCAATGCTTTTGAGAATATAATTGTTAAAAGCAAACATGAAGAGCTGCATGCCTCGTTTAATAAAGTACATAGTCTAAAAGTATTTAAACGTCACCTACCCTATTTTCAATAAAAGCTATATCTCAAATCTCATGTGAGATGTAGGTTACCGATGATTTATTAAGAGCAATTTTATACCAAGTTGATAAATAATGTTTATATCAAAAATCATCAATCACTCAAATATTAATTTATGATTCTTTTAAGACCATATGCAATGTCAAAATTACAAATTCCTCATAACAAGGAATCAATTTAAATATCCATTCAAAGTATTGCTTAAATTTGATGTAGGATATTCTGTTTGATGTATATAGAAAATGCCGCTTTAGAAAGTGATTGTCAAATACCTAATTTATTATGCTTATTTTTAAGCTTAGGCAGTTGGAGAAAGTTATCAATATCAAAGTTAATCTGATGACTTTGCAAAAACACCTACAGTGTGAGTCAACAAGCACCTCATGAAAATTAACTTAATATTTTACTGTCTGAAGAAAAAGGTGGAACAACTATTTGATGTTTCTCAGTAAAAAGTGTACCTTTAGATTCTCAGGTGGAAAAAATTTACTTCTTGATTCAGATATTGCCTTGTTTCTATACCAAGCTAGGGCCTCTGCCCATTTGTACATAGAATCCAATAATATGGCACTGGTTAAAAAGAAATAAAGTCAAGAACTGTATTGTGAGGTAGAGCACAAAGAACAACAAAAATGGAAGCTCAAGTCTGCCTTTTTGTGATCAGATAGAAGTGGAGGAATTGATTGGTAGGGAGTGGGGAGAGGCTGCATGTTGATTCGATGGTGAGAAAGGAGAGAATTAGGGTTCTTTTGCACAGATGCAGGTGATCATCCTGCCTCTTCACAGGTCACATTTTCTTGGGGGTGGGTGTTATGGCATGGGGAATTTCGAGCTTGTGACATCAAAAAAGACATCAACTGGATGAGTTGGTTGTTTTTGTGCTTGTTCACGCTTGAAAAACCAGATTAAAATCATCCTTGAGTGGATTCCAGAAACTTTTCTTGAAAAACAGCTTAAGTACCTTGTTATTTGAGAAATTTATGTCCAAGTATGTCCAGACTGTAGCTGATTTCCATTTCTTGATTTCTACAATCCTATTCTTAAAATTGTAGTCATCATATTTTTTTAATTTTTAATTTTTGTTCCAGTCTTAATTGTTAGAATCTTTAGATAAGAATAACTCAAGCAACTTCAGTTACATATATCAGCAGCTCATTATGAAACATTTCCTCTGTGACCCTTGCCTTATATGTTCCAGTGCAATGACTAGGAGCATGGGCTTTGTCTGGTAGCTCACTACAGAAATGTATATCTTGATACTTCTACTAGGTTGTGATTTATAGCAAGCCAAACTTCCTGTCTCAGTTTCCCTATAAAAAAGGAAAAAAATTAATTCTACCACAGGATGGTCACAACAATTAAGCAATTTGATGTTTTAAAATTGCTTATTGTTATACCTGGATAGTAATAAAAATCTTGCTTTCTTAATAACTGGAGTTCTGCTTCAGTTTAGGTTCTTACATCTCATAATGTGTCTGCATGGTTCATAGAACATTTTAGGACTGCCTTTCATTTGAATAGATCCAACCTATTAAATACTATTATAAGAGGCAGAGGAAGATGATGGTGGAATAAAACCTCCAGCAATCATCTTCCTTCAGAAATATTAATTTGAGCTGGGTGCAGTGGTGCACACCTGTAATCCCAGTGACTCAGAAGGCTGAAGAAGGAGGATCAAAAGTTCAAAACTAGTCTCCACAACTTAGCAAGACCCTATCTCAAAATGAAATATAAAAAGGATTGGGGATATGACTCAGTGGTTACATACCCTTGTGTTCAATCCCTTGTACCAAAGAACAAACAGGCTACAAACAACAAGAAAAAAAAACTAATAGAAATATTAGTCATTGGGGTTTTACTCTGGAATAGTTTACCTCCCTTGTGACTTTTGAGGTAAGCAGCTTTCCTTCATTGCTGCCTGTCTGCCATGTGTCCTGCCTCACATTTGGTCCAAAACAATGGAGACAGTCATCCATGGAATAAATCTCTGAACTCATGAACAAAAATAAATGTTTCTTTTTTTCTATGTTGTTGTTCTTGTGTGTTTTGGTCACAGCGATGCTAAACTAACACAAAAATTAGTACCGAGAAGTGAAAAAATCTTGCTGTGACTAAACTGACCATATGGTTTAGAAACTTTTGAATCTGGTTCACAGGAAAAGTTTGGAAAAGTTTGGAGATGCAGGATGGAGAAGGATTAGAGTGTTATAAACTAATTTAATGGGCAATTCTGACAGCAGCTGAGAAGACCAGAATGCCAATAGGAATGTAGACAGAAAAAATCTGTGCTCATGAGGTTTCAGATAAGAATGAGGATTCTTTTGGGAATTGAACTGAAAACCATTCATGTTATATATTGACAAATAACCTGTCTACCTTTTGCCCATGTTCTCAGAATTTGTAAGAGACTGAATTTAAAGGTGATGGAGTAATTAATCTGGGAGAGAAAATTTCAAAGGTACACAGTATTCAACAGTGCTGTGGATACTATTATCAGCTTTTACCCAAGTTTATTGTGGGATTGGGGAATAGAAAGCAGAGAGGAAATATTTGTAAAACTTTCAGTTTGGCCAGAGAAATACAAGCAAATTTGGAATGAAAAAAGGTATAGTTGTTGAGGATTACCACAACTAAAGAGAAGTCAAGTTCTTTCCCCAGAGACAATAGAAAAGATGAGGTTCTCTTAGGAATTGACAAGAGCATACCATTGCAGGTTCAAATGTGTAGAAGTGAAAATTCATTTGAGAAAAGGCCTTGGGAACACCCTCTTTGCACAGGGGGACTTGGGAAGTTGTTTCAGTGTGTTTAGCCACCCAGGTACTCAGAGGCCACTGCAGGTATGGCTCCAGGGTCCCAGTTACTGTGAAAGATACAGGCAGATATTCAAAACATTCACAATATGCTTGTTCTGGAGGCGGGGTGGGGGGTGCAACATGCTACAATTAGGGGTCATGGAGGCTTCTACCAAGATATCAAAGGAATACCTGGGAGACCAGCCAAAGTGTAGCAGGATGAGAATCCATGTGGGCAGTCCCTAAGAGTGTGATGCATGAAGCTGTAAAGATGAAGCCAAAGCTGGAATGGAGACCCCAGAAATTAAGAGATGCTAATAGCGCCTACTGCATGTGAGGAAAGCTGTAAGCTGTGGAGAGATCCAGGGTCAGAGAGAGGCTGTGTTGGCTGCAACCAGAAAGGCCATTAGGGGTGGAGCCCTTTGGGCAGATCTTCTCACTACTATACTCCCCAGATGCTGGATGTATAGCGATAAAGCCTAATGATTGCCTGGCTGGAATTAGGTCTTGCTTTGGTCCCAGTTCTTCTTTCTATGCATCTATAACTCCCATTTGAAATGAGAAAGTTCACTTCTTGCCATGGTATATTGGACAGACATAACTTGCTTTTGATCTTTTCAGGGATTCTCAATCGTGAATTTGCCCTAAATCTCAGATGGAACTTTGGACTTGGAGTTTTGGGCAATGGTGTAACTGTTAAGATGCTAGGAACTCTTAGAGATGAACTAAAAGCATTTTGCATTGTGAGATGGGCATGGGCTTTTAGGGACAAAGGGAAAAATGTTATGGTTTGGATATGAGGTGTCCCCCAAAGCTCCTGTGTTTGCAAGGATATTCAGAGGTAAAATTATTAGATTATCAGTACTATAACCTCATAAATCCATCCAGTTTGAATGTACTAACTGGGTGGTAACTGGAGGCAGGTGTTGCATGGCATGACTGGAAGATGTGGGTTATTGGGAACATGCTCTGGAAGGATTCATCTTTCCTATAGTCCCCCCCTGCCTCTGCCCCGGCCCCTTCTTGGCTTCTATGAAGTAAGCAGTTTTCCTCCACTCTTCCTCTTCTGCCATGATTTCTGCCTCACCTCTGGTTCAAAGCAATGGAGTGAATCATTGAAAATGTGAACCCCAAATAAACTTTTCCTCCTCTAAGTTATTCATGTCAGGTATTTTACGCATAGTTATGAACACCTATTGAACACTTCTAAATAATTAACTAACAAAGAGTTTCCTAGAAAATGAGCTTCACAGCAGTGAAAGACTACAATAAAATCAACAAATATAAATGTTAGCTAAAAATAAATTTGGCGTTATTAGTGAATAATATAAAAGAAAGTTCAATGCAGAAAGAATATGGAGCTGATTGCATTCTCTGCCAAAGTAGATAGGGTAATTTTATTAGTGAATGGAGCAATAATGGTATTGATTATATACACAAATTTACCCACTTTGATTACCCTAATTGGTTGTGCTAGTTTAAATATCATAATTTAAAAACTGACAAATATATAGTATGACTTAAAACAAATAAGTAATTTTTAGATATTTTAATTCTTCCTTTTTCTTTATTGATAAGAATTAGGATTATTGTGGAAGAAAAGAGCCAAAAGCTGCTTATATGATTATAGTAAAACTCCTCAGTATGAATAACTTAACTACATTGAAATAAAAAAAATCATTGTGAATTTATATAGTGATTTATACAAATATAATGGTATATATTTTTAAAATATATATATTTACACACATATATATAATTCTAGAGCATTCCAAAGGAATAAACAACTCAGCTGCAATGAGCATTCATAGGCCCAAATTTTATTGTTGCAATATTATTTCCTACTAAAGAAATTCAGAGTTTCTTGGATAAATAGCTGTTTTATTTATGAGGTAGATGCATTCCATGCTTATGCAATTATATCAAAATGGATTCTGCTGTCATTTATAACTAATAAGTACCATTAAATAAAAAAAATATGATCAGGCCTATGGCAAAACAGCTGACCAGTATACTTCAGGATTTTCACACTTGCCAGTGATTGAACAATTTGAACTTCAGTGGAGGTTAGATTTATATTGGTTTGTAGCTCATCACCTATGATTAAATTCTCCAGTACAAAACCACATGCAGAAAAGAAAACAATAGCAACAATAGAAAGGAACTATTTGATCAACTTTGGAGACTGATGTTCAATATCTTTACTTTTTTAATAAAGAGAATTAAGCGTGTATGGTAGCCTTTGAATATTAACTGTACTACTGATTAAATTAAATGAGAAGAAACATTTTGTCTAGTTAATGAAGACAAAAAGAATAACACCCTCCAATGAGTTAACGGGTCTAAACATTGAACATCATCTTTAGTTAACCTGTGCTTCTGATGGAAGTCTCAATTTTACCTATGATTTTGCCAAAGCCTAAAAGAAAACTCATTTCAAGTTTCTTCACTCAGCAACAAATCTTAGAAAATACAGAAGGCAGAGGATCATATCAAACTGTATCATGATGATAAACTCAAAAGCAAACAAAACAAATAAAAACCAACACGTTCTGGAAAATCTATAGTTCAAACAGTGCTCAGTTCTTTTAAAAAATGAACTAAAAGGAGACAGTTTACAATCCTTTTGATGGAAAAGATTAGACCATATTGTCTAATTGTACACTTTCATATGAAAAAATAATAATGTAACACAAGGCAATTATTTATACAATAATCAGAATATTGATTACTTTTTTAAGAAGAAAGAGGATTAATATGAAGAAGTTTCTGGGATGTCTAGCAAAGTTCTATCTCTTAACCCAAATGGTAATTAAAAAGTGTTATCCCATAATAATTGACATGTACATATACACACACATACACACATACTTATATAATATATATAATGCTACATAGCTAGAAGTATTATAATCAAATATATCTTAAATTCAGCATTTATAGAAATATCCACTGATCAGGTAATAAAAAAGCTTTATCAAACATGATTTCAGCATATAATTCTTCTAGTTGCACATATATTTTCATTTTTATATACCTCATGGACAAACTATACTTTTAATTAAATTAAAATAGTACATACTTTTAAATACAAATTTATTTAGACAGTCAAAGTAGAGGGTACATTGTAAATGTTGGAAGCACATAAATTTTAAATTATTTAACTTGCTAATACAAAATGGCAAAAAGATAAATAAAAAGTAAGAGTATTTGACCTATTTTCATTATAGACTTTTTATTAATATAAGAAATATTAAAAATAATGTATCTGATTACCAAAGCAAAGAAAATCTTTTTGTCTACAAAGGAAAATTTTAAAGATAAGAAAGTTTTAATTTTTTTTTAAATTGTGGATGCTGGTATATTGGCATGGCTACTTAAAGCTATTAGGGTATAGTGGGAGGAGTTATGAATGTTGATGTGAATGTAATTTCATATAATGAAGTTATATAGAGCTCTTCTATCAAAATGCTGCTCTTGAGACTATCATATCACAGTACGGAATTAATGAATTGCAATTAAACATCTGTGGGGGAAATTTTTCATACTGAGTATTTAAACACAAACAAATGAAATGGCATTTGCATATTATCTATTTGGAAATGATGTGGAAAAAATATGGCATTAAGAGTTTTAAGGAAATAGTTGTTTACCACAAACACACACAAAATTAAATGCACTCTGCCTTCTATAGTGGGGGGTTATTTCATGAAGTGGCCACAGACGGAACAATTTCATTTCTAGATCTCTTCCAAAAGGAAACCAAGTATAGACACAGGATTGATTGCATTGATGTAATTTAACTAATTTTAAAATCAGAAGAATTGTGGCTCATTTTATAGTTATGACTTTTAAAAAGTAGATTCAACTTTTCTATTTGTTTTATTCTGTCAGTAGATGGGGAAAAATTTTGAAGCGCTAAGATAACTTACAGTAATAAAAAGAAAAAGTCAGACTTCTAAATCTCAAGGTATGCAAAAGCTGACTTTGAACATGAAATGTAATTATGAAATCTGAAATGAAGACAAATGAAACTATATTGTATCAAACCACAGAAATTTAGGAGTTTATCTATGACAGAAACCAGGAGTTATCCTTGTTATTTCAAAGTCTAACAGAAACCAAAATTAGTTATTATATTTGTGTACGTACTTACCATTCCCCAAAATTCTTTTTCACTGAATGAAATACTTTGAAAATTATGTTAAAATACTTTCTTTTCAAGATTGAGTGGAAATTTGAGACCTTCATAAAGCATTATTAGATTTTTGTCATGTGAGAGGTTCTCAGGAAATTACCATATTATTAACAGTATTTAATAATATAAACTAACTTTTCCTTACTATTAAAGATTTATCAAAGATTTATGAAATTTTACAAAGAGGGTGACGGTTTTTTCATAGACATAAATTATTGTCCAATGTAGGCCTCATATTCTTTAAGAAATAGCAAACTCAACAGCATGAATAAATGTGTTTGTTTTTTAAGAGACTAATACAAAACCTGGAAAAAAATTTTTCATCAAAACCAAACAGGAAGCATACATTAGGGATATTATCATGTAATTCATCTACCTAACATATCATAAAATTATGCTAGTTTAAATTCCACTATTATTAAAATGTACAAAAACTCATGACTTCCATCACTATAACTCCCTAACCATGTAATTAATGCATAATTATTCTTAAGAAATTTTCTGCTGTTACATTACTTTATGAACTATTTCCAATTATTTTCTCTACTTAGCTAGGAAAAAGATAAAATTCACATTAAGAATATAGCATTTTCATTTTTGAACAGAATGGATTTGACTTTGTTTGACATAGTCATCTTTCTAATGTAAATTTATAATAGTTTGGTGGCACAGATCTCCCTAGACATTGCTAATCCTCAGAGTGCTTTATCATCAATGTATACATGCACAGTAAAGAATTAAACTAAGAAGTCATACATCCTTACATTTCCATTTCTCCTCGATAAACATTCAACTTACTTACTAAGTGATTGTCTTTCCCTTCTTACTCCAAATAGCACATTCTGTAGCAGAGATTCCCAGTCTTTATAATTCCAAAGCTTATCTATATGTGATGAATCACATCAGGGTAAGAATTGGTAAGATGAAGAGATCAGCAAAGAGGAATGAGCCCATGATATTATTAGACTTTAAAAAGTACCATATAACTCTAATGTAATGAGACATTTTGTAGCTCTCTTGAAGGTTTTTATGAACACTCTTTGAAAGGAAATCATTAAAAACCTTTGAACAATGTTAGCATGATTAAAAATACACTTTTGGGAAAAACTTTCATCTAGTGGTAAAAGATTTAGGACATTAAAAATAGATTATGCTATTTCAATTATATTTTGTCTTCAACACTAAAACTCTAAGTGATCAATATTAACTTGAGTTCAGTAAGCTTTGAGGGTTGAGTGACTTCTGCTATTTCCATTCATTATTGTTCAATAAAATTCTAACATAGAACCAGAAACATAACTAAGCATACAAATTAACTATATAAACATGTTGACAAAAAATAGGAGACTCTTATCACTGGAATCATCAGGCATACACCAAAACTGACAAGTAATTGATGAGGGATTGGAAGTAAATGTCAGAGACTACTTATGTTTTTAACTTTAATTTTTTTTTTTTAAGTAAGAAAGTACTGATACGTTTGGTATTAAAGACAACCAGGCTGTCTTTTGTGGAGGGTACACAGGATACCATCTTTACCTATGAGAACACATGGGGACACTGGGTATTTCAGTGATAGATGATGGTAGATGCTGGCATGGGGATTTCTGGATTCACTAGGCATACTAGTAATCCAGAATTGTTCACAATACAAGAAATAGCACTTAAACTATAGAGGCAGAAAGGCCAGAAAATAAATCCTGCTGCCTTAGCCTTTAGGGGTCTCTGAAAATGCTAGAGGGGACATGGTTCTAGGGTAAGAGAGGTAGTAAACTAAATATAGTGAGACTGAGTTACAAAGTGATACTGATAATGGAAACAATTGGGATGATCAAAAGGCTCATATAAAACTGCAGAAGGAAATCAAAGTTGCTCTCTTAGTTTCTCGTATTAAGTTAATGGTAGAATGGGAGATCAATATAGTTATAATAAAAAAAGGCAACAGTGCATACATTAAAACTTTTTTGAAGGAAAACACATTAGAAGAACATTGATGCATAATAATGATATTAATATAAGAGATGGAGAAATTAATGATGCAGTACAGGCTGTAATTGTGGTAAGCAGTCTCTGATTAGATAAGAGGGGCTCCAGAGGCAAGAAAATGGCATGTCTAAGCCAAGAAGAATCGGTATTGAGGAATGGGCTGAATGCCTACAATAGGTAAAGGGGCCATTCCATAAATTAGGCAAAGCTGTCTTTATTTTATGATGACACAATTGAGTTATTTTCTTCTGCAAAGGCTTTACTTGACTGTATTATATAAATCCCCTTTTTATCTTAAATCTAGGATTATAAATAGTATTAACTGAAACTCAGAATCCTGTGGGAATAACTGAGGCACCAAGCTACATGTATTGAAAGAAGAGATAGAGGCAGCATTATTTTAGGAGGGAAATAAAATCTTGCTTTCTTTGAAAATATTGGGAGTGAATAATTCAGGACAAAGTTCAGGCTACCTTTAAGTCATCATCTTCTGCCAGAATTCGGAAGAAGCTAACTGTGAGCATAGTTTTTAAATTTAAAATCCAAGAAAGAGGAAACTTGGAAATTTCCAGAAATACTTACCAAGTTTGAACTAAAGAATAGGAAAATAAAGAAGAACGCTGAGCATTTCAGAGTCATAGATTGAATATGAAAGGTCTTCAGGACACAGAAATGAAGTTGTTATTTTCAAAATAACATAACTAAATCAAAATATGTTTGTTATATTGGCTATAACTCATACTGGATTTTGATGAGAAGTTCCTCTAAGGTATACAAATTATAATTATTTCCACATTTTTATTGTTTTATTACTTAATCTTCAAAGCTTATTGGCAAACAATAACTATGATAGGAGTAATTTAATCCTTCTGGGTTTGATGCAAATTGTTTACCCATAAGTAAAATGTTTTCAAACTTCAATGCAAAGGTCTTGTTCTAGAACTTATAAAGAACACTAGCATGTCAGTAGAACAACCTAACTTTAAAAACTGGGAAAAGGATTTAAATAAACATTTACCTATGTATGAACATTGGCTAATTTGGGAAATGCAAATTAAAATCACAAGGGGGTATTGAACGTCTGCTAGTATAATTTTAATCACCAACATAATCATTATCAAAATATATTCAACATCAAGTATTGGAAAGGATATAGAGAAACTGAAACCCACATAATTTTCTCCAAGAAGTGTAAAAGAGCCATGTTAGAAATCAATTTGGTAGTTTCTTATGAAGTTGAGAATAAACTTACTATTTGATTCCTTTTCAGTGTGTTTATGAAATGAAAGTAAATATGTCAGTGCAAATATTTGTAAGTTAACATTCTTATTAACATTATTTGTAATAACCCTAAATGGGAAGGCAGTTAAATTTATATCAGTTTGTGAATTGATAAATATAAGATGTTATCAATGCAATAGGAAAGAATGAGTTACTAACACTTGCTACAACAAGATGACCTTCAACAATCTAGGCACAAAGGGCTTTATATGCTTCCATGTATGTGTGTGGGCTAGAAAAAAAATCTATTGAGTCAGAAATCATACTAATGGTTATCTAGGGTTGGAAATGAGAGCGCAGATTTACAGCAAACGAGCATAAAGGGACTTGTTAGGATGATGAGAATATTCTAAAATTGGATTGTAGTAATGGTTGAACAACTATGAATTTCCTAAAATATCACTGAATTATATATTTGAAATAAGTAAAATTTATTGAAAGCAAATTAAACTCCACAAACCTTTAAAAATCGATACTATGGGATAGGGAATGGGGCACTAAAATACTTAATGTATCAAATGAAGTTCTAGGATCATTTTGTAAGTTGCAGTCTGCAAGATAGAAATTATGCTATGAATCAATCAATAAAAATATATCATGCAAACATAGAACAAACTTCCTTTAATGGCCAACATTAAGATTTATATTCTGGAATTTTTGAAAATTCTGCCATCCTACACCCATTTAATTTTTATCCTTTAGGAAAATAAATCATAGTTTAGAAGGAAAGCAGACTTAATAGTTTTTTTTTTTCTAACATTCCATGTCCCCTAAATCAAAGTATGCATGACATAAATGGTTGCAACTTACAAAGAAGTAAACCAATTTCACATTATTTCAGGTAAGTGAAATCAACAAATTATAATACCTAACCTCACTTTAAACATATCAGCAGACTCTTCTACATCTAAATTTTATTCATCTTTTTAAAAAAAATGTCTTTATATTTCAGATATTTTTGTGACCTACCTACGGAGGGATTTTAAAAGAGGTCTCCTAAAGTAGGACATGGGTCCTAAAGGAGAGCATGCAATATCATATATCTTCAAACTGCCTTCTCTATGCATGCATTCACATGTCACTCATCATTTCTTTTTTCTTGGGCGATTTTATAGTTTCCTTTAGAGATTAAGGTGTATTTGAATTACCTTTAATATAATGTATTTGCTCTACTGAGATATCTATCTATGTTTAGCCATCAGTGTGATAGATAGGTTTCTTTAGTATTCCAGTTTGGAAGAAAAACCTGTATTTTTTGCACAATCCCTTAAGTAGCAAATTCCTACATACTGGAAACCACCTTTACTAAGACAAAAACAAACAAAAACATAAACAAGCAGTATGCAAGAAAAGACAGGATCTCAAGGCAAAACTTAGAAACAGACTCTTTTTTCTGCTTCCCTTCATAATGTTGTCATCTACCACAGCATGAGTATTCCTTAAATGGAAAATAGGAGCTAAATTTGGAAGACATTGATGAAGTGGAGTGACTGTATATATAATATATATATTTTCATACACATACACATATGTATGTATAAAATACAAATACCAGCTATATAAATAAAAATATATTTTTGGAAAATTTAATTTAATAAATTTCACATTTATTTATAGGTGATATGTTAGCTAAATAACAGTGTAATAATGTGTAACCCAAAGTTAACTGTATTTTCCACATATTTTCCTTTCAGCCTCTGTGCATCTGAAAAAAATTGTTCAGTCTAATGAATATATATACTCCCTAAAAGAGCTCTTACTGAAGGCTTTTTAAAGCCACACATGATGTCAGATTTCCCTTAGATATGTTCACTTATCCAATAGAGTGTATGATGGAGCATGATATTTAAATATCAGTGTTTATATGAGTAATACAATGAGATGTTTTAGACCTCCTTTTTTTTGGCCACACCTGGTAGTCTTAGAGATAACAATAGAATAAAGGCAGTTTTGCTTTAGTGAGAAAAAAATTCCTTTTAATCACCAGCTGAATGATAATCAGTATAAATTTCAGTATTTGATCTATTTCTTCGAATTAATCCCCATAATTTTCTCTTAAAGTTTGGAAACATATCGTTTAATCCTAAAAAGTAACCTACATATTTGACCAGAGAAGTTTAAATTCATAAGGAGGTCTGGAAAAGATAAAATAGATTCATTTATCCCTACTCTTCCCTGCTAAGTACAATTATAAACCCTGGAATTAGTATAAGAGTAACTAATGCAAGAAGACACACAAGAAAAATCTGAAAAGTTGAAAGAGGAAGGTAAAGAGATTAAGGACCACAGCACTGGAGAAGTTCCATAGCATCAGGGTGCATTATGACTCTCTCATATCAAGATGATGATGATTTAGATTGATAGTTTAATACAGAAGATGGTCCCGTATGCCCATTCTATCTTTTGTCTGAACAAGAGTACTGCTGGCACCATTGGGCAAGCACATAGCACCTGAAAGAGGAATACTATGTAGCCTCAGTGAAAACTAATGACCAGGCAAGGTGCTCTTCTTCCCTTGTAGGCATGATAACTTCGCTTTCCAAATCAGCAACACTGGATAGCCTGGTGGGACTAATACAATGATGTCCTAACCCAGGAACCTTCTTTGTCTCTATGGACTTGAAACACTCCATCTCTATTCAAGGTCACTGTATAGATAGAAGACAAAGACAAAGGGAATTCAGCCAGAGCGAATACCTAGCCAAAGAAGCACTCTCTTCCCTTCATGCTGAGTGGGTCTCCTTATGCTTTGTGCCTCTTGTGAAAAATTTTGTGTTCTAGAAATGCCTTAGACTTTCTTCTGTCACTTAAAGACATACACACACTCATACACACAAATTCTTGTTCTAACAGAAACCCAGACTCTGTTTTCTAAACCAAAGTCACAAGAAAATCTGGCCTGGAGTAATTTATTTTGTACCCCCAGGCAGTAGAATCTGGGACTAGTGGAAACAACAGATACACAAGATAAATCAAGCATACCAAATAGTACAGCAAATATTCTTCAAATTAAATTCACAACTCAACATAAGTAGAGCAGGATCTGCATGTCAAACATACAGAATGAGTACCTATGAAAATAAAAGATCTAAATAGGACCAGTATCCTAAAATTAAATACAAAATGTCTAGGATACTATAAAAAGAATCACCTATCATATCAAGAACCAGGAAAATCAAAATTTCAGTGAGAAAAGACAACCAACCTGTGTCAACAGCAAGTTAAATAAGATGCTGGAATTATCCGGCTAGGATTATAAGGCAGCTATTATTAAACTGCTTCTATAAGCAATTGCAAATTCTCTAGAGACAAATGAAAAAGATATAGAGAATTTCACTAAAAATACATTTAGAAAACCAATTGGAAATTATGATATTGAAAAATACAACAGAGGGGGTGGGGCTGTGGTCTGTGGTAGAGTGGTCACCTAGTATGTATGAGGCGCTGAGTTCAATCCTCAGCACCACATAAAAATAAATAAATAAAATAAAGGTATTGTGTCCAAATATGACTAAAAACTACTTAAAAAAACGAAAAAGTAAAATACAATGAAAGACTTGCTGGATATGCTCAAAAGCATAGTAGAAATGACTGAAAATTGAATCTGTAAACTTGAGGATAGATAAATAGAATTTGCCCATTTTTAGCAATGAAAAGAAAATAGACTTAAAAAGATAATGTTTTAAAAAAACATTACAAAACTTTAGGGATCTATGGGATGATAATAAAAGAAATATCATTTATGTATATCTCCAGAGTTCCAAGAAAGGAGAAAGAATGTGAAGTTGAAAGAGTATTAAAAAAATTACCAAATTTAGTGAGATACAAAACTATTGAATTAATAGGCAGAGTAAATTCCGTATAAACCCAATGAATTTTGTGCCAAGAAATATTAATTTTAAATTTCTAAAATCTGGAAACAGAAAAGTTTTGGAATTAGCCAGGGAGAAATGACCTACTACCTCTAAGGGAGCTCTAATTTTAATGACAGTAGATTTTAATAACATATGGAGGTCAGAATGAAGCAGTACATTGTTCAAGTGGTAAACATACAGAACTGTCAGCCATGGATTCTATATCCTTCAGGAATTTTAAGGAGAAATAAAAGCATTCTCAGATGAAGGCAAAGTTAAACAAGTTTTCGTTATTAGACCTTTGCTTAAAGAATGACTAAAAGAATCTCTCTTTTTTTTTAAATAGGTGTAAACATCTGGTTTTATACTCAAATAACAAATAACAGCAGTAAAACAAATCATTTTTCACAGCCTATAATGTGTTATATTAAATTTACACAGTGTTATATACATATATAAAACACTGTTTATATCACACAGTAATTTAACAACAGGAATATCAAAATAAATACTACTCTTGCACAAAATATGCATGCATATGTTGGTAATAAAAAGAAATTAATACTGTTTACCCAAAAAACCTTTTTTTTTTTTTTTTTAAAAAAAAAGCCCTTCCAGATAGGGTCAGTGGTCCAATCTGGAATGGATTGCACTAATGTTCAGGCCAATTCTTGGTGGCACAGTGAGTGCTCAAGTGAGCATATCTGAGTTTGGTGACCTGCCCAAAGGATATTTCATGGAGACTGAATTTTTTTTTTGTACTAGAGGACCAATATTTTTACCCAAAGGCAAGTTCCTCAGGGGAAAATAGTTGAATTGGTATAAATTAGAGACAGAGAAAAAGGCATGAAAATGCTGGATATATAGCCCAATAAGGGGTTATGATAATCAAGACCTACACAGAAAATATGACAAGAGATCTTGTGAATCCTGACAAAATAGTACCACGTTGGTCATATCTGGATTTAAGGTATGGTCTACAAGTTTTGAATCCAGTAAGTTCTGAGAAGAAAATAATATGGGAGACCTCTGAGAAATGTAGACAATTTCTTTTTTTTTTTTTTTAAAGGCAATCTTTTTTTTTTTTTTAGAGAGAGAATTTTTTTTAATGTTTATTTTTTAATTATCAGCAGACACAACACCTTTCTTTGTACGTGGTGCTGAGGATCGAACCCGGGCCGCACGCATGCCAGGCGAGCGTGCTACCGCTTGAGCCACATCCCCAGCCCTGTAGACAATTTCTTTAGACAGAAGTGTAAGTATAAAACAAGGAGAACAGGACCATTGCAATGGTATAAAGAGCAGAAATATGGCTACATAATTTGACAATTACAACTAAAAATGAGAACACTGTCTGATACTGAAGAAAGTGATATTAAAAATAGGGAGGGTAAAGGGACCAAACTGGAAATAAGTTTCCCTTATTTGCATTGAAGTAACAAAATGATACCATTATATTAGTCCAAGTCACATTTGTTTATACCCAGAGCCACTACTAAGAAAAGTACCTAAAAGAATACACTCAAAAATTTTTATAAATAATCAAGATAAAATCTGAAAAAGAGAAAACTTTTCCAAGATAAAAAGAAATAGGGGAAAGGAAAATCTGAAACTATCAGAAAACAATTAATGGAAAACTTAAACTCTAAGCAATCAAACTTTAAAAAAAATGTTCACTATTCAAAGGACACACACACACACACACACATACACAAACAGCAGCAACAACAATAAAAATCAACAAAAAATGTGTTTTTGTCAACTATTTTTAGTCTCTTCACCAAGGACAAATATAATCCCCAAAGGCACACTCCTAGTGACCCGCTACCTCTAGGTACACTTTACCTGCCTACAGTTACCAACCAGCTAATCCTTATTAGTGGATTAATGCATCAATTAGATTAAGGTTTTTATTGCACAATCACTTTACTTCTAACCTTTCTTGCATTGATTCACCTATGATATTTTGGGGAAAATCTCATATCTAAATCATAACACAGTTTTTAGGAAGGTGGATGAAAATTCATGCCCAAAATGCTTTATTCTTTTTAAAATTTATTCCAATTTGTTATATATGACAGCAGAATGCAATTCAATTCATAGTACACATATAGAGCACATTTTTTCATGTCTACAGTGGTATACAAAATAGAATCACATCATTCATGTCTTTATATATATGTACTTAGGGTACTGATGTCCACCTCATTCAACTTTCTTTCCTATCCCCATACACCCTTTCCCTTCCTCCCCTTTGTCCTATGTAAAATACGTCTATTCCCCCCATGCCCCCCCATTCCCATTATGAATCAGCATCCTTATATCAGAGAAAACATTGGGAATTTGATTTGGGGGGATTGGCTTACTTCACTTAACATTGTATTTTCCAACTCCATTCATTTACCTGCAAATGCCATGATTTCATTCTCTTTTAATGCTGAGTAATATTCCATTGTATATATATACCACAGTTTCTTTATTCATTGATCTACTGAAGGGCATCTAGGTTGGTTCCACAATTTAGCGATTGTGAATTGTGCTGCATAAACATTGACTTGGCTGCATCCCTGTAGTACGTTGGCCTAAAAGAGAGGGTGAAAAGAAGATGGATGGAAGAGAATATATCATGCAAGCATTATTTAGAAAAGAGCAAGGTCACTATTTGAATAACAGGTAAAGTGGCTGTCAATCCAAGAGGAACATTTCATAATCAGAAATATATATTAGCAAATCAAAATAAATGAATCAAAACTGAGACAGCTGAAAAAAATGAATGGATAAATCTGGAATTCTAAACGTGGACTTCAACATGTTCCCATTGGAAACTTGTAGAATTAACTAAAAAATCCAGCAAAAATATGGGATGGTACAAATAGATCCCCTCATCCCATTTTATTTTCTGTGGTTTTATTTCTATGCAGTCAACCATAGTCCAAAAATATTAAGTGGAAAATTCCAGAAATAGATAATTCATGTATTTTAAATTGTATGCCATTCCAAGTAGGAAGATAAAATCCTGCACTATTTAGCTCAATTCCATCTGAGTCATGAATCCTCCTCGTCCAGCATTATGTTGCATGTACTACCTGCCTACTACTACTCGTTAGTTCTCTGAGATAGCAATTCAAATATCATGGTATCATGAAGCTTATGTTCAAATAATACTTATTTTAGCTTAATGCAGTAGTTGACATTTACTATTGGTAATTATTGTTAATATTTTACTATGACTAATTTATAAACTAAACCTTTATTATAGTAATTTATATTTACTATTGATCATTATTGTTAACCTCTTATTTTGATTAATTTATAAATTCAACTTTATTATAGGTATGGATATATACAAAAAATATAGTATATATAATATACAGTCCTATCTATGTATTCAGGCATCCACTGGGGTTCTTGCAAAGTATTTCCTTTGGATAAGGGAGGGATATTGTATCTAACTGACATATATATAGTACTTCACTGGTCAACGGAAGAATATGCAATTTTAAAATGTGCTTGAAACATTCACCAAGAGAGAAAATATCCTATGCCATGAAATAAATTTCAACAAATTTGAAATAATTTAAATCATACAGAATATGTTCTCTGACTATAATGAAATCAGCTATATATCTATAAGAGAAAGACAACAGGTGCATCTCTAAATGGAAATTAAATAACATACTTCTAAATAATTCATACTTCTAAATAATTCATATATTTAAAAAATGGAAGCTTGATGTAAGATATAAACTAAATAAAAATAAAAATATAAATAAAATGTAGTATATGGTAGTGAACACCAATAGCTAGCTACTCATGAGGCTGATGTGAGAGTATTTTTTGATTTTATGCATTTGCGATCAGCCTGAGCACCCTAGTAAGATCCCAACACCCACCTTTCCCTTCCCCCCCAAAAGAAAAACATAAATCATACCAAAATATATGAAATGTTGCTAATAACATTCCAAGGGAAATATATGGCACAAAATCTTCTATTAAACTAGACAAAAGATCTCAAATCAATAATCAAACTCTTTACATTGACAAACTAGATAAAATATAAAACCCAGAGCAAGCAGAAGAAAGTAATACATATATTAGAAGGAATCAATGAAATAGAAAATGGAGACAAGACAATTAATCAAAAGTTATTTCTTTGAAAAATATCAATAAAAATTGATAACCACCCAGCATGATTGCCACATTTTATAAAGAGAGGATATTCATACATCATTAATATTAGAAAGGAAACAAGACTATCACTATGGTTTTTTAGTCATTAAAATATAATGATGGAATATGGATTATAAATTTACATTTATAATCTTTTAAAAAGTAAAAAAGTAGAATAGAAACAAAACAACTAAAATTTAACCAAGATTAAATGGACAACATTAAAGGCTATTGCAATTAAGATTCTTACAAATAAAGAAATTGAATTAATAATTAAATAGATCCTAATAAACATATCTAAAGCCAGGTTATTTTACTTGAGAATTCTGGCAGAAATTTACATAAAAATTAATGCTGATTTTACACAATATTTTTAAACAGGGAGAGAAAGAATACTTCCACCACATTCTATAAGACCAATATTATCTTGACACTCACATTAGACAAAGACATCACAAGAAATCACAAGAAAAGAATGTACAGAGGCAAATATTCTCAACAAAATATTAGCAAACAAAATCCAAAAACATGAAGGAAAGCTTAGATAGCTTTTTCAAGTGGCATTTAATCCCAGAAATATTAGTTTCACAACCAAAATTCATTAATGTGAAATATTGTATTACTTGAATCTGATGAATTATGTGATCATCCAAGAAAACAATTTCATTCATAATAGCCCTACCTTTCAGACTACACATATACACACACACACACATCCCTTGGGAATATATCTAACCAAGGAGATTCTTTGGAAAACTGGGAATAGAACCACCATTTGACCCAGCTATCCCTCTCCTTGGTCTATACCCAAAAAACTTAAAATCAGCATACAATAGTGGTGCAGCCACATCAATGTTTATAGCAGCACAACTCACAATAGCTCAACTGTGGAACCAACCTAGATGCCCTTCAGTAGAGGAATGGATAAAAAAAGAATGTGGCACATATACACAATGGAATATTACTCAGCAATAAAAGAGAATAAAATCATGGCATTTGCAGGTAAATGAATGGAGTTGGAGAAGATAACGTTAAGTGAAGTTAGCTTATTCCAAAAAGACAAATTCTGAATGTTTTCTCTGATATAAGGTGACTGACCCATAGTGGGGTAGGGATAGGGAGCATGGGAGAAATAGATGAACTCTAGATAGGGCAGAAGGGTGGGAGAGAAAGAGAGGGGGCAGAGGGTTAGCAATGATGGTGGAATGTGATGAACATCACTATCCAAAGTACATGTATGAAGACATGAATTGGAGTCAACATACTTTATATACAGAGATATGAAAAATTGTGCTCTGTATGAGTCGTAAGAATTGTAATGCATTCTGCTGTCATGTATTTAAAAAATAAAATCAATTAAAAAAACTTCTACATTAAAACTTATAGAACACTGAAGAAATTGAAGACGACTTTAGGAAATGTTCTTGAATAGGAAGAATTAATATTTTGAAAATGAAAATACTATCAAAAGTGTTAAACAGATTCAATGCAATCCCCATCAAATTACCAATGACATTCTTCACCAAACTAGAAAAAACAACACTAACATTTCTAAGGAAGAATAAAAGACCCAGAATAGTCAAAGTAATACTGAGCAATAAGAATGATGCTGATTTTTCACATAACTGATCTAAAATTAATCTATAGAAATGTAGTAAAAACAAAAAAAATTAAAACAAAACAAAAAAATACATGATGATATTGGTATAAAAGGAGACACATATACCAATAGAATATAATAGAAGAAACAGGGTCAAATCCATATAGATACAGTCATCTGCTCCTTGACAAAGGTGCCAAAAGCATATATTGGAGAAAAGATAGCAATTTAAAAAATGGTGTTGGGAAATCAACTCACAGTGAATCAAAAATTCCTGGACTAGACCACTCTCACTACTAGAAGAAAACATAGGGTCAACATTCCAATATATTGGTTCATGCATCAACTTCCTTAGTAAAACCCCTAAAGCTCAAGAAGTAAAACCAAGAATGAATAGGTGGGGTGGCCTTAAATTAAAATATTCTGTACAGCAAAGAAAATAATTTAAAGTGAAGAGAGAGTCTACAGAATAAGATAAAATATCTGCCACCTACTCTTTCAACAGGAGATTAGTATCTAGAATACATATAGACTCAAAACACTTAATATCAAAAAATCACATAACCCATTCAATAAATAAGGGAGTGAACTAAACAGACAGTTCTAAAAAGTGCAAATGGCCAACAAATATATGATAAAGCTTCAACATTCTTAGCAATCATGGAAATTTGCCAATCTAAAAAATTGTGTTAAAGAGATTACAACAGAAAGACATGCTAAGTGCTTTGCACAGAGACAACAGAAAAGACACCTTGAGGGCATCTCAGGAATCCGCAAGACTTCACCCACTGCAGGTTCAAAGGTGCAAAAGCTAAAACTAATTTAAGAGATGATAGGGCACTTGCTGGCACAAGAGTCCTAGGAAGTTGTTTCCACAAGTTCAGCCTCCCAGGCAATCAGCTGTCATGATTCCAGGAGGCCCAACAACTGCTAGAGCTGGTTGCAGACTTTGGCATCATCCATATGGTGCTGGTTCTTCAGAAAGGCAGGATGCTGAGTTAAGGGACCAACTGGGTAGTCACTGGCAGCAGGTGGGTTATGACTGGAGGAGGGGGTTCACTGGAAGTAGGACCATGAAGGGTTTATCTTCAGTGTGGACTCTTCCCCTCCATCTCTCTCTGCTGCTTGTCTGTCTTGTGGTGAGCAGTGTTCTCTCATTCTACCCCTTTTCCATGACATTCTGCCTCACCTTAGACCCAAAGTAATGAAGTCAGTGGACCATGGACCAAATGAACTTCTGAACTCTGAATCAAAATAAACGTTTTCTCCACTAAGTTGATCTTATCAGGCATTTTGGTCACGGAGATAAAAACCTAGTTCATAAATATAGTGTTATTTACATATTGATGTTTATATTGGCACAATCCACAATAGCCAAGTTGTGAAACAAGCTTAGATGTTTCTCAATAGACAACTGGATGAAGACACTGTGGTATATGTACAAGATGGAATTCTACTCAGCCATATTCTTATTATATTCTTTGCTAGTTAATGAGTGCAACTGGATGATATCATGCTAAGTGAAATAAACCTGACGTAGAAGTCAAATATCGGATTTTTTTTCTCTCATATGTTAAAGCTAAAAAGAAATTAAAGTTTGCAAAGTAGGAGGGTCTCATGAAGATATAAGGGAAAACAGTTGAGTAGAGGAAGGAGATAAAGGGTGAGGAAGGAGGGTTATGAAAAGGGAAGAACTACAGAATGAAATTTTCCAAACTATGCTATTTATGTATGTACACATCACAATAATTCTACTTCTATGTATATCTATGAAATATCAGTAAAATAATAATAATAATAATAATAATAATAATAATAATTAATTAATACAATGAAGACCAGAGGAAGGAGGTAGGGGGTGGAAGAAGGGAAGGAAAGCGATAGTATTGTGAATTGAAATGGAGCAAATTATGTTATATGCATTTTTAATTTGTCAATGTTAACTCACATTTATGTATAACTATAATGTACCAATAAAAAATTAAAAATGTATAAAAGAAAACTGGTTTCATTCTATAAACTAAATGAAAAATTACAATTTTTCTTTATGGTGCAATCATCAGCCTCTGTTTACTAATCATGAATATCTTTTGGCTACACAAATCAATCCAGAGCCTACTCTGTTGTCTAACTATCTCAACCCTAAGAACACTGGCATTTTGGCAAATATCTCTGGGTTGAAGCATTATACTCGGGTGGCCACTCTTGTTGCACATTATCATAATTATATTCACCTTGTTTTTGATTGTTAGTTTCTTTTACATGGCCTCTATGCTTATGGATATTTATTTGTCCTTTTGATTCTAAGGAGCCCCATTAATTGGCAGTATCTCTTACTATAAACCCCAACCAACAGAGAACAACTAAATTTTATAAAGAAAGCAGTGTAACTGGCCATGGTGGCTAATACTTATAATCCCAGCAACTCAGGAGGCTGAGGCTGGAGTATTGCAATTTCAGGCCAGCCTCAGCAACTTGCTGAGGGTGAGCCCCTGTCTCAAAATTAAAAAATGAATCTTGTTATTAACTCTTGTGGTATGAGTGTCCTATTAAGGAATTTGGAGCCGAACCCCACAATATGTAGATCGGAGCCAACTTTTTCTTCTATCAGACGCAGAGTCTCTGATTTGATATCAAGCTCCTTGATCCATTTTAAGTTAACTTTTGTGCATGGTGAGAGAAGGGGATTCAGTTTCATTTTGTTGCATATGGATTTCCAGTTTTCCCAGCACCGTTTGTTGAAGATGCTATCCTTCCTTCATTGCATGCTTTTAGCCCCTTTATCAATATAAGATAGTTGTAACTTTGTGGATTAGTCTCTGTGTCTTCTATTCTGTACCATTGGTCCACCGGCCTGTTTTGGTACCAGTACCATGCTGTTTTTGTTACTATTGCTCTGTAGTATAGCTTGAAATCTGGTATCGCTATGCCGCCTGATTCACACTTCCTGCTTAGTGTTGCTTTTGCTATTCTGGGTCTTTTATTTTTCCATATGAATTTCATGATTGCTTTATCTATTTCTACAAAAAATGCCATTGGGATTTTGATTGGCATTGCATTAAACCTATAGAGAACTTTTGGTAATATCGCCATTTTGATGATGTTAGTTCTGCCTATCCATGAACAGGGTATATTTTTCCATCTTCTAAGATCTTCTCAAACTAAAAAGTTTTTTTCTCAGCAAGAGAAACAATAAGAGAGGTAAATAGGGAGCCTACATCATGGGAACAAATTTTTACTCCTCACACTTCAGATAGAGCCCTAATATCCAGAGTATACAAAGAACTCAAAAAATTAGACAATAAGATAACAAATAACCCAATCAACAAATGGGCCAAGGACCTGAACAGACACTTCTCAGAGGAGGACATACAATCAATCAACAAGTACATGAAAATATGCTCACCATCTCTAGCAGTCAGAGAAATGCAAATCAAAACCACCCTAAGATACCATCTCACTCCAGTAAGATTGGCAGCCATTATGAAGTCAAACAACAACAAATGCTGGCAAGGATGTGGGGAAAAGGGTACTCTTCTACATTGCTGGTGGGACTGCAAATTGGTGCGGCCAATTTGGAAAGCAGTATGGAGATTCCTGGGAAAGCTGGGAATGGAACCACCATTTGACCCAGCTATTGCCCTTCTCGGACTATTCCCTGAAGACCTTAAAAGAGCATATTACAGGGATACTGCCACATCGATGTTCATAGCAGCACAATTCACAATAGCTAGACTGTGGAACCAACCTAGGTGCCCTTCAATAGACGAGTAGATAAAAAAAATGTGGCATTTATACACAATGGAGTATTACTCTGCATTAAAAATGACAAAATCATAGAATTTGCAGGGAAATGGATGGCATTAGAGCAGATTATGCTAAGTGAAGCTAGCCAATCCCTAAAAAACAAATGCCAAATGTATTCTTTGATATAATGAGAGCAACTAAGAACAGAGCAGAGAGGAAGAGCAGGAAGAAAAGATTAACATTAAACAGAGACATGAGGTGGGAGGGAAAGGGAGAGAAAAGGGAAATTGCATGGAAATGGAAGGAGACCCTCATTGTTATACAAAATTACATATAAGAGGTTGTGAGGGGAATGGGAAAAAAAAAAACAAGGAGAGAAATGAATTACAGTAGATGGGGTAGAGGGAAAAGATGGGAGGGGAGGGGAGGGGGGATAGTAGAGGACAGGAAAGGTAGCAGAATACAACAGTTACTAATAGGGCAGTATGTAAAAATGTGGATGTGTAACCGATGTGATTCTGCAATCTGTATTTGGGGTAAAAATGGGAGTTCATAACCCACTTGAATCTAATGTATGAAATATGATATGTCAAGAGCTTTGTAATGTTTTGAACAACCAATAAAAAAAATAAAAAATGAAAAGGGCTAGGGATGTATTTCAGTGGTAAAGCACCCCTGAATGCCTTAATGTAAAGGTCACAAAACTTTGAAAGAAGCATTTAATTTGCAAGCCACATAACAATATTTTTCTTTGCTTATTTGAAAACTTAAAAAATAATTTCTTAGCTAATAGACATACATAAGCAGGTCCTTTTTTGGATTTTTCCCAAGACATAGTTTGCTGAACTCCACTTTAATCAGATAAGAACACATCAGGTAAAGGGATTTTCTACTTTCACATAATACATTGTTTTTAACATTCAAACTACTCTTAGGCTTCAGAGTTCTTCCTCAATATTCTGCTAGGTAAGCTCAGGCATTCCACTTCATTTTTACATGTCCTATGGATTCTAAACAGTAATAAGCCATTGTCACAGTATATTAGGGGTGTATCTTCACAGGAAGTTGCTGAGAGACTGTGCCTATGCTAATAAACCACACTTCTGTCACTTTGTGGTTCTCTCTCCAGTGCCTTTAAAGTACACTTACCTATGTTTTTCTTGTTTCTGCTGGTATATATTGTCCAGGTCTTTCAATTATTTCAATTCATGAGCAAGATATTCCCTTGGATCAGGCACTACATTTTCTTTCCTGGGCTAAGTTGACCCTTTTATTGATTTATGATCAAAGAAGACATTTCTGTGAGAAGAGTTACCAGATAAGGTGAAACTCATATCCTGGAATAAAAGGCCTTGTGACCTAAAATATTCCAGGGAATGTGAGTATTCAAGGTTTTCAGGCACATCCACCCAAATATTCCCTTCCTACCTCTAATGAACAACTCTTTAGTAGCCTGATCTATTCCATTTACAACTGCATCCTGGGCCTTATTCCTACAGAGTCTAATCTCCAAATATAGCAGATGATATTTCTTTATATGCATCAGTGCTGGATTTTGACTTCCATAGCATGCTCAGACAATAGTTGGATGACCTCAGTCTGTCATTTCCTTGCTTTAAGGTTTCCAAGGCACATAGCAAAAGCCAGCTATATTTATAATCCTTGCAACTTTAGTTATCAAAATACTTCAATTTTCAGGACTACTGAGAAGGCTAAAGCTTCTATGTTAACTTGTATTTCTTATCAAACCACTTTGGATGATTATCTTAATAAATGTGACACTGCAGTAAGTTTGGCAATATTATTACCACACTTAGGACCAACAGTAGGGCCTTTGTTACCTTTGGGCACGCAAGTGAGTGAGTCTTCCATAAAACCCTCCTGAAATTCTATATTCTAGGGCCACATCCAGTATCAAATATTTCAAATTAGATTCTTCAAAGCAAAGTTAAAAGTGAGTGATTTGAATTCACTCAAATTTTCCAAGAGAGATGGTAAGAGACAAGGGAATAAAAGAGAGCACAGATGAAGGAAAAGTCACAATAAATGAGTACTATTGAAGTTACTGCCATATAGAAACATGGGCTCAATCACAGCAACACATCTTAAAGGGCATAGAAACGTCACAAGAGTTAGCTATGTGGTGCCTGAAAGTCTGGGGTGCATATCCCATTCTTGTCTTCTGATGGTGAATGTATTCACTATGAGTTTTCACATCTCCGTTGTATGAGCACTAGATAGATCTCAGCAGTTTAGAGAAGTTCCTGAAGCAGCAGTTGGAAATGTGTGCTTTGCTGTCTTGTGAAGAGACATGAAAAGCAGACTTCTCAGGTTGCCTACAACTCACTGACCACTGCTACTATGTCTAACTTAAGGGAAAAACTGAAAGAAAGTGAGGTAGAGTATTAAAAGCCCACTAGTGAATCCCTATAATAAATACAAATAGAAATCTACTGAAGGCTTAAAGAATAAATTAAGCTCTGGTATTTTCCCTGTGCTAGTCTTTTTTTCCTGCAGTGATTTGAAGTACAGTAATGACAGCTAGGTTCTTTATGGTTTTACATAAGGCATATTTATTCATATTTTCAGTCTTTAATTCATTATATATCAAGATATTTGAATACCTGCTAATGACTTTTGTTGATTGATGAGGATTCATAGATGAATTATCAGATTTCTTATTTGAAATTCTAAAAAACAGATATCCCTCATATTGGAAAGATATATAATTTCTTTGAGGTACATTTTATGATATCATCTCATGTAAGAACACCAAGTATATATAACTAACATTTCCCTAGAGGCTTTGAAAATTCTGAGAAAGTAATGAGTAGGCGATAAACTTCCAAAAGGTCAATGAAATTCAAGAAAAAGTTTCCTTAAAGGTAAGGTAGATGAAAGATCATATTTACCCTCTATTTTATGGATGATAGAATAAAACTCAGTAATTGAGCAATACTGACATATTTGTAAGACTATGAAAGACCATTTCACCAGACAAAGTAGTCAACAAGGTTTATATCACTCACAAAGGGCAAATCTACATGAACTCTTTCAGGGCAGGAGAACAAGAAAAATTTGACAGTTATTGTTATGCCTCTAGATTTTATTTCAAAAGCTATATACATTCCTTGGAAAATCATTACTTGGGTATTTTATTTAACCACATATGTAATTCTGAAAAATGCTTCAGTAAATGTTCTTAGTACTATGTTTATAAATTCAAAACTATTTTTTCCACTCAAAGTGGCTGTGTTTTTCAATAAATACCCCCATTTGTCTATTTAATGATCTGTCTTTTTGCTTCCTGCTTGATAAAGTGAATGCATGATCAGTGTTTATTCTAAATCAGAAACAGGCTTATCATGCTGCCAATATTACTGACTTATCATACTTCCATTTACAGAGGTAAACAAATATAAGGAAGTGGCAGAAATAACTGTTAAGAAAATAAGTTGAAATTTTGTCAGATATCCTACAATACAAATCATTTGTGGATAAAAATGAATTCTTAGAAAAGATTTTTTGTTTGTATTTTTGTGTATTTTGTTCTCTTTCTTTCTTTCTTTTTTAAATCAAGATTATGAACACCACACACTAGCAACTTTGGCCTATAAGAAGAGAAAAGAAAAAAAAAGAAAAGCCAAAGGCATTAGGTGTAGTTCAGCTTTGGGGGATCAAGCAACAGAAACTAACTCTTGCTCATATAAGCAAGAGTGGATGTGTAATCAAGGACATAAGGAGGAGACTGCATTGAGAATGCAGGTTGGAAATACACAGAAACACATTGGCTGTAAAAGTTGGACACAGGAATATTATTAGCAAGAGTCCACTTCTGGCCTGGCGCAGTGGTGTGCCTGTAATCCCAGTGGTTCAGGAGACTGAGACAAGAGCATCATGAGTTCAAAACTAGCCTCAGCAAAAGTGAGGCTGTAAGCAACTCAGTGAGACCCTGTCTCTAAATAAATTACAAAATAGGGCTGTGGATGTGGCTCAGTGGTTGAGTGCCCCTGAGTTCAACCCACTGTGCCCACACCCCCCAAGAAAAGAATTCACTAGTGGAAACATTTCACTCCAGACTTTGTGTCTGAAATAAGGGAATCTTAACCATCTTTTGTCTTTATATTAGATTGTTCACAACCCACATCTTGAAGAAAAGAGCAGATGTACCTTGGGATCCCCAGTCTTGGTTCTAGAACCCCCTTCAGATCCCACATTCTCAAGTCCCTTAAGTATAATGCCATATATATATATATATATATATATATATATATATATATATATATATATATATATAAAATATCCTATGCATATCCTCCTGTAAACTTTAAATCATTTCCAGATTACATATAGGAACTAATAAAATGGAAATACTTTATAAATAGTTGTAATAATGCATATGTAGGGAACAGTCACAGGGAATAATTCTGTATATACACAGTGCATATGCAATTATTTTTCCCATACATGGTTGAAATATTTCCCATCCAAGTTTAGTTCAATGCATAACCTTTGATACAGGGCTGACTGGAATTGATAAACTGGATTTTGGCTGTGAGTTTGCTTATGGCTGTGTTGAGCTAGGCAGAGGGAGTGTTTCTGTCTTTTCCTGTGCAGAAGGGAATGACACCAGGGCTTATCAAGTTCAAACATGATGGCAGTACAGTTTGCACTCCAGTGCTGAAAGGGAGGAGGAAAAAAAATGCTAGGCAAAATGTTTACAGAAAAAAAATATGCAGCTAATGACTGCTGTAAAGAAAATATAATGAAATTGTTAAGCTTAATTGGTTTGAATAAAGCCCCAGTTTCATTGGAAAAGAAAACATTACAAATACTTGACCAAAATTATATGAGATTCTGAAGTCATATATATGGCATTTGTAAGTTCAACTATAATTCATTTCTTTTTGTCTGTTTGTTGTTAAGCATATACAAAACAGAAACTGGTCTAACTACCTTTATATTTTAGAGCTTCTTAGGGGGTCTGGTTTATTGAATACATTGGAATGTCTGGTAATTACTGTATCAATTGTCCTAAATAGCTCCTTTTAAATTACTAAAGGACATGTTAAAGTGCAAATAAAAGCTTGATTAATTGGAGTTCAATTAATAAAAACTCTTTATTTTGAGGTTTTATTTTAGAAGAGTGGAAATAAATAGAAAGGTCACCAAATTAGATTTCAGAGCTTGCTATAGCAAGGAAATCAGCTACCATCACTTCTACTGGGGAGAAAATCAAAAGTAGTCTGAGGAGTATGAAAGCATACAGTGAGAAAAAGGGAAATTTCCAACCTTTACAAAATATGTTAGAGATTAATATCTCTGTGTATAGACTTTTTATCAGAATACTATTTCTAATGTCCTGAGGTGTTGATCTAAGGGAAACAGTATTAAATATTCTGATCACAAGGAAGTAGCATCAAATAGGGTTACATGGAGTTCCAGAAAAATAATGATCATGGAATTTTTCATGATAACAAATCAGAACCAATGTATTACATTAGATGGTTCCATATATGAATTTCTGTTACTTTTTTCAGGTGGTAATTGGCCTATTGCACCACCACTGATGTTCAGTTCTAATTTACAATTATTTTAGTTCTAAATTAAATAATAAATTAAAGGAATTCTGTTTAAATTATAAATTAAGGACTCTCTCATTTAGAGACTGATCAGACTGTTAAGTTTGGCCTAAAGCTGCCTCCATATATCATAAGAATAATTTAAAGGTTTTTCCATATATTCTCAATAAACTGGGACCTAACTTATAAATTCTAACCTAATCTCTTAGCCAATCACAAATGGTCAACTGTTCCAAGTACAATGGTACAAGACAGAGTGAGCTATAACACTGTGTTTAACCTCACTTCTTTTGTCTCTCATTATTTCTTTTTTACTGGCTATCAATGTAACCTGCCTGTGGGGCAGGACAATCTCAACCAATTTTGGAGTAGGTTGCTGCCCAATCCTGGAAGAGCAAAAAATACCAATTAAAATCTGCAAAACTGGACTTGCTATAATTTTGTCTTTTACACTGTAATAATTTACTTTTTTGTTTTCCCTCACAGAAAGGGACACTAAAGAGTCATAGATTGATGTATTTAATGTGATTGACAAATAAAAAATCCATTTGCTATAATTCCATGGGAGCTGGTGATGAGTCAGTGCATGGGTCAGGAGTTGGAAAGGTTGAGGAAAGTGGCTACTATTTGGGACAATATAAGAAGGGTATTCTAATAAAAAATATTCTAATCTAACAATGGTGACAAGAAGAAAAAGAACAGAAGGGCCATCATATTAGGGCAACAACCAGGACTTATTAGAAAATAAGAACAATTTTTATAAACAAGCAGATAAAAAATGAAAACTAGACAGTAACCTTGATTTGAAATCTTAGGTGGAACCCATCCGCTCTCAAACTCATTAGTATTCTACAAGGTTTGGGGTCTGTTATTAACTTTGAAAAATCTAACTGCTTCCAGAGAACTTTCAGTGTAAGTTCACCTATTGAAATAGCCTTTTATTTGTATGGAATTCTAACATGCTTCTTTAGAAGTAAAATATGAACCCAAAGATCAACTCTCTGAGGTTTCAATGCTGGATTTCTGTTGATATCACTCAATAAAGTCTTCCAAGAAGGCTCAAGAACAGTCCTTATCTGATGCTTCTTCCAATAGGTGTTTAAATTGATGTTCTGGAGAATAACTTTAAATTGTTGATGATGGAACTAGGTATGATGGTTGAGTCCCTTTCAATGTTTTTGCCATGTCTGTGTGCAGAAAAGCAGTTTAGTATTGGCGCTGAAATCCTTACTTGAGGACTTTAGTTACTGACTGATAAAACACTTGACTGAAGTTTTCCCAGGTAAACAGGCCAAGTATTCATAAGGACTAATTAGAGTACCTTTGGGCAAAGAAACACAAGGATTTAGAAAACTTTTTCTAATTTTAATTTAAGAATGCTGTTGGTTCTTTCAACCTTTCCAGAAAATTGTGGATTTAAATGCAGTGTAGTGTTTGAATGAGGAGTAATGGCTTATATAGTTCTGTTTTCATGGTTTCCATAAAGTGTGCCTTATTTACTTGATACAAAACATTTCTTGTTACAAGATGGAAATACAAAAATCAAACAATTATAAAGATTTCAGGGACAATAATATTGAAGCAAGGAAATACTTTAATTTGTCTGATAATTGATATATAATAATTAAAGCTTATTCAAACTTCATTAAGGGTGGAATCTATAAATACAATAATCAGATTTTTTCACTCTTCCTTTACAGAATAAGGGACTTAGTGGTGATATTTCATAGGGCATTTTGGAATTCTCTCATCAACTTATTGTTTTGAGATTTTAATCAGAATCATAATTTTAGTTAAGTTTGTTTGGTATAAAAATCTGCTAGAATATTTTCTTAGCTTCCATATTATCTCCATTTAAATGCGTCTCAACTTATCAAAACCATCTTTCTAGAAGTTGCAGTTATGTCTAAAAGTCCTTGTTCACTTTTGTTGGAATTTCAGAAGAGATGAGAAATTATTATTTCCAAAGTGTCCCAAAGTCAAATACTGTTTTAAAAGAATACCTTCTATTTGTAAATACTTTAATTTTCTAACCTGTCATAAGTTGAAAAATCTGGTACAACAAAGAAACAAACAAATAAATAGATAAATAAAAGTGAGAGATTAAAGGAAAGTGGCTGATCTAGCAAAAATACGCAATGAATGGAATCCAGTGATAAAATCTAGCAACCAGACTGCAAATGTTGTGCTGAGGAACTCAGGGCAAAGACAATCATTTAGACCTGTTGCTGACTTAGTCATGGACTCACCAAGCCAGGGACAGCAAGGCACAGGCTCCTCTATGGGTAATGCCTTCACACTGAGAAGAAAGGCAAACCTTGTTTTAGTGGAGCATCTGGAAAACCCAGACATAAATGAAGTCCATGTTAAATAAGAACCAAAACTTTCTTTAGAGTTTGCTACAGCAAAGGAATCAGCTGCCATTACAAGATTTTATGCAGCTAGGATGGGTAGAAAGCCTTATATAGCAAGAAAAAAGGAAGTCATTGGACATGTTTTGATTGGAGGTGGTTGGCATGGTCAAGTTGGAGGTGAGCTAACTGATGAGCATTGGTGTTGGATGCACATCAGGCTTTGTCTTGTTTCTAATTGTAAGTGGAGACAAAAAAAGTAACGATGCTGGAATTATTTACTCTTATTTGGGAAATAAAGTTAAAGTTACTATAACCTAATAATTAAGATTTTATGAATTTGTGTTCTATCTATGACCTTTGGCACGTGGCAAACAGGAACATTAAATGGAAATGTAAAAAGGATCCACATCCATTTACCTTTCATACCTTGAATGGTGGCACTTCCTTTGGCCATTTCTCTAGAAAATGAGATATTTCTTTAGGAATACTATTTTGCTGAAATCAGAGCAATTCTAGGGGCTTCTACTTGACCCTTTCCACCAGTTCTTTATCATTCGGACATCCTTTATTTCCACTGAAATCAGAAAACCTATTTATATTACAGAAATCCTTTCTTTTTAAGTCTTCTGAGGGGAGCTATTATAAAACTCTTCAAAGATTTTAATATTCCCCCTTACCACTATAAAACATCTGAAAGCTTATCTTCCCAAACTGTTAAAATACAGTTAGTTAGATGGGTGAGCAAGTCTGAACTAATAGGCACTTTCTGATATTTTCATCTTCCTGAATCTTCATGCCTTTTTCTATAAAATACCAGGGAAGCTTCATTAATTCAACCATATTTATTATATCCATCATTAAGTCAAAGATTTAATTAGCCAAACTACTAGATTGTGATGCTACTCCTAAAAGACTGAGCACAACACAGTAAATCATTTACTTTGGGTGAATGCACTCTTGCCAATAAATCTATCTGATCTGAGCCTTAAATTTAACTCCTACATATACTCCTCACTACATAACTGAGTGTTGATTGATATTATCTCATAACTCTATAAATATATAAACTAATTTCATGTTTAGGAAGACCCTGAACCATGATCTCCAGGTTCCATTAGTGTCTACATTTCATTGTGGGCCTGAAAATAAATAATAATATGTGTTGAGGATGATACCTGAGGAGAAATGAGATGGACTTTTGAGGTGAGTGATCCAAAGGGTCATGACTAGAATGTTTTATGCTAATGATGATGATTCTCTCAGACTCCAGCAGAATAAAAGAGCTGTTAGTGCTAACAAAAGAATTTGAGGGAAATTGGAGGATCAAATTCTGCACATTGTCTATGTCTACTCAAATATTACAATTCTCTATTCTTGAATCTCACTTCTTCGTTCATTTTAGCATAAATGGTATGCTGATTTAAGTATCCAATGGGAATATTTTTACCATTGAACAAACCATCATGTCCTAGGCTTGGACCTTAACCTAACTGCGCTGTGACTACAAAGATATCATGTGGCCTTGAATTATAAACACATGTTATTATTAATTGTTTGTTTATATATATTAATTTATAGAATCCAGACTATCTCTGAAAATAAAAAAATGACTACATCATCTTTATTACCCCTATTGCTGGCATAGCAGTCATGGAATAGTTCTGTACCCTATGTATAACCTTGTGATAACTTCAGAAAATATGATGCTACCTGATTATATGGATTAGCTGAATTCCCTCAGCAAATAGGTTATCCTTGTGCTCCTCCAACACATAAGTAACCCAATTCTATAATCCTATTGTGATGGTGTGCTTCTGGTTACTCTGATACCAATTAAAGTATCAGTTAAAGGGTCCAAGCAGCAACACATGGTATGCTCAATTATAAGTAGATGTATTAAAAGGATTTTAATAAGTGTATACTAAGGGCTTAGGTAAAATACAAACTAAAGTCTACCATTCCCGGACATTTAGCCCCTTATGCCCTTTTAGAATTGAAAATTTGAGACTTAATGGATTAAAACAAAGTAGTGAGTATGCCTAAGCCTGAATTAATAATGGAAAGGAAAGTTCCCAAAATGGAGGAGAGGGATGTATGGAGAAATCTTGGAGAGCTGACCTACAGTTAAAAGAAATAGCCAGCGAGAGGCTGGGGCATAGAGAAGAAGCTGAGAGAATAAAAATAATAGCATCAGTGCCCTCATTCTCTGTAGTCTTATGCCAGGGCTTATTATTATCAAATGAAAACTAAAAAAAAAAAAAAAGGAAAAAAAGAAAATTAGCCCATTGAAGTAGTCCAACAGTCCACTTTCTGAATGGACCACAGAACAGATGAAGTAGAAATGGATTGGAATGGGCCATTGGGAGAAATTCTGATTTTTTATAGCACCATTTTAAGAAGCTCAAAATGACATTTTAGGAAGATTCAAATGACGCATACACACACACACATACACATATATGTATTTATGAATGTGTATATAGATATAAATATTATCTGAGGGTAAATTTGCCTCTTTAAACATTTTCTTCATTTTACTCTTCCTTCCTTTCCCTTGAAAAGAAAATTAGTAGAACATATGGGGTAGGGCGAGGAATATGGTCAAGATGGTGAGAAAGCCTCCCTTGGACCACAAAGGCAGGCAAAGGCTGAGGAGCTGTAGACCTTTGAGGTTCAAGTGATCATAACCAAGAAGGCAGATGAGGTCTAGGAGGTCAGAAAATCATATGGATGGAGCAAAAGTTGATGAGAAGTTTGGGGTGTCTGTAGACAGCAGACAGGAGGATAACAGTGTTTTAGGAATTTGGGATGCAGCTTATTGTGATCAGTTGTTTGGTTACATAAGGAAATAGAAGCAATGAAGTATATATAGAGAAGGTAATGGTTTCAAGGTTCCTCACTGCTAAGGAAAGGAGATACAAGTGAAAGAAGGGAATAGACTTGAATAAACCTCAAATACAATTGGGATTAGAAATACATACGTAAATACACTTCTAGATAGTTAGATGAACAGGTACATAAATTAACAGATGTATTGATATAGATATGGGTATGTATGTTTATGTATACACACT
>NW_026000211.1:23462977-23510477 GCF_001458135.2 Marmota marmota marmota | reverse complement strand
GTAATCTCAATTCTTTACATTTTAATACAAGAGTTATTCATTTTATTTCAGTTTACTTCTTTTTTGGGGGGGTGGGGAGCACTGGGGATTGAACTCAGGGGCACTTGATCATGGAGCCACATACCTGGCCCTTTTTTGTATTTTATTTATAGACAGCGTCTCACTAAGTTGCTTAGTGCCTTGTTGTTGCTGAGGCTGGCTTTGAACTCACAATCCTCCTGCCTCAGCCTCCCAAGCCACTAGGAGCACAGGCGTGTGCCACCACGTCCAGTGCGTGCTTAGTCTTTATGCACAGTAATACCCATGTTTTTATAGTACTAATAGATGAAAAAGCATGTAAATAGTATTTGGATATAAACCATTTTTTAGAGTCTGTAAACAAGTCAAAATAACACCTGGCATTTTGCTAGGGGAATGTTAAAGTTCGTAAACAAGTCTGGATGGTGCCTGGCAAAATGTCAGAGGGAGTGGTTTGAGAAGTAACAAAACCGAGCTATTAGGTGTAGAGATTCCTGATTGGTTGACTGATGTATCTAGTTTATGCTAATTAGATAAGCTGTGTGGAATGTATAAATACTGCTCCTGTCCTGCAATAAACGGCTCCTACTCCTGCTGTATCAACGTACACAAGTTATTCGTCACCCCCTCCGCTTATTTTGCCCAGCCGGCCGGGCTGCGGCAACCATTCATTAATAGACTATTATTTTAATTACAAAAATCATATCATTGTACTTCAACTGTTGAAATTCAGATGCTGTGCAGACTGCTTAGGTATATATTATTTAAATTTGTATTTTACATCTAAAATCTAAAATGTGTTAACCTAATTAATGTTTATATTGTGCTTTTATTTTCAAAATTATGAAGATTGATTATCATTTTTACATTTGTGAATTATAGTGAAATGTATTTGTGATGATAATAACTTTTGCTCATTGCCTTTAGTTGACTTGAGAATAAATTGAATCTTATTAGAGGAAAATTTACATAAGTTGTTAATAGTTCTAAATTTTATATCATTCCTATTCCCATAATCATCATTACAGTAAAATCTGTTAAAGAACAGGTGTTAAGTTTAGCAATATTGTCCCCTGAATTTAACTCGTGTTTTGTCATATTTTAATTTATAATAACTGGAAAATTATTTTGTAATTAATGTACAAGTCTCTGTATATAAAACCATGGCAAATTCTTAAAAGTTGATTTGTTATTCTGCTTAGAAAGGTTGATTAAGATGTTACACAATCATCTCTCTAATTGAGTGTTCTTTATGTTAATATTTTTAAAAAAATATTGTTAGAATTGTCTCCCAAGGCTTCTTTATGATTATATGTATGCATATACATAAACATTATACATATACATAAACACACACATAAACATATGTGTATCTATGCAGGTAATAAAGGCAGATTTGGTAGTATTAATTCATTAAAAATGTTTTTACTTCCAAATCACCAAATAAAACATGAGAAGTATAATTTTTCTATGAATTAAGTAGTATAAAATGGTATTTTGATTTTTTTAATGGGTAACTAAAGAAAATCTAGAACTATCTTACTGTATCTATAAAATTTACTTTTAATGTGATTGTAGTTTTAATTTTATTGCATGGTAGCAGAAAAGACTTTCGCACGCAGGAGTGTTATACTGAAATATATTGGGGAAAGCCAGAAACCAGGAAGAAAAAAAGGAATGCGCTTAAATGTGATGAAAAGAAACTACATTTGCATCATATGTCAACAGCTCCTATTGTTGGGAAAGCAAAAGTGCACATTCTGAAATGTCAAGAAATGGAAAATAAATCAAGGAGGGAGAACAGAAGCAAAAGACTGAGGGTTACTAGCTTGGGCGAGCAAGGTTAAATGTGATGAAGGAGCAAAAGCCCCAAACAGCATCATAAAGGGCAAAGCACTGAAGTCTGAGGTGACTGTTATCAAAGACGTGACTTTGGCAATTTCAAACAAAAGATAATATAAAGGAATATACCTAGAAACGCCTCGAGTGGACTCAGAGGGCAAGGCAGGGGAAAGGGTCATCAATACGGCCCATATAATGAAGTCCCCAGAGATGCAGAAATGGAGAGAGAAATGGCAGATATGGATAAAGCATGGAAATCTGATAAGAAATAGAAGCTACTTATGGAAGCAATATTTATGATTGACTGCTCAACTCAAAACATCTCTACTAAAAACACTTTTAAACATAAAACCAGGCAGTCAATCTTTGGTGGTGTTTGTGATAGAGACCCCTGTTGAATAGTGAAAAAAATACATGATTAGAATTGTTTCTATTATTTTTAGTCAGGGTTCCTCATCTTCCTTCTTAAGTGGACTTTTTTAAGGTAAGACAAATTGAGAAAACAGATCCATGATTAAAAAATAATTATTACTTCCTTATATTGAAAAAAAAAAGATTTCTTGTTGTAGTCAGAATTGGGATGTTGGTGGGAGTTTTAAGGCATTTTTTCTCAAGAAAACTCCTGACCTGGGAATCATGCTTGTCTAATCTCTGCCTCTGTCTATGATGCTGTTCCCTTTGCAACCTGCTCCCCCAAAATGTGCCTCCTTTTATTGCAGTTTTCTACTGACTGCTTCCTCTCCCTTAGCCAGGAATGCAGGGTAGATCGTTCAGAAAAGTTTCTAGCTCTTAAAGATTTTCTTATATAATTTCTTATAAGGCTCTTTCTTATAATGTTTATTTGAAAAGCACAAGAATCAATCTCTATTGTATATATTCAATAATTCCCATTGTCATATTCCTGATAAATATTTATACACGTTTTTCTCAGGAATCCTAATAAGTTGCTTGCTATCTTTTTAAGCAGGTTCTAAATGCTAGAAATTGCCTTCCTTTATCTTCTTCTACCTACTGGTCTTCAACATTTTATTAAGCACTCCAAATTATTTGAAGACAGTAAAATACTGTGTTGCTGGTGTGAACAAATTCAACATAGTTACTGCTTTCTAAGTGGTTAAAATTTAAAAGAAGAATAAGGCCTTAAATAGAGCAGTCAGAGAAATAACTGTAACCCTGAATGTTGACTGGTATCTGCATGTCTTCTGAGATAGCTGAGATTGAAATCATTCTGTGCCACACAGTGATGTGTCCATAATTTTCTCCTACATGGTTATACATTGTTGAAAACTTTGTGTAATTTATTATCCCCTAAGTTGAGCTCCTATTTTCTCTGGGATATTTTTTTGGAGGGGGGTTACTGAGGATTAAACCCAGGTATGCTTTACCAGTGAGCCACATCCTCAGCTCTCTTTAGTTTTAATTTTGAGGGAGTAGCTCACTAAGTTGCTTAGGGTCTCACTAAATTGCTAAGGGTGGCCTTGAACTAGCAATTTTCCTGCCTTAGCTTCCCTAGTCACTGGAATTATGGCGTGTACCACTGTGCCTGGCTTTCTACCTATTCTCTTCTGCAGTAAATAACACAGAGGGACAATACATTCCCTTACTTAATTTATAAGGGGAAACAGAAAATATATGAAAAAATACCTCTGTATTTGAGAAAGATTCTGAAGAAAACATTCAAGAAAAGGCAAAGGAAGAATGTCCCACTTCCCTTTGAAGTATGCTTCAAAGCAAAGATCATTCAGAGATTTATCTCATGAAGTTTTAAGATTCAAAAGTTTCAGAGATAAGTATGGTGGAACTGGGGGGTATTGAAGCCACCCTGGCTCTGCAGTGTGTGTTCTGTGTGACCTGGTCTAAACTTTATAGGCTTTTTTGTTATTTATCATTGAAATGTGATGCAAAATAATGTACATACAAAGAAGATATCTTTTTATATACAAATTTGTGGAATAATAAAGTATCAAAATTTTATTAAAAAATAATGATTCTATAAATTCCTCCTTGTGTTTCTATCAATATTTGCTTTACACCTTTTATGCTAGGCTGTCTGGAGCTGCCACATAGGAGCTGAGTGCCCCTAGTTTTGAATAATGGGAATGTGGAGACTGGCTTTGCTGAGTAGGAGGCAGGTGGATCCCCATCTCTGCTCAGCAGAGGAACACAGCTTTGGGAGTGGGCATTACCCAGTGGGAGTGGGCTGCTCCTTGTAATATTACCCCTCTGCCTTATATGGATAAAATGTTCTTTCAAACAGCCTTCCCCAACAAAATCTGGGTTTGAGGCAGACTCCCTCTCTTTCTTGCCTGCCTTGACTTCTTTGTGGGATCTGGGTCAGAGGTCACATCACAGAACCCAAAGAAAAAAGTGTTTATCTGTGTGTCAGTATTTCATGCCAGCCCAGTTTTCCTGGAGTGACCTTGACTGATTTAGTCACATGTCTAGGCACTAAGTCATTATCAGAAGGCAAGTATAGTTTTTTCTTGTGTTCTTGTGTTTTGAAACTTTTATAAAGGATATGATCAGTCTCTGCTTGTTTTTTTAGTAGTGAGGGGAATCTGTTGTGGTTTAGATATGTGGTATCTCCCAAAGGCTTGTGTGTGAGAAATACAAGAAAATTCATAGGTGAAATGATTGGCTTCAGAGAGCCAATGAGTAAATCAAATCAATCCCTTGATTGAGATTGACTGAGTGATAACTGAAGGCATGTAGGGTATGGCTGGAGGAGGCGGGCATTGGGGGCATGCCTTTGGAGTGTATATTTTGTATCTAGTGAAAAGAGTCTCTCTCACTCTCTCTCTCTCTCTCCTTCTAGATCATGACGTGAGCTGCTTTTCTTCACCATGCCCTTCTGCCATGATGTTCTGCCTCACCTTAATCCCCAAGTATGGAGCCTGCCCTGTATGGACTGAGACATCTGAAACCGTGAGCTCTAAATAAGCTTTACTCTTTTAAAATTGTTCTTGTCATATCCTTTAGTCACAATAGTAGAAAAACTGGCCAAAGCAGAGTCTAACTCAGGGCCTTGAAAGTGCTAGGTGAATGCTCACCATGGAGCTATATCCCCAACCCCCAGTCTAGGAAAATTTAACTAAATTTTTGTTTGAGTTTACTTGGAATACATAGGTAATATAAATTCAGACCCTTAGCCTAAACTGTTAACTTATAGCTAGGGATCCATGGAAGACATTTTTGTTTTATGTTGTTTTACTTCACTAAGATCAAAGGTAAAACATTGTCTTATAATCAGGATGGTTGTTTATGTTTCTGTTTTGCCTGTTTCAGCTCCTGAAATGTTTGTACTTATTGAGAGAATTTTGCTCATTCTCACAGCCAACTCAGGCCCTTGGTATCCTACTCTGATGGTCTTTAATCTTCAGCCCCCTCTTGGGACCACATAATAGTATATAATCCCAGAGAGAATCTTTACCTCTAATTTACCTTCACCAATTTTTTGCTATCTGGTCTTATCAAACCTCTGAATAATTTCTTTGGCTTTGCTGTCATCTCAGCCATGCTTTAAAAAATAAATTTAAAAAATTATATTAATGATTAATTTGTATTAATTTATTCTGTGCTAGGTTACTCTCACTATATGGCTCAAAATTTTTTAAGCAATGGAATTCAAAACTTAACATCTTCAAATATTTTTGGCCACTGTTACGTGTTTTTCTGACTGGCCCTTCATACCACAGGTCATACCCTATCACTGTCATCTTGTGATCATCTTAATTATTTTGCTCATCATCTCTCTCTTAGTTGCCAAAGAAATCTTTCCTTGACTAATTAAGAATGGCATGTCAGTCATCATTAAAGATTTCTTCCAGGAAGACCCTAAGAATCATCCATTACCCTTCAATGGTTTAGATCTCTATTCCTACCTTACAAAACCAAGCCAAACTATTCTCTCAGCTAATATTAGAGCTGCCTGTCAAAAAAAAAATGAATTTTAACTCCCATATCCATTTATAAGACATAATTACAAATCATCATAAGCTCTGTGAGGAAAGGAATCAATTTTCAGGATACAAAATTAAGAATTGTTTGGTGGATCATGGAAAACCTCTTTGAACCAGTATGTTTTTATGGGTCTTCTGGACAATGTAGAACTTATAGAATTCATTTCTCAAATATGAGAAATTATTCAAAGTGAAGTTTTTTTTTTCCATAGAACTTTATCCTTTCCTGAGTCTAGAAGGCCTTAAAGTTTTCCTTAGCCATTTATTTTCTCACAGTTTGCTCTCCAGATTTTTCAGCATCTTAGGTAACTGGGCTAGAATATACTTATTGATGTCCTTTTACTTAATATATGCAGATTGAACAGAAATTACTGATTTTAGTTATTATAGACAGCAGTGAATTGCTTAGCCTCAAGTTTCCTGTTACATTATCTATACAATTTATGGTCAATTATTTACAAGTTGGTTTTCATTCCATTTATTTTATAAATCTAAAGACTATAAATTATCATAATATCCAAAATTATAGTTGACCAAATACAATGAATGAATTATTCTTTTCAGAGTCATAGCATCTGAAAATGAAATGTACTTTGATGTTTATTAGAACTGCCAACAAACTGATCTGAGTCTGAAAACCTATGTGCTTTGTATGTTTTATAGCTAAATGTAATCAACTATCTCTTTTCCTTTTTTATTCTAGTTATTATGATTTGGACACAAGGAGAAATGCTGTAAAATTAGTTTAACTTTTCTAGCAATATAGCTAAATATGATATGCTTATAGTTATTTTACTTTCTACCCACTATTGGATTCTTGAATATAGGATACATAATTTAAAAGCATTGTTGTTAAAATTTATAGATACTGTGTGCAATGAACTAAATATTTGATTTTCATCTCTAAATTCATGTGTTGAAATCCTAACCCCAAAGTAATAGTATGATTGAGGCCTTTTGGAGTAATTAGCCCTCATGAATGGCATTAACCTCTTATAAAAGAGACTCTGCAACTTCCTGAAGCCCTTTTTCTCCTATATGAGGACGCAGCAAGAGGTTGGTGGTCTTCAGCTACAAAGATGACCCTCACCAGATACCAACCATGCTGGCACCTGGATCTTAAACTCCCAGTCTCCAAAACTCTTAGAAGTAAATTTCTGCTATTTTTATACACTACCCAAGTTGATGAGATTTTATTATAGCCCTCAGAATGGATTAGACATTGTGCCTACCTCATTTCCACATGTAATACATCTATCCAATAAATGTGTGATTGTGAGGGAGATATATAGGGGCATAGGAAAGCAGGGCAAGATGGACAGTGAGGAGGTTGGGGACAGGACCAGAAAAAGGAGCATGGAGAGGGTTTTCTGATGGGGTTAACTTCCTGCATGACAAAAGTGCTCTTGGACACAAGCAGGAGACCCAATCAGACAAACACTTTCCTATTCCTGCTCCTAAGTGAGGGATCCAATAGAAAAACCAAAACAGATGCATGAACAGAGGGGGCACCAATCAATAATAGTGAGGAGAGCGTGGGCAGCGAGGGGATAAGGAAAAGAGGAAATTCCAGAGACCATAAAAAGAACAGGCCCAAACCTCCCCACTGGATTCTAAGCTTGGGCCCCTTCTCTTCAGAGAAGTCTATTTCTGTCACTTTTACGATAAACCTGTCGCTCGCTTACTATCTTTGTGTCCTGTTCTTCAATTCTTTGATGAGTAGAGACAATGAAACCAGCACCCCTAGATAGTAACAATTGGCTTGGGATTTCTTGCTTAGTGAAATTTATGCAGGCTCGTAGGGAGCACTCTTTAATTACTAATACTTCTGAAACACGAAGAATGAAGCATGCTTATGAATCACAGACTCTGGGACAGGTGTCCCCTGTGTTTCTCCTTTACTAGAAAAGCAGTAAAACTTCTTTTTCCTTTTTGTCAAAACCTTGTCTTCATTATTGGTTTGGCATGGGGATGGTGACTGAATGGAGACACTAGTGCAGCCCCTACTCTAGTTTTCTTGATCAAATCTGGTTCTCTAGGCAACCCCCATTCCATGCATAAATTCAAGGTGAACTGGTGAGCTTGCTGAGAGCTGACTGCTGGAGAATTAGGAGATGGGGTGAGTTTGCCTGGAGATGAACCAAGGGAGCTGTTCCCGGGAGGGACTAAGGGACCATCCCAGTAGCTGTGGAAGCTCTCTTTTGCTTTGGGGAACTCTGCCTTCTTTGCCTGAACTGTGGGCCTTACTCCATCAATTGTTCTGCTTTGAGAAAAATGAAACAGTATAGTAAAGTCAGGATACCTTTGGCTATCTTCTCATGTAGAAAGATCTTTAAGGAGACCTAAAGAAAAACTTGGGAAGAGTCTCCTCCATTAAATGCCACTATAAGAAAAAAAAAAAAAAAAGCCTGAATAAAGCCTCAGAGTACAATTGACAGTGGGAAACTCACTTAAAGTTGATGGCATTGTGACAATGATAAGGGAAACTGGTCAGGCTCTACAATGTCCTGTGTTTTAACCTTTTGGATGTAACATTGAAAAAAAAAAAAGATTGAGGCACAATTTTTTTGTATGTGTCAGATTGTCTAATTCCTCTCCTGGGATGAAATTTGTGGTGTGAATTAAACAGTTAACATTCATAAAGATTGTTTTGGATATGAATTTAAGAAAGGGTCTGAAACTAGAAAAGAAATATAAAAATGGAAATATTTTTTATTATGTAAAATTAGAAAGAAAAATAAATGTTTCCAAATGAGAAAGTATTTTGTATGGTAAAATAATATTCTTGTGCTCAAGTCTAAGATGAAAGGAAGGACAAAGCTAAGGATGTACACAAGTTGTAGAATGTCTAAGTAAGCTGCACAATGTGGAAGTTAAATCTCAATAGTCTGTGTGTATGATTAAGTTGGCTATAATTAGCATAGTCAGTAAAAATTATTTAATAAGAGTTTTTCTAAGGTCAGATTTTAATGTACTGAAACAAATCTATGTCTTAAAAAATTAATCTGCTCTTATCTATCAAAATAATCTCTTATATCTGTTAGGTTTTATTACTTAAATTAAGATGTAAAGGAATTAGAATTCATATTTTTTTTAATATCTTTAGTTTTATTTGTTTATTTTTATGTGATGCTGGGGACTGAACCCACGGCCTCACATGCACAAGACAAGTACTCTACCACTGAGCTACAACCCCAGCCCTTGTATGTGTTTTAAAGTCTTTTAAATGATTACTTTGTAACTGGTTAAATTAAGAACTGTTATTTAAGGTTATTACCATGAGTCAGCCCCCTAAATATATGTGGCTAGAGATATGTATGCAACTGAGAGCTATATTTGTCTGAGTCTTGTCATGTAAAAGATAACCAATAAATGCTCTCTTTAATTCATTGTATCTTAGAAGGGCCAAACAGCTATTTGAAGACATGGCTTATATCTATATATCTATTTGTTTTGGTTTGATGAACCCAGCCTAATTCCATTTTAGGATTGGGAGCCATCTTATCACAAAGTCATGAAAAGTTAATTTCTGTTTTACTATAAATTACTGTGATTTCTAAACTTGTTTAGAATTCCTGCCTGAGGCTTGAACTCACACATGCCTGGCTTTCCCTGACCAGAAAACAACCCTTTCTAAAAACTTAGTGGCTCCTCATAAATCCTGGCTCCCCCTGATCAGATAACAACCCTCTCTGAAACCTCAGTGGCACCTCATAAATTCTGATGTTGGGATCTGCATTTACCCCCTACCTTGAAATATCATGCCATATGGATCATTAACCTACTATCAGCCTTTGTATTATGTTTATCAAACACCTGTTAGCTGTAAGTTCTCAAGACACACCCTCCTGCCCTTTTGCAACTTTTTGTGATATAAAACCTTATTCCTGGAGAGCTGGGGCTGATCTCCAGCCTGCATAGGGAGAGACAGCTGCTGATCACCTCTTTTTTGTGTACACAATACAAGCTTGCTTCAATTTGATTTAAAATTGGAGTTGGTGGTCTTTTCTTTGCATTGGGGTTCAACAGACTAAGTCTACTTCTGATCATTAACACTGTTTCTTTTTTTTTTTTTAATTTATTATTTTTAGTCGTAGTCGGACACAATATCCCTTATCTTTACGTGGTGCTGAGGACCGAACCCAGGGCCCCACACATGCCAGGCGAGCGCTCCACCGCTGAGCCACAACCCCAGCCCAACACTGTTTCTTAAATATATAAGAGATTCAAAGCTATCCTTTGATTTTTGCTAGTACATATATATGCACACATGATTATAGTACCATACACTATGGATTCTAAATTTTACTTTGAAAGTTAAAAGTAGTTAACATATGGATATCTGTGTAACTGAGATACTAAACATTACTGGCTTCTTTGTATATTGGATGTACTCATGGTCGTCAAGTACATAAGCCTTTTAAAATGTAAAGCTCAGGAGGAAACATTACCAAATTGATGTTCTCCAAACTAAACTTTACTGTAGCAACAGTCTACTTCAGATTTATTTAGAAATAATAAATTGGGTTTATATTTATTTATTCCATTTTATGTTTTATAACTGGAAAGAAGTTAACCTGTTATCAATAAGTTTTATATAAAATTTTGTATTACTCTTTTCAGTAGGATAGAAATGTAAATGAATTTTTAGAAAATAGTAAGGAAAGTCTGATTTGTTCAAAGGTTGACAATGCGTACCATTAAAATATTTTGCCGTGTTTTCCATAAAAAGGTATTTAAGAGTTCTTTTAGCTTTTCTGTTTGACTGTGTTTTGGATTAAATGTTGTATTGTATTAACTGATATTCAGATAGACTCACAGAATAATGCATGAGAACTTCCAGAAAAATACTTTTGAAAAGAGGCGAAGATCAGCTTCAAGAAATAAAATGATTCAAGATTTTCAACATGCCACCCTCACCTGAGTTAAGGCTCTGCCTCCCATTCTTCTTCATGTTAGAATTGCTCCAAAATAGGCTATAATTAAGCTTACTTAAAGTTGTGTTCAAAAGATAGATTGTGGTGTTGTTGTAAAGATTGCCATGATCTCAAAATAAAAGGAGATAAAAATACAAAAATTAAGCAAAGGTATAGGTAAATTGTAAAAGGTATTTAGGTTTATAAAAGAGTTTTTAAAAAGTAAAACTTGTATGTAATTGAGTTGGTAAATAGGTGAGTCTTTGTAGAGGCTGAATAGCTACTAAAGATACATTAGTGTTCATTTTGCATTTTCCTTGTAACCTTTATAAATGTTGCCTATTAGTGTTTTGAAGAAGTAGTTCTTCTAACAGAACAGTGTTGAGTTAATTTAAGACCTTCAGGACAGATAGGATATAATGCTGATGTCCAGTACTAATACTGACCCTAATTAAATGAAAGGGGTAACTATAAAATTATAGACATTGAAGTTATAACCCATTACTTCCACTTTAAGACTGATTAAACAGGCCTGCTGCATGTTTAAACCCAAAACTCAGAGACAAAAGTCAAGAAAGTAAAAGAGCTAAGGGAAACTAGCCCACATTTGTCCCTTGCCCCTAATGTAAGTTAAATATAGGAGCATATATTATATATCCAAAGCACAGTCATGCATGGACATTTAAATGGAAAGTTAATATTTTTTAAAAAAATTCAACTTAAGATGCACACTTGTGTCAGTAAAGAAAGCTGGAGGCTACAAAGGAAGGATTCTTGTGTGGGAGTGCCTGATAACAACTATTACAAAGAACTCTAGGATCACAGGTTTGTCCTGAGTATCATAAACTGTTTGAGATAATAATTGCTTTTGGGCTAATAGTTTACAAAAATGTAATGCTTTTCTATCTTGTTTACTGTTGTCCTAGCACAATCCCTGCCCTGGGCATTCCTTGCCCAGTCACCTGCTAATTCCCACCCTATACCTTGGAACTGCCATGATGCTGAATACCCTTAATTGTCCATGCCCCACCTGATGGAGAACAAGGGCATCAAGTCACTTCCCCCCAACTTTACCCTCTCTCAGCAGGAAGCAGCTGGGAGATGTTATTTTATAGGAATAATGTAAAAATTGAGAGTGGAGATTTGTAACAGCAGTCCACTTTACGCTTTGAATATAGCCCTTGCTGCTCTAAAATGGACTTTTTCCCCTCTCGTCCCTCATTTATCCTTCCTGATCTTCTCTCTGATCTTCTCTGCCCTGTTTTTCTCCCTAATCTCTCCTACCTAAACTTACCCTTCTTAATCTCATGGGAAATGGGAATGTTTGGATAAACTCTTTAAAAATCCTCTGTTCCCCTTGATGGGGAAAATCACTCTGGGAGAGAGAGTCCCCTGTGTTTCTTCTTTGGTAGCAAAGCAATAAAACTTTGTTTTTCCCTTTTAATAAATAAATAAATAGACAAACAAATAAACAAACAAACATGCTCACCAGCAAAGACATTGCACACAGAGTGTTGGGAATATTCCTTAGTATGCCACTATTTCAGATTTGTATTGTATTCTATGGTTACCTTTTAAAATAAATAATTATTCTTCCAAACAAGTTTAATAAAAACAGGAATAAAAATGCTGTCAAATTCAGTGAATAATGCTTAAACCCTTATTTAAAACTCAGAATTTTATGAGATTGTTTATTCTATTTTGTATATCTCTATTTTAGATAGCAGTTTCCATAAACAGGTGAGGGAACTAACTTGAAAACCAATATTAATGTGTCTGATGATTTTACTTTTATTAAAATTTTACCTTTACCATACGATAAATATAATATCATTAAAAGTAAAAACTTCAGAAGTAAAGGCACTAGGTAACCTTAGTAGAATGTGCTTATTCCCTTGGAGTGATCTTTAAAAGAGGTTGAAGAAAATACTTGTTTTCCATTTAAGAATATTATCCTTTCAAAAAATGTAACTGATCAGAAATGGTTTATGTGGATGGATATTACCTTGGGCTTTCACATAAACACAAATTTATCTACATTTCACAAATGAATCAAAATATTAGCTTATCATTTTATCATGTATGTATCCAAAATAAAATGTACTCTTTACATTTGTTTATTTCTTGAAAAAAAAATGAAATAATTACTAGAAATACAGCAAATTTAGTTGCATTCTTTTTGTTTCTTGGGTAATATATCACTTAGTTGTCAGGCCATTTATAAAATAGCAGTGGAGAATTTATTTTCTTCCAGCTTACAAAAACACTGCTATATAAATTCAGATTCCTTCCACATGATTCATCATTCAGATGACTTCGAGTGGGCTTAAAGGTGACACAAAGCAATTAGAGTTTAAAAAAAAAAAAAGCTCGCAGTTTTTATTTAAAGCATTATTTTGCAACTGTGATGGAGGGAATAAGGACAATGGAACCTTGAACTACTAAATTAATATAAGAAACAATATATTTCAGTCAAAATATATTAGACTCTTTAGTGGTTCAGGTCATATAAATTATTTTATATTATTTTAATCAAAGCAATACAAATTGATAAGATAGAAACAGCATAAATTATAATGCCAGGGAATCATTTGTTTTTATTTTTCCCTTAAAATAATTATTTTGTTGTTGTTGTAGTAGGAAACACAGGAGTGCTCTTCCACTGAGCTACATTCTCACTTTTAATTTTTTTTATTTCTTAGTTTTGAGACAGGTCCTCACTAAGTTGCTGAGGCTGTCCACAAATTTGCAATCCTCCTATCTCAGTCTCCTGAGTTGCTAGGATTATGGTTGTGTGCCACAAGGCCTGCACAGTATTGCCCCTTTGCATTGTAGGTTTTCCAGAGCAAGAGAGATAAGCATTGAACAAACACAATTAATATTTGATTTTGCAGGATGTTAGAAGATTATATGTGGTATAGAAAAAGAAAACAGAGAGTAAGAAAGGGAATTAGGGGTATTAGGGAAAAGGTGGGGAAAGATGCAACATTATATAGAGTGGTCATGCTCTACTGTTTCAGAAGATATAATTTGGGCAAAGACATGGTGGAAAGGAATCATTAGCTGGATACCTGAAAGAAGGACGTTTCAAGGAAAAGGCACAAGTAAAGCAAAGGAGCCAGGTTGGGAGATGTGTACTAACCATATTTCAGAAATAGAAAGTGAACTGAATCTGGACCAGAGAGACCCAGGGAGATTTTCTTTATTGGAAGATTTTTGGCTTGGGAGATGGTAAACAACAGATGCACTTTCTTTAATAGATAAAGAGCTATTACTGTTATCTAACTCCCTTTGAGTGAGCTTTGTTAGTTTGAGCCTTTCCAGGAATTCATCTATTTAAGATTAAAAGTTGAACATGAAGTTGTTCATGAGATCCATAAAGTTGATGTTGATGTTATTGTTATTATTATTATTTGTAGTGATTTTCAGATTGCCTGTGAGCTCCTTTTTCACTCCTCAGATTGTTTATTTGTTTTCTATCATTTATTTCTTACTCTATCTTATTAATCTTTTCAAAGAATCAGAACTGGTTTCATTGATTTTTCTCTATTGTTTATCTCTTTGCTACTTGATGGATTTTTATTTTATCTTTATAACTTTCTCCTCTCTGCTTGCTTTAAAGGACTTAACTTACTTTATTTTTCTTTTGTAAAAGAGTAGATAACTTCAGAACTGTTTAAATAATATTCTCACTGATAGTAATATATTTGCCAAAAAATACTAATTTATTTACGTCTCACAAATTTTCCTTCCTGGAAGTTTATTTTAAATCAATTTCTAATTTCTTTTGATTTCCTCAGATACATATTTTTTTAGAAGTATGATGTTTAATGTCTGAATGTTTAGGCATTTTTACATCTTTCTTTTATATATTTCTACTATAATTCTATATTAGAATTATAGTAGAAACATGCTTTATATTGCTTCAGTCCTTTAAAAGTTCTTATGAATTATTTTATAGACCACCTACTTTGTCAAATGCTTCATGTGTGCATGGAAAGTGTGTGTATTCTGATTGTTGTTGGTTCAAAAGTTCTATAAATATCCATTAGGTTGACATAGTTGGTAATGTCCTTCCAGCATTTTATATTCTTACTATTTTGTTAATCTATTTACTTAAACTTAATTATTGAGTAAAAATTATAAACTTCTTCATGTTTTCTATAATTTTTTATCCATGTTATTTGGAGCTCTGTTGTTAGGACAAAAAAACTTTTTAAGATTGTGATTTCTTCTTGTTGAATTATCTCTTTTATCACCACATAAGGATCCTCTTTACCATAGTAATATTTCAAGTTTTGAAGTCTCCTTTTGTTTATGTGATTACTGTAGATTTGCTTTGTTTTAGGTTTAATTTATACCATCTCCCATTTTTATCTTTTAATCTACATATCTTTGTATGTTAAATGTTTAACTTGAAGACAATATATATAGTTGGTCTTTTTTCATCAAACCTGATTATCTACATGCAAATATTTAGCTAATTTATATTCACTATAGTTAACTGGTTTGGTTGAGTCACAATCTACTGTATTGTTGGTATTTTTTAATTTGCTTTGTTAGTGTTTTGTATGATTTTTTAAAAATTTCTTCCCACAAGGACTAATAATATTTTATAGCTCTAATATTGAGTGATTATTTTTATTCTTTTTATGAATAATTTCAGTGACTGTGTAGTGCTTATAATACACACACACACAACACACACACACAAACAAACATGTTTTTTGTACTGAGGATTGAACCCAGGGGTGCTTAACCACTGAGCAACATCCCAGCCTTTTTTTATATTTTACTTAGAGACAGGGTCTCATTGAGTTGCTAAGTGCCTCACTAAGTTGCTGAGGCTGGCTTTGAACTTTTGATCCTTCTGCCTCAGCCTCCTATACTGCTGGGATTACAGGTGTGTGTCATCATTCTTTAATAATTGTCTATCTTCAAAAATATTGTACTGTCTCACATGTGTTGTAAGAACCTTACAATCAAATATTCTTAATTCCTCTTTCCATATTTCTGGCTACTTCTAAAATACATTTTTATATTTTATAAACCCACATATTGCAACAGTTTTTTTTAATCTATATTCAATTTTCTATTAGAGATATTAAAAAATAAGCCAATATGTTCTATATTTATCTTCATTTTAATTATTAATGGTGATATTATTGCTTTTTGTAGGTCTGTGTATATTTGTTGATAAACATCTTATGGGTATATCAGTATGCATATTGATATTTATATTTATTTCATATCATATTCTTTCTATTCAAAGAACTTGCAGGAAATTTCACTGTAGTTCATATCTGCTGGCAATGAAACTTCTCATTTTTTGTTTAAAAAATGTTGATTTTTCTTTCACTTTTTAAAAATATTTCACCAGTATAGAATTCTGTATCATACTTATGGTTTTGTTTTTTCAGAACTCTCAAATATTTCTGAGAAAATATAATTGATGATTCTTAAAACTGATTCTTTAATTATGATGTTTTCCCCCTCTTTGACTGCCTTCAAGATTTTGTTTATCTTTGGTTTTCATTAGTTGAAATGATTGGGTTCAGGGAAGGGTGGGGGGATGTGTTGTTTATTCTTAGTGTTCTCTGAGTTTCTTGTATCACTGTGTGGCGTCTGCTTTATTTTTGAAAAATTCTTGGCCATTACTGCTTCAAATATTTGTACTGTCTATCTCTGTCTCCCCCTTTTCAGATTTTATTCAGAGAGAGGTTAAACCTTCTGAAGTGTTGGATGCTACATTCTGCTTTTCCTCTATTTTTGTGTTTGATCTGGGTCATTTCTGTTGACTGCTCTCAAGTCATCTGCTGCTTTTGATTACTGATGAGACCATCAAAATAATTTTTCATCTCTGTGAACATTTTTATTCTCTATACGACAATTTCTTTTAGTTTCCATCTCTGCTAAAATCCTTACCTGTTAGCATATGTTGTCCATTTTTTTAACTAGAGCATTTAACATAAGTCAGTAATTTTAAAATCCCTTTCTTGTAGTTTTGACCTTTGAATCACATTGGACTTTGATATTATTGATTAGTCTTTTGGGCAGTATGCTGTATTTTTTGAATTTTTGTGTGTGTCTTATCCGTTTTGATTGATTGTCAGATCTAATGTGTAGAGCAGCAGAATTTGGGATGAGTAGTTTTTATGTTGGAAACCAGCATTCCTGCCTTCAGTGTGAGTCAGTTCAGTTGGAAGTTTAATTGGTTTTGCTTTTGTTATTCTTTGATTATCCCTGGCTTCAAATTAGCCTGGAATTACCTGGTGTATTGCATAGGCTCACCCTAAAGATTATTTCTCAGTATCATTACCTCATTCCCATAGCGCTCTGTAAATCCACTGATTTGACCCAATCTCTTCCCCTTCCCCAGTCATCTCAAATTCCTTGGTAGAAATGAATATTCTGTCATCAGCCAAATTACTACTTCTCTAATACTCTTCTCCGAATTAATGCTCCGTGTTTTTTTTTTTTGTTTCAGTATTCACACAGATCCAGTCCGTTAGGCTAATGCACAAGGGATTTGTGATCATAAAGCATGCATGTGTATATGGATATAGAGTGCATTAAGGGATCATTCTTTGGTGGGGAAATGTTCTCAAGCATTAGCAGGGCTAGTCCTCGTTACATGTGTATAAGAGACAGAGCTCCAAGTTCATGTGAACTGTCAGGCAGCATAACTACTAATTTCAGACCATTATTTGAAGATTAGGGGATCACAAGGGAGCATTTTTACTCAATCGCTCTTTTCTATCCATTGCACTTATTATTTGTAAAATATATATTTAAGTGGGCAAAAATTTTAACTTTGAACTAGATTTATCACATTCTTTCCTGTCTTCAATCCTGACACACTCTATCTTCTCAGTTATTTGACCTCCTGATGACCAAAGAGCTTCTTCTCTTGTCTCCTCTGCCACATCCCTACAGTCATAGCTGTACCTAAATGTTAACTATAACTATACCACCTCACAAAATCAAAATTTCAAGTAATTTCTTTCATGAGCACCTGCTATCTTTTCAGTACAATTTTCTAGAACCCCGATTCCCTCAATTTTTTTTAAAAAAGGTCAATATAAATCTGCTGAAATCTATACCTTGTGAGGTCTAATTTATACTACAGATATGAAATGTCATTTTATCTGACTTAGAGTTCATTATTAAGTCAGATTTTTAATTAAATTCTTGGTCTCCTCACCTTTCCTCCCAGTGAAATTGTTAAAAGCCCCAAGCTTAATATATTCAACTTTCTGCATTCTCTGATTTCAAACATGAACAAATACATAATGATTTTCATACTTTAAATTCCTTACTACTTCAAGTGTGATTTCAGTTATATAACAAAATTCCATTATGTTTTCATAGATCATTAACTCACACACTCTCTAAGAAAATCATTCAAGTTTCTCTTTCCTTTATTATTATTGATCCAAAATATATCCCCCTCCTAACTTCAGCTGGTCTTTGCTTCTAAGAAAATTTTAAAAGTAAGAAGATAATTTTACTGTTGTACTTCTAAATCTAACCACTTACCTGCATTTGGATCCATGAAACTTGTTCTTGGTCTGGTTATTTTTAAAAACATGTAATTTCCTTTTATCAAGATAAAGTTCAAACCCTGTGTGTTGTGCTCTTCTTCCTAAGAAAGAGCTTTACTCTGTATTTCTCTTCTTTACTTTCAGCAATTGCCTCTCTTCATGTGAATCCTTGACTATCTCCAGACTGCTGTGGTAGAATTTATTATAAAAAGAAAAAAAAAAAAGACACTCAAATTATTTGCAGCTCATGCCTCTGCCTTGTCCTTGTTACATACAGTAAAACAGCTCCTAAGATTTGTTTATATTTCTGTCTAAAATTCCTCCCATTCTGTCCTGTCTTCTTACTACACATATGTTGTATTGTATCAATATGAAAGCAGATTAGAAACCTAACCCAAAATGTAATTCTCAATCCTCGCCTTACTGTTCTCTCACTAATAACTAAAAGTATTTCTGTCTGGATTCAATTATTTCTTTTGTGAGATCATCTAATCCACAACATTAAATATGATCCTTACACTGATGAGTTTCAATTTATATATATATATATTTATCTATTTTTTTTTTTTGGCCTGGCACCTCTACCTAAAATCCAGGGTCATGTATCTGACTTCCTACTCTAAAATTCCTTGTAAATACTTAATAGACAACTTAATCTCAGTATATCCAAAGAAGGGATTTTAATTTCCCATCCATTCTGATATTGTTCCTGCATCATCATCATTGTCATTATTTTGTGGCCATTATTCTTTTGCTGGGTAAGGAACCAATGATCTCACATTTGCTAAGCAAGCACTCTACCAATGAACTAAATTCCCAGCCCTCTTACATTTCTTGCATCATTTGACAGCGATTGAATTGCCAACTTACTCAAACCAAAACATGTGGGTCATCCCTGACTATTCTATTTTAACATACACTTAATTTCTGCAAATTCTATCATAATTCTTTAAAAATATGTTTCTATAGAATATGCCACTGTGTAATCTTTTCTGTTTCTTGTATTTTAAAACATAGTTTGCTTTTCCCATTCTTCTGGTCAGTATTTTATCTGAAGATTAAAGAAATTTGGGGAAGTGGGGTGGTACATGGGAGATTATGAAGGTATTGTCAGGTAACTGTGATGGGGGAGGGGGTAGGGTTCAATCCATGGAGATGGCTATCCTAGCATGATTGAAATACTGGTAATATTGAACAAACAATTAAATTAGTTGTTAAAATAAATGAGCAGGTTGAGGTGACAGAAAATTTATAGCTAAATGTGAAAAATAAAAATGGTAATATGAAAATTTATACACATATATGGATATACATAGATACTTATATAATAGTCTATTTTTATATCAATATATTTCTCCAAGGATCTCTGGATCTCTTGTTCATTTCATATATTTACTCATGTGTTTAATGTTAATATTTTATATGCACACACATATGTATATGTATGTGGGCGTATGTGTGTATAAAATGTAAACAATATGAACCAGAATGATTCCCAAGCAATGTGGAGCACCTTATTTTACCAAAATATACGTATGATCAAGAAATTATACAGATTTGGAAAAATATATAAAGTAGCTAGTATTGACTCCAAAAATTTGGACAACTTGAGCATCTAAAAATGCTACATGAAATAATAATTTGTGATTTCAGTGAAAATAAGTAAAAAATGAATATAAATAGCAAAAAATGTTGAGATATGTTCTTTTTATCCCTAGTTTTTCTAGTCTTTTGAACATGTAAAGGTGCTGTAGTTTGTCAAATGCTTTTTCTGCATCTATTGAGATGATCATCCGATTCTTATCTTTAACTCTATTGATGTCATGATTTACATTTATTGATTTCTGTATGTTGAATCAAACTTGCATCTCTGGGATGAATCCCACTTGATCATGGTACACAATCTTTTTGATACGTTTTTGTATTTACTTTGCCAGAATTTTATTGAGAATTTTTGCATCTATGTTCATTAGAGATATTGGTCTGAAGTTTTCTTTCTTTGATGTGTCTTTGCCTGGTTTTGGGATCGGGGTGATATTGGCCTCATAAAATGAGTTTGGAAGTGCTACCTCTTTTTCTATTTCCTGAAATAAACTGAAGAATATTGGTATTTGTTCTTCTTTAAAGGCTTGTAGAACTCGGATGTGTATCCATCTAGTCCTGGGCTTTTCTTGGTTGGTAAGCTTCTGATGGTGTATTCTATTTCATCATTTGATATCTATGCTAAGCCTTAAGCCAACATCATTCTAAATGGAGAAAAATTAAAGGCATTTCCTCCAAAACCTGGAACAAGACAGGGATGCCCTCTTTCACCACTTCTATTCAACATAGTTCTTGAAACATTGGCCAGAGCAATTAGACAGATGAAATAAATTAAAGGGATACACATAGGAAAAGAAGAACTTAAATTAGCACTATTTGCTGACGATATGATTCTATACCTAGAAGACCAAAAAAGCTCCACCAGAAAATTTCTAGAACTAGTAAATGAATTCATAAAAGTAGCAGGATATAAAATCAATACCCATAAATCAAAGGGTTTTTTAATATCAGTGACAAATCCTCTGAGAAGGAAATGAGGAAAACTACCCCATTTAAAATAACCTCAAAAAAAAAAGATACTTGGGAATCAACTTAATGAAAGAGGTGAAAGATCTGTACAATGAAAACTATAGAACCCTAGAGAAAGAAATCAAAGAAGACCTTAGAAGATGGAATGATCTACCTTGCTCTTGGATAGGCAGAATTAATATTATCAAAATGACCATACTACCAATAGCACTATACAGATTTAATGCAATTCCGATCACAATCTCAATGGCATTCCTCATAGAAATAGAAAAAGCAATCATGAAATTCATCTGGAAAAATAAGAGACCCAGAATAGCTAAAGCAATCCTTAGCAGGAAGAGTGAAGAGGTGGCATCACTATACCAGAACTTAAACTATACTACAGAGCAATAGTAATAAAAACAGCATGGTATTGGCACCAAAACAGACTGGTAGACAAATGGTACAGAATAGAGGACACAGAGACTAACCCACAAAATTACAATTATCTTATATTAGACAAAGATTCCAAAAACATGCATTGGAGAAAAGATAGCATCTTCAACAAATGGTGCTGGGAAAACTGGAAATCCATATGCAACAAAATGAAATTAAACCCCTATCTCTCAGCATGCACAAAACTCAACTCAAAGTGGATCAAGGGCCTAGGAATTAAACCAGAGACTCTGCGTCTAATAGAAGAAAAAGTAGGCCCTAATTTTCATCATGTGGGATTAGGCCCCAACTTCCTTAATAAGACTCCTTTAGCACAAGAATTAAAACCAAGAATCAATAAATGGGATGGAATTAAACTAAAAATTTCTTCTCAGTAAAAGAAACAATCTGTGAGGTGAACAGACAGCCTACCTCCTGGGAGAAAATTTTTACCTCTCACATATCAGATAGAGCACTAATCTCTAGGGTATATAAAGAACTCAAAAAGCTAAGCACCAAGAAAACAAATAACCCAATCAACAAATGAGCCAAGGATCTGAACAGACACTTCTCAGAAGAGGATATAAAATCCATCAACAAATAAATGAAAAAATGTTCATCATGTGTAGCAATTAGAGAAATGCAAAGCAAAACTACCCTAAGATATCATTCACTCCAGACAGAATGGCAGCTATTATGAAGACAAACAACAATAAGTACTGGCAAGGATGTGGGGAAAAGGCACACTCATACATTGCTGGTGGGACTGCTAATTGGTGCAGCCAATATGGAAAGCAGTATTTCCTAGGAAATCTTGAAATGGAACCACCATTTGACCCAGCTATCCCTCTCCTTGGCCTATACCTGAAAGACTTAAAAACAGCATACTACAGGGACACAGCCACATCAATGTTTATAGCAGCACAATTCACAATAGCTAAACTGTGGAGCCAACCTAGATGCCCTCAGTGGATGAATGGATTAAAAAAATGTGGCATATATACACAATGGAATTTTACTCAGCAATAAAAGAGAATAAAATCATGGTATTTGCAGTTAAATGTATGGAGTTAGAGAAGATAATGCTAGGTGAAATTAACCAATCCCTAAAAATCAAATGCCAAATGTTTTCTCTTATATAAGGAGGCTAACTCATAGTGGGGTAGGGAGGGGGAGCATGGGGGGAATAGATGAATTCTAGATAGGGCAGAGGGGTGAGAGGGAAAAGGGGGGGAAGGGGATTAGCAAGGATGGTGGAATGTGATGGTCATCATTATACAAAGTACATGTATGAAGACATGAATTGGTGTCAGCCTACTTTATATACAACCAGAGATTTGAAAAATTATGCTGTATATGTGTAATAAGAATTGTATTGCATTCCTCTATCATTTTTTAAATCAATAAAAAAGAAAAAGAAACAAGCAAAATACAAAACAATAAATAAATAAATAGCAAAAAAAGCTCTTTTTGTGATAAACTACCAAATAATAAATTTAGACGAATTGTGCTCATAGGAAATCATCAATGACAAGCAATGGCATCATGGTTGATTTAGGCAGGCATCATCAATGGATGCTGAAGCTGGATACTTTTTCAGAGACAGAACACTTGTAAAGTCCCTCAGTATCTGCTCACATTGTGTTTTGTTGATTGTAATGGGAGAAAACTGATAAGTTGTCATGGAAATATTTGGCAGACACCAACTTTACAAGAACGCATTATCTGAGTCTGGTCATAGGAAACATCAGGTGCTCAACAGTTGAAAATCAGTCCTATTAAAATGAAAAGAACAGTAGGGATTTGGAAGAAATGAGGAAACTTATAGACTGAAATGACCTGAAATGAATGTGGCACATATTCTTGGACAGAATCCTGAATTAGAGACAGAAAAGAGATATTGTTTGGAGGAATGGTAACAATTGTAGGTTGGTTGGCAGTGAGCTACTAATGTGATTTTCATCTTTGGAGAGTTCTATGATGACTCTCTAGGCCAACATTGTTGTCCTTGGCAGGTTCATACCAGAGTGTCTGAGAATAATGCAACATGAAATTTACCATTTTCTCACAAATGTTTCCCAAAAATGAATAAAAAGAAGAGGTGCAGGAGATCACTGAGAGTATAAAAATATTTTAAAAATTAGATCATGCTCTTTAATTTCAGCTAAAGATTAAGGAGGAAAAAAGCATCAGGATTAATTTTATCTGTTAAATAAAAGGTAAATATATAAAATACAAAATATATATACCATTCACAATTTGGAAGTACAGTTTTTAAAATCCCAATAAGAGAAAAAGTGAACAAAGATACCATAGTCTCCCAGTCTATTAACCTTGTTATCCTTAAGGTTATCTGTAAAACCTTTTTATCCAGTGGTGTGGATAAAAAGATCAAAGGTAGAAAAATCATATATAAATGTTCTTTTATTTTTCAAATAAATTTGGTTTCGATGGATATTCACACAAATGTGTTTACTTGATTTGGCATTTCCTAAGTGGTATATCAGCTCCACTTATTAATAATCAAATAAAAAAATGAACTTCTGTGTTAATAATGAGGATGCAGGTGGACATTTTAGAAGTGCAGGTGTTGGAAATGAATGACTAAATATCTGAGACATCTGACTAAGCCTCTGTGGAAGCTGTCAATTCTTTCCCAGTTGGAATCGTAGCAGAACATGTAATTACTCTAACACTTTCAGCAAGAAACAGACATGTCCCTGTGAATATCAGTCATCCGACTGGAAATTTTCAGATTCAGGAATCAGTGCCATCTAAAAGCAAAGTACTAGAAAACTGAGAGAAGTCTTTGATTTTCCTTTTATTAAAAGAGAAGCCTTTTCTATAGGTAGAAAAATCCAGTGATCTTCCTAAATAACAAACAGATTCCTAAAAATCATGCCTTTTTACCTTCCATGAAATCCACTTTCCCTCTTTTTTGGTGCACAAATTTTATTATATCATAATTTCATCTGCCATACTGTGTACAATTGGTACATTATGACCCATAATTATCCAAACCAATGAGCAATTTCTTTTTGAAGATTATTCTGCCTGAGTGGTAAGAAATGTCTTGCTAAATGGTGGCAGTTATAGACCAGTGAGAAATATTTTCCCAGTTGCTTTCAAATTAAGCTGTAGAAGTTGGTTTTATTGTACTGATGCATAAAGAACAGTCTTTCTTAATGGTGTAAGATTAGGTAATGATTTAAACAAACACTTATTGAATACTCAATCTTCTCATCTGTGCAGTGTGGACAATAATAGCACACACTTTATATGATAGAGTTGTGAGGAAAAATGACTTAATACACAGTAAGTGAATAATGTAAATTGTTATTAATATTGTTGCTAGATGCTGCAGATCTACAGATAAAACATATCCTATCTGTCTTTGAGACATTTACATAAAATTTAAACAGAGAGAGTTATTCATGAATTCACATAAAATCATATTTAATTATGGCTCAACACTAAATAAGATTCGTCAGATAAAGAAGACTTTACCTGAGAAATTTCAACTGTTTAAAGTTTTCAGTTTTTCTGCTGATAATAGTAGACAAGCAGTCTAAAATACTGAAGTGAAAAAAAATAAGATTTCATTTTAGAAAGATCCTTCTAGAAAGAAAAGAACATACAAGTAGAAGAGGGAAATAAAAGAAGTCTTAGAAAAGAGAGAAAAGTTTGTTTATTTGTTTAGTGGTACTGGTATTTGAACTCAAGGGCGTTTAATCACTGAACTACATACCCTGTCCTTTTTTTGTGTTTTATTTAGACACAGGGTCTCACTGAATTACTTAGGGCCTCACTAAGTTGCTGAGGCTGGCTTTGAACTTTCGATCCTCCTGCCTTAGCCTCCTGAGTCTCTGGGATCACAGGCATGCTCCCCACATCCAGCCAACAAAGGTGTATTTATAAATGGTGCATTGTGAAAAGGAGGTACTAGTATAATATAAAATCTATTAAAAATGATGGTCAGTAAAGCTGATTACTGTAACTTGGGATGAAAAGCACTAGAATATTTATTTTGAATAATTTTGATGGGCCACTTCCTACTTATGTTTTCATAGCAGGGTCTTTGGTAAGTTTGATAACCATGCCTATGGCATCTCTACTCAAGGCACTGGTCAAACTGTTCAGCAGAAAGCAAGCCAGGGGTATGTCATGAAGGTGTGCCCATTTATCCAGCTCTGTTGATTACAGTAATTCGGCACCTGCAGTATATTCCTTGTAAATTTATCTAAGCCACAGATATTCTCTTGCTCATTTTACTCATCAAACAACTATTCACTGATGCAGTAATCTCTCTCTGGGCTTGTTCTTTGTTCAAAAGTTGTGTACAAGTGAAAAGAGGTGAAAGCCTGACTCTTTATGTTTAGTGTCTTCAGTAGAAGACGTTTGAGCTGGCTACTCAGTGGCCCCCTGGAGGGCTACTCAGTATAAATGAAAAAGATAAGGCCAAGGCCATTTAGATGAAATGATTTATCAAAATATCTCATTAGTTATTATTTTTACTTGAATTCCAATGTCTTCAAGGGAGACTATTCATTACTTGAAGTTTCTTTAAAACAATTTTTGTAGTTATAAATGGACAGAATGCCTTTATTTATTTATGTTTATGTGGTGCTGGGGATTGAACTCAGTGCCTCACGCATGCTAGGCAAGCGTTCTGCCACTGAGCTATAGCCCCAACCCTATTTGAAGGTTATTACTCATTCAAAAAATAGATATATGATGAAAGTCTATGGAAGAAAGAAAGCATTGATCTTCTATTTTACTTTAGTAAATGAAAATATTATTTAGAAGTATTATTTCATGCTATTTTATTAAATAATTAAATGAAGTAGGAATGCATGTTCCTATTTAACAATCAAACTAATAATCAGAAAGATGAAATTACTTGCCCAATGTCATTTAACTTTTAAGTTTCAAATTTGATATCCACAGGTTTGATAGATTTTATGAATTAGAGACCATATTTTTTATATTATACTATTTCCCATATTTTAATTGCATAATTGGGCAAGTGTTATAAATTCTTGAAATATATAAGAGGAGCTGCAAGATGGGCACTAATTTTGATTAATTAATTTATTAATATTGAAAATTCAAATACACACTCATTGCTGTGCCAGGATCTCCTCAAGGTTCTGTCAGTGCATACATAGTACACACAGAGGCTGAGAGCTGTGCTCATGTGCTGGGAGCCCCACGCATCATTCTGATGCCTTATAAGAAGTTAGTGGAGTAGATATAAGTAGAGTCTGGCCAGATTCCATTTCTCAGTAGGTTCAATTGGTCCACAAATACAACAGCTTGTCATTTTTCTAGTTTTAGATATACCATTCAGCTGAGTTTATTGAGAATCTGAAAGCATGTACACACTGGGTCTTTGAGAGTCAGAGTAAGAACTAACAGTACAAAAATGTCAAGTGGACAAATTCTCCCCCAATAAAGAAATTTAAAAAATGATACATAATTTCAAGTGGAAATTTTTAATTTTTAAGGAAGTTTCATGGATGCAGGAGTCATAAGAATAATTATTTCTCCATTCAATTCATCTGTAGAGACCAAAAGGAAACAGATAAGACATGGTGATGTCAGTGGATTGCCAGTAATTTATCATAGTAGTCTTGATGGTAACTGCCGTGCTGGATGTGACCACTTTAGTAAGACATTTCAATACAATCTTTGTGATTTTCACAATATCTGGCATAAGTGTAGATCACCAGATCCATGACCACAATATCCAATAGTCTCACCATATATGACATCACCCAGGAGCTCCAAGCCTGATGAGCCACTGGCAAAGACTCTTAAAGCTATCATTATAAAGAATTAAGCATCATGGTCATGAATAACACTTTAGGGAAAATATGAGTTCAGAAACAGGGAAATGGAAGTAGAAGTGGCCCTATTCATCATCATACTCAATTAATGTTTTCCTGTAATACAGCTTTAAGTTCCTTGGGTCTACAAATCCTAGTTCCCACATTAGGATTGTTCCCTCATTAACACAGTGCAAGTTTACTAAACCTAAAGCTTTGGCTATTACCTGGTAATTTAGACTCCTCGTTTCTTTAGACCAGAAAGCAGTCAACACAGTATTTGAGGGAGAATAACGTGAGCAGGTAAGAGCATGTCTGGCATTTGCAGGATACAGTGGGATTCCCAAGGTTGTTTCTATGCTCATTTTAGCTGTGAAGCACCAGTCGACATAACAGTGAGTTGGTATGGGCATGACAATGAGGATTTGACTCTTCAGGGAAAACCAGCTGGTTTACCATGTTCCTCCCCACATGAGTAACCTGTACTAGCAGACATACTACCTGAGGATGAGGAAAATCTACAATGATTTCCTGAGAAGGTAATGAATATCAGTTATAATCTCTAGACAAACTGACAAATCTGGACAATAACTCATCCCACAATATCCTTGAATATATTTTACAACAACAACAATTTTAAAAAGCCAGGAAGCTTTATGCATACTACAGTAACATAGCCACATCAATGTTTATAGCAGGTCAATTCACAATAGCCAAATTATGGAACCAACCTAGGTACCCTTCAAGAGATGAATGGATAAAGAAAATGTGGTATATATACACAATGGAATATTACTCAGCCATAAAGAACAAAGAAATCACAGCCTTAAAGAAAAAAAAAAATCACAGCAAAGAAATAGATGGAGCTGAAGAATATCATGCTAAGTGATATAAGCCAGTCCCTCAAAATCAAAGGCTGAGTGTTTTCTCTGATATGCAGATGCTAATTCACAATAAGGTGAGGGAGTAGGGAAAAATAGAGGTACTTTGGATTAGGCAGAGGGGAGTGCAGGGAGGAGAGAGGGTAATCGAATAGGAAGAATAGTAGAATGAATCAGACTTTATTACCCTACATACATATGTGATTACATGACCGGTGTGATTCTACATCCTGTACAACTAGAAGAATAAATTATACTCCATTTATGTATGATGGGTCAAAATGCATTCTACTCTCATGTTTCACTAATTAAAAAATTTAAAAAAAAGCCAGGAAGATTTAGTAATGTAAGAAGTGAGTGGGTAAAGGGCATCAATTTTATCGATATTTGTAAAGAACCAACTCTGGATTACATTGATCAACTATGTTGTTTATTTCATTGATGGCCACTCTTTTCTTTTTAAATTTCCAGCTGCTTTCTTTGAATTTAATTTGCTATTTTCCCAGCTCCTTAAAGTCATAGCTTAAGTTATAACAATAACTTAATTTTGACCTCAAATACTTTTTAAAATTTAAATGAAGGCAAATGACAATTTTAAATACTTTTTACAGCCATATATTAATATTTTAATTTTATACACACTTTCATTTTTACACTGACATTTAAAAAATTTTTAAATTTCCATTCATTCCGAAAGGATGGACTTGGGATGATACTTAACATTATTCTATAGTTTTAAAAAATTTTTTGATTACTTCATAAAGCACATGTATCATTTTAACAAAATGTTAAATCAAAATTAAAATAAAAATATACATGTGGATAACGATAGGCATAATTAATAGCACTTGTCTGCCAGGAATCTAATCAAACTAATTTATACTTAATAATAGTCTGTAACTCATGATGCTATCTGAAAATTTTTATTTTATTCTTACAAGAAATGAAAATTTACAGAAATTATCCTTACATTTAATGATTTATTATATCTGGATTTATTATATCTAAGTTATGATTATTTAGAAAATAAGTTCAAATTGCTTATAAAAGTATTTGAAACAGCTTCATATTTTATTGCTAAGATATTTAATGAAGAAAAATAGATTATAAAAACCACCAAAAATAAATGAGGAATTATTCTATGATATTTTGAAAAACTTGATAAAAATGAACATCAAGTTTAGTCTCTCTTTGATATATTTAATTTAATCTGATATACATTTACATAAAAGTACCTGCAGGTAAAAATTTTCCTAGGGAAAAAAAAGATGATAAAGAAGTGTGTTACATCATGAAGGACAAATAAAATAAGCTCTCTTGGACAATGAACTCATTTCTTTTGTATAAAATTCTGAAAATCTTTCGTAGACATGCTTCCTGTATGTAGTGTCTTTAAACACTCATGACAGCACTGAATCAAGAATTTTGCCAGGCGCACTGGATTATGCCTATAGTCTGCTGAGGCAGAAGGATCTTGAGTTATAAGGAAGCCTCAGCAAAGGCAAGGTGCTAAGCAAATCAGTGAGACCCTGTGTCTAAATAAAATAAAGTTAATAGGCTCAATAGTTGAATGCCTCTGAGTTCCATCCCCAGTACCCTCCCCTCCAAATGACTATCATTTCACTCTTAAATGTTATGTATAGGTTTATATTATACTTTCATCACAGAAATAATTCATAGAAGCATATGACTGGTAAATAATTTCACAAATCAAAAACTAAAATCTTTGTGACTATTTTTATTTGTACTAGAGATTGCACCCAGGGACACTTTACCACTAAGTTTTACCTCTAGACCTTATTATTTTTATTTTGAAACAGTGTGTGCTAAATTGCTGAAGCAGGCCTTTAATTTGAGATCCTCTGGCCTCAGCTTCTGAGTATCTGGGATTACAGTTATGTACCAGAATGTTCAGCTTTTAATTGTGCCTTGTATTCCCATGGCTCCTTAAATCTAAGTAATTTAGGACAAGTTTTTGTTGTTTTGGAATTTTACTGTCACCTGAAGAAAAAATTTCCATAGGTAAAGAGATTACATAATGATTTTTAAATACAATCTCCAGACTTCAAGGTACTATAAATACTAATATGGTGAAGAATAAGACAAATTCCTCAGAAATATAACCCTAGGGACTTCCATTTTGCTGCATAGATTGCTAGTAATAGAGAACGCTAAGAAGTTGACTGGATTTGATAATAATTTGAAGCTTAAATAATGTTTAATAAAATATCATTCTGAATTTAAATTTTCAGTCAGGAGATTTTCTTAACTCTCCTAATGTGAGAAATACAAAGTATAAAATAAATGATCTACAGATTTCCCTGCTTAATTTTATCTGTCTTAAGTTGCCAGTGGACATTTAAAGAATCACAATCACAAAAGTCCATTCCTTGGAAGATGTAATGATGTTGGGTAATGAAATCTACTAATATTTGCTTCAAATTCAAATTCCGTATAAATAACATAATGGGCCCCAAACAGACACACTGATATATCCAAACCCTATTTAAAAAGTCTGGACACTATACTGACATTATTAACTAATATAAATTTATACCTAAACCAAGTAACATAAAGTCAATATACATAAATGTCAGTCAAGTTAAAATCATGAGTCAGAATTTATATGAATTAAATTGTCTTTATTCCATGTGTGTTATTTTACATTTTGAAATGTTTATATTTTACTGTATTTTTCTACTCTGTAAACAGTTATGATTTTTTTCTAGATAAGTATACTAATGAAAGTCTTCTTTTAATTTACAGAAAAAACAAATTTCCAGCTACTGTGCATTAGTAAGAAACTGAGCATATTAAAAATTTGGACATATGTTACAAAATAATAAGTAATCACTTATGTGTAACTAGAAAAATACATTCTATTTCAACTTTCTTTGTTTATGAATTCGTTTGATTTTCTCTGAGATTCAAACTCTGTGCTTTGCTTGAATTCACAGCTATGAGTCCTAAAGCCAAAGAAGTCAGTAGAAGCAACTCCAAAGATCAGAGGAAGCTTAAAAACAATGGAATGATATATGTTCTTTTTTGTGGAAGATGATTTTGGGCTTAAAGAATATAAGTATTTGGTCTTTTATAAGTTTGAAATTGCCAAAAAATAAAAATTAAGAAGTAATTAGTATATAAGATATAAATTAACTTACACAAAATAACTTAAAGTATGTGAAAACTGAAAAACTTATTTTGATAAACAGTTATATTAATAGTTGCAGAGGGACTCAAGCCTTCCTTCTATATATGGCATAAAAGTATGACTAACAGAACTTTTGAGTGAACATATTGGGTAAACTGATCATTAATTAACAAGCATTAAGCAAATTTGTTGTAGGTGGATGGGCTTTCTTCCAATTATGTATGTCTAAAACCAATATAGGTACTTTCATTTGAGCTCAACTTCAAAAGCAGGATCAAAAGGCCCTGAAAGCATTTAGCTTTTTTCTACATCTAAATTAACAGGGCTGGGTAACAGCCACCCAATTGTCAAATCAAGTAAGAGATTTAGGTTGTGCCTTTTACAAACTTATCTTAATGGTCCATTTTTTTTTTCTGCAAATTGAAATATGCCACATGAGGTATTTTTAGATAAGTTTTGACAACCAATGGTACCAAGCCAAATATTTAAAAAATATAATAACGTCTTCTCTTATTTAAATGTCACCATCATCTAGAATCCCAGCAAAATATGTGTGAAATATTTTTGATATAAGCAGCTTGTAGAAAGAATGGTATTTTTCTACCTTTGTCTACCCAACTAAATTATTCTAAACGAGACTGTCCCTGATTATGGCCATTAACTTAATTTGGTTTGAAACATTTGTAGGAAAATTATAGTTATGAATTATTTTTCTCTTTTGCCCAAACACAGTTCTAATTTTCACAAACTACATACAGAGTATCCACACTTTAAACTTGATTTTTCATTTAAATATATATTGGACTGAATTCTAGCATACCACATAAGCATGTGTATGTGTGTGTGTGTGTGTGTGTGTGTGTGTGTGTATGAGTGAGGGAGAGACAGAGAGGTGGGGAGAGAGAAAGGGAAAATCTGGGACCAGACATTCCGAAAGTTACCTAAACAGTCCCTTCAGTGTTCCGAGGATAAAGTTATATCCCTAGATCGTGAAGAAATTGAGAATTTAATAATGAATAAGACACAGATCCCTCTAGACAGGAATATTATGTAACTGAATGCAGTAATAACGAGCATGAAAGAAATTCTGAGAACCTACAACAGACCTGCCATGATTACACCTTTCCCCCCACTATTTTTGGAAGATGCACTAATCTAATTTATTTGTCTACCTCAATATGTTTCCTAAATGTATTCCTTAATAAATGCCTAGGTTCATATATATAAAATAGTAGGTGAAGTTATTTAAACTAATGATTTTATAAAGTCAGTAGAAATTATACATGGAAAATATCACAAATTATAATATCAAGTAAAAATTGTATACTGTGAGCTTGGTTAAAATTATGTTCAGGAAGCTACACCTATCTTTTAAATTTCCTCTCTAAGGATCACTATGAGTTGTTAAGGAAAGAATTTCTGTACTGTCCTGTTCCTTTTTGTTTACTCTGCTTTTAGTGTTCTGATCAAGAGACCTTTGTTGGGATGATCCACCTGAGGCTGCAAAGTAAATTTCCAAGTAGTAAACAAACAAACAAACAAACAAAGGACATTGGTGTTTCTTTTTAGTTCATGTGCTATTCAAAAAACTAGTTTATTTTTTTGTTTTTGCATCATTGCTTTCCATTCTTCAAAATAATATAACATTAACATATAAAATGATATAAATCTAAAGGAACAAGACTTCATAGAGGCTAAAATAATGATTGATCCATAGGCTGAATAAATCTAAAATTGCAGAGGAAAGTGCAGCTAGTTAAAAACCGTAAGGCTACATAAAGCCTTTAATCTGTGTTTCCTGTAGGATACAAAGAGAATGGAGCTTCATAACAAAGGATTTGAAGCAATTAAAGGGAAAAGATTGATTTTGACACTCAGCTCAGTGTTGTCAAGCTGTTCTCTGGAGGAGCAAGATGGAGCCTTGACACAACACAGCAACTCCCCAATAGTGGCTGCTACAGGACTTCATGAAAACTGGCTAATAACCTTTCTTTCCTCCTGAATCCCTGTCCATGAACAAACCACCAGGTCTCCCTAAAGAAATGACCCTAACAACAAAAAATGAATGTGTCCTGGCTTTTTGACAGAATTTCCCTTGAATACAAACCATATGAAAAAATGTGTAGGAAAACATATGACCAATAAAAAACAAAAACAAAGAACAGAGAAAAAGTGACTTACTCTTTGTATCTATCTCCTTCAGTGAAAACATACATTTATTGTTATCATGTTTATAATTAAAAGTTTCGCTTGGATGTGATATTGTTTGCTAATTAAACTGTGAACTGCATGAGATTTTTATATTTATTGATTACTGAAATGGCTAAACCTATTACAATGCCTTTCACACTATTTGGGACATCATAAGTAACTGTTGAATGAAAGAAGAAATTAATATTCAGCAGATTTATGATTCTAAGCAGTTACTAATACTAACACTTTTAGATAGATTCAGTTACAAATGAATTCAGCTGATGCTTGAATAAGCATCCAATAGTCTTAGTCTCACCCATGCATCTATCCACCCAATAATTCATCAATTGGGAACAAATTATTGAGTACCTAATGCATCCTAAGTACTAGAATCATTAAAAAGCAAATATAACAGTAAAACAGTTAGGCAAGGTCTGTGCTCTCAGGGAGCTTAAAATTTATTAGAGAGAACAATGACTCAAGTAATTACAAAAACACATAATAAGATGCAGTTAATGAAATGCACTCTGAATAGAAATAACAGGCAGACATGATAGAAGATTCCAGTGAAACCTGATGGATGAGTCAGAGTTATCCACTTAGAATTGTGGAGAAAGAGTATTTGTAGCAAAGAGAAGAGTATTCATAAAGGCCTAGATGGGAGAAAGGGCTTGATGAATCTGAGAAACTGAAAAAGTGTAATACAGATGGGATATGGGGTGGGTAGGCAAAATAAGAGACTGCAGAAATATTAAGGGATGCACAGGAAAAGCATGCTGTAAGACCAAATCAGTGGTTTGTCTTTTATTCAAGAGCAATGGCAAGCCATTAAAGAGTTTTAGGTAGATGAATGACAAAACTCTACTGGTGTTTTAACAAGATCATTCTGACTGGAATGAAGAGATCGAATTAGAGATGAAAACCCAAACACCAAACTTCATCTATGCTTGGTCCCCAGTTATGTCTTATTTAACATCAGAGAGATGTGGTTTATTACAGAGATCATGTTTGCAGAGATCAATAAAACTTTGACAAAATATCAGGCAGCAACAAAAAGAAATCTGAATTAAACACTAATAAGGATATTTATTTCATACTAAGTCAAAAAGAAAGAAAGAAAAAGAAAGTTGGAGTGAGAGAAAGAACCAGAGTGAGAGAGTAAAAGAAGACCAATGTGACAAAATATCACACACAGGTACCTTGACCTAGCTCACATAAGCCAAAATTCAAAGATGTAAAGATAAAGTTAAAGGTTTATATCAAGTTTATATATTTAAAAAATAACATCACTCATACTAATAGCCACAAAGCTGTTACTGATGCATGGACACACAACAAATATTTACATAAAACGCACAGGCAATTGTCATGTTTCATTTGGAATGTTAATGAATCCTGTTCTTTCTATTGGAGGAAAACAATTAGCATAAGCATCTCATTACAAAATGGGACAATTCTGTAAGAAATAAACTGAAAAACCAAGACCATTGAACAACTGCCAAATGAAAATGACTTTTGGTAGCAATCAGTGGGAATCTGGTTCAGACCAAAAAAAAAAAAAAAAAAGAAAAGAAAATAGGGGATAAATGTAAGTAATTGATACATCAGTGGCCCAAGTCCCTCCACCATCTTTGTAAAGTTTTCAGTCAAGACAGAGCCTATGAAAATTCTTTCCCCATTATTATTAAAATTATTGTGCAATAATGTAAGATAACACTGTACTTACCCCAAAGACATTAAATTTCTGATGGATGAGAGAATGAGAAAACACTGTGGCACTGACATCCAATAATTTAGATGTACTCCTTGAAGATGATGATTTTAATAAGCCATAGATAAAAGATGTTTGATATTGAAAAGAACAGTAAATGAAATTTAAAATTCTATGATTAATTTTCACACTTTGTTCATATTGAAACAGTTATAAACACTGTCAGTTATTAAAGGAAATTTTTTTTTAAAAAAAAAGGCCAAGCAATGAAATCCATGAATTTAAAATAGTAAAGCTTTTTAGATAAAATAAGATGATTTCTATAATTTTCTTTTTTGAATTATTTAATTTGGTAAAAAGCAATTGAAATATGTATCTTCTGTCATTGTACCTTTTTTCTCTTTTTATCTTTCCTTTGTCTCCCGCTATTCCTTCTCCTCCTCTTCTACTACTGTTACTATTACAATTATCATCTATTGTTATAATAATGTCAGCAATTTTTCAGTGATTTAAAAACCATTCTTCAAGTATTACTAAGCCTAGATCTTCACTAAGCTAATAACATTACATTACTTTATTTAAAAATCATAATACCCCTATGAAATAAACAAAAATCACTATTATTTTAATTTTCCATTGAAGTAAGGGTCCAGAATAAAAAAAAAAAAAATTTGGAAGCTCACACAAATTCATTCATGCAGGCCTCTAATTCTTATCCAACTCTACTTGATTCCAGAATCTATGATCTGAACAACTTTATTGTTTTGTCTTTGTCTAGCCAAAAATTTGTCTAATGACAAAATTAAACAAATGAATGGAGATAGTAAATGGACTCTGTCGCTGAAAGAGTGACTGGAAGAGAGTCCCAGTGACGAGTTTCCAGAGAGGGAAGAGTGGGAACTTGTCTCAGGTCAAGCGGCATTGTTGGCATACAATAGAAAAGAATTTCAGCAGGCAAACCAGAGTCACCCAGAGAGATTTACTTAAGAAAGTGGATACACATTGCAGAGAGAATGCAGGCCATCTCCAGGGTGAAAGACACTTTAGGGGTTCTTAGCCTCTTTTAAAGGAAATTTGGTGAGGAATGGGCATGGAAAGTCTTGTGAAGATGACATCCGTGTGTTTTTTCTCAGGATCCTTAGGCTAATATGGTCCATTATCTGGTCAATAGATTTTATTGGATAGTCTAAATTGTAGGTTTCTTTAAATGTCATATCTTGGTTTACCTAATCTATTTATTAGTAGGCTAATTATCAGTGCATTACTTAATTTTTATAAGTTGGTGAATTTGCAGAAACTCTTGAGATTCACAGATTTTCCAGAAATTTAGGAGTCACAGGCCTGGGAGAGACACTGGCTTAGGGAGTGATAGGCAGGCCTGGAAAGGCATACAGAACCTGAAGTGAAAATTATATTTCCTTGTCCTTTTTTTTTTATCTCCTTTCTATTTTTTTTTATTTCTTCTATCTCACCTTATAAGAAAACAAGAATAATAATTTTAAATAACTAATGATGTACTTATTTGGTTTTTGTTTGTTTGCTTATTCATTTAAGTTTTCCTTTTATTTTTATAAGAATTAATCACCTCAAGCATTAGGGGAAACATTAGAACAACAATATTAATAAAAAAGTTTCCTATGTTAGGAAAAGTACCCATTTGACAACGTACAAGGAAACCAACCAGATGGGGAAAGGATATAGAGTTGCTGTCTGATTGCCTTTCAATGAATTTGGCAGTTCCTATTACTTTCTGTCACAGATCAGGGTGTGGAAGGGAAAGACAGGAGGACCCATAGTAGAAAACACCTCACCACGTGGAGGATTCCAAGAACATAAGAGCTAGTACCACTGGCCATTGTCAAGGAAAATATGATGTTTAATGTCACATTTCACATACTTCCATACCTAGCACAGCAGGAACACTCCTATAAGAAGGTGGCCATGACTAGGGGCTATATCAAAACCCACTTTTATCAAAACCCATAATTACTGAGTTATGTTTAACTTCTTGATACCTGTTTTCTCTTGGATCTGTAAGTGATACACAGCTTCTGTGATTTCATGTTTTTTCTTGAGTTGCCTCCTCTGTGTTTCACCTAACTTCTTTTCTAGATGGGGTTGTCCTAAAGAATGACTATCTTGATAGGAATAAAGGTTGCAGAGCAGAGAAGAGCCACAAGTGTGTTTGCCAGAATAAACAAGCTTTTTGTGAGAGGGAGGGACATGTTGTCAGATTGGACATTAGGATAAGTATATATTCTGTGTAAAGATCATTGCAAACATCACAATGAAATCCCTTAAATTTCTGATTAGGGAAGAGCTAAAGAATTAATATTAGGGAAATGCAAATACTTGTGTAAAGAATACCGCAAGTATTCTAGCAAAATTTAAAATTACAGCAAAAAAGAGGAATGTGAGTAGTTGTGTACTTCTGAGTTGTACTGCATTAACCTTGATAAATTGATACTAACAGGAAAATAAGCACTCCTATTGGTGTTATATTTTAATCACAAGAGTAATTCATTTCAATTTTAATAAGTAGTGGACAATTAATACTTACTAATCAAAAGAATTATAAATTATATGTCCTCCTTTGTAAAAAAAAAAAGAAAGCAAAAAGTCAATTCAGTAATTAAATTAATAAAACAAAAATGGCAGCCATTTTGAGACTCATCTACATAAAATTACTAAGATCATTATTTTTATTTCAGCCATTCATTATGAAGTATGATTCTCTGAAATGAATTTATACCTAATTATATAAATGAGATGTCAATCATCCCCAAAATAAACCCTCTACTTTCTCCAAACTTTTTTTCCCTACGTCGTTTGTGTTTATTAACCCTTCCATCACAAGACAGAAAAGAAGATCATACAAAACGGCATTGGAAAATCAACAAAGTGAATGAGTTACTTCCATGTTTTTTATTTTAAAAAATTAAAGGAACCGAATACATATAGATAATCCAACTGAGGAGGTTCCTCCAATTAGTACTTAAGCTTTATTAATTTATACATTGTTCAGTTATATGAATAATTTATCTTGATTAGTTTTATAAGTCTAGTAGCGAAGAGGATTTTATATGTGGAATAGAGATAAAATTTATTTAGTTAAGGTATAGGTTAAACTACATCTGACATTAATGGACACTGCAATTTGTTTCCGAGTAAAATAAATGTGGTTTTCCAGAAACAACATTACTTACACCATCAGAAATAGTGACAGATGAATTGTTACAAGCAGTTGGTTCAACATAAGTTAAAAACTACGCAAAAGTGTGTAATATTGTTTAAGAAATTATTTTCTGATGTAACAAGAATTCATCTTAGCTGATATAGCAGACCTGTCTAATTTCTTGACAGCTCTGCCTATTATTTCACAAAACTATGGTCAATAATTAATTAAAAAAAAAAAGAAAGAAAAACTGTAAATTGACCCTCCACAGCTCAGGTACTTTATCTGTTAGATTACTGTCTATCATCCCAATTATCTTTTTCAGGTACTGAGAACTGCAAATCAAACAAAGACAGACAGCAGGAAGTCTTTGATCTGATGTTATTCTACCTTATCAGAATTGGTGTGGGCTTTACAATTCAGACACTACCATTGTAGAAATGAGTGTTAGGAAATGGGAAACTAGTGAGGTGCTCTAGCACTTCTTCTTTTATAAGAGGAGAATAATAGATACTAATCTTTCCCTTTGTTAATTAAATATTTTTCAAATGTATGTAGTCTTTCAATGATGCCAGTAGTGTGTTTCACAGTGCACCCAAGTTCATTACTTAAATCCTGGAGAAAATGGACATCGTTATGGATTTTTGTTTTACACTAAGTGGTTTCAAGTCTAACATGTACCATATCCTCCAATAACATATGTGAAAGAAAATTGTTGAATGTAAATGCAGAAATTAACACAAAGATCCTGAGATTAATTTATCAACTAGTGACAGTTTTAACTTTAGATTTCACTTTGAGCCATAAATCTTAGTTCTAGGGGTTTCTAGTACCCCCAAGTTTGTAATAGCATGTGTAGCACCAAATGAAATTTATTTGTGGAAGAAGCATCTCCAGTACTACTCCTCATAATCTCCAGAATCAGATCAAGAAATATTTGCACATAATCAAAGATACTTAAGACACTAGGAAACAAGATACTATTGAATGAAAATCAGTAAAACAGTAAATAATATGTTTGAACCACAAAGGACATAAATTAGAATTACCTTGCAATTAATATACATGGATATGTCTGAACTATGAAAAATGATTGATATTACAAAAACAAGAACCATGAAATTGTTTTGCAAAAGGTCACAAAGAATTTTTAAGAGAAAAATTTTAATTTTTATTCTTAGTAATTTATTGGAGTATTCAACAGTAAAATAGAGGATTATGAGAAAATTAATAGTCTAGTAATCAAGGCTGAAGATAATAATTCCTATGGAAAAGAGAAGTGTGAAAAGTTATACATGTGATAGAAAAGATAAGAAATAGGATATCTAAAATAAAAAGTTTTAACAAAATTCTAATGTAAATTCTGGTAAGGTGGATGAGAGACTATGTTGGAAAGATAATACATGCAAAACTAATGGCAGTGAATTTCACAACTGATAATCGCAAGTTTAATATAACTAAGTAGGCTCAATAAAAAAAAAATCAATCAATGTACATCAGAATGAACTGCCAAATCACCAGGGACATAACGATAGTTTTAAACAGAGATAGCAAGGAAAGATAGGTAATTTATAAATGAATGACTGAAAAGACACCAAAGCACGTCTAAGAAACAACAGTAAGTGTATCTTAAGAGGGTAAAAGAAAATCTGGGTCTGCTGAAAATTAATTATGCAGCAGATACAATCTTTCAAAATATACGGCAAAACAAAAACATAGGTGGGTAAACACACAAAAATGAGGAAAATATGGGTTTACCACGAGCATATTTTTACTAAACAGACTTCAAAAAAGACATTGTCTTTCAAATAAATCATCCTAAAAGGAAGTACAAAATTTGAATGAAATGAGCAAAGAGCTAATATTGTGGTTAACACATAGATAAATTTGATCAAACTGCATCTGACAAAATACTATGCAGATAATTTTTAAATTAATATTTTAATAAAAATCAGTTTTAAAACATTTGCAATTATTAAGGAGGAAGAAGATTATCAGATTTAAGTGTTTCTATCTACCTACCTACCTACCTACTTACCTACCTACCTACCTATATATCTAGTCAGATTCTTTTATTAGTTAGCTTTTCTCCTGCTGTGATCAAAAGACCTCAGAAGAACAATTTTAAAGGAGGAAAGTTTGTTTGGAGCTCATGTTTCAGAAGTCTCAGTCCATAGAGGACCAACTCCATTCTTTGGAGCCTGAGATGAGGCAAAACATCATGGCAGAAGAGGGTAGCAGAGGAAAGTGGGTCAGGACACAGCACCAGGAAACAGAGATAGAGCTTAGCTCAATCAGGACAAAAATATATACCCCAAAGGCCCACCCATAGGGACCTACTTCCTCCAGCCACACCCTGCCTGGCTAGAGTTACCATCCAGTTAATCCCTATCTGGGGATTAAGATTCTCATAACCTTATCATTTGACCTCTGAACTTTCTTGCCTTGTCACACACCAGCTTTTGGGAGACACCTAATATCTAAACCATAACTCTTGGGTTAGAGACAAAAATCATAAAAATTTAAAACCACCAAGGACATATTTATAAACTTGAATGTACCTAATAAAATAGCTTTAATTATAAATTAATAATTCAAAAATCACACATTTAATTATATTTTAATCATAAGTTAATAACTCATATGTTGTTTAGCATTGCTGGAATAAGGATTGGTTTCAGTATCTAGAGAATTTATTGCAGCTGTTGGTTAGGAATAGACCTGACAAAGCTGTTGCTGTTAGACTGTATGCTTAGTCTTTAGCTCTGTTGGCATGGATTAAGTGTATTAAAAGACGCAACTTGAGTCACGATTGAACACCTTCTGTTCACACAATAAATCTTCATTATTCCAATTTGCAGAATGAGTGTGAGTGGTTTGAAAAAGTTACTGCAGACATTAATATTGCACTTTAAAAAATAATTTATAAATAAATATTAACAGCTCTGTGAAGTACTTTTACTGGTACTTGAAATAAAAACGATAAACATTGATAATGTTGGAAATGATTCAGAACAACAAGATTTCAGATATTTAAAATTAGTTATATCTTATATTTTATTTGACATATTTTTACCTTTCATGTGTACATATGTGATGAGCATTAGCAATAATTATTTATCTATTAATAAATTACTAATAAAAATACATAATTAACACTGTCAATCTTTTTTAAGATGATACATAAAATAATGTATACTGTAATATGTGATGTCTAAGATTCATATGGGGCCTGGAAATTGATAGAGGTTCAGGAGTAGGTTAACAAATCCACCATTCTCCTTGGATGTTTTGAATGATTTTTTCAATGACAGATGTGTTAAAAGTAGTATAGAAAACTTGTAAAGATAAAAAAAAATGTATTCAACAAAATTAACTGATTTGTCTTAATAGACATATATTAACTCTGCTAACAAGATTTGTTGTCAAACATCTTTTATAAAAAGATAACTCTGAAATAACTCTCAGTATAGTTTAATATTTGATCATGACATTTATCAGAAAATAACTGAATTTTTAAAAAGTGTAAAAAGATACATTAGATATTTCCTTGTTTAAATTTAGAAACTGTGAAATAAATTCGATATTTTAAGGTTTGAAAAGAATCAAATAACCAAATGTCAAAATTTGTAGAATTCAGTAAAATCATACTTTTAAGAAAATATGGAGCTAAAATATTTTGGAGAAGACAAAAGTCTAATAGGAAAGGTCATGAATACCTATTCATGAATTAGAAAAAGAACAGAATAAACTAAAAAAACAAACTAAAGAATACAGTATAATTAAGATAATAATGATGATCAGAGTAGAATTTCATGGAATATGAAATAATGTAGAGAAGCCAACAAGGGAATTAAGCAAAATTCAAGTTTTATTATTAAAAAAGAATTCTGGTTAGTTAGAACAAAATGTAATGTAATAAATTTAAGAGGGAAAAATATAAAGTTAGTAAAAATCCATTTTGAAGCTAATATGAATGCATATGAAATATTATATAAAAATGCAAGATCCCTAGGAAAACATCAATTGACAAAAATTAACATGGGAAGAATTAGAAATTCTGAATGAACCTATTATCAATCATTCAATTATTTATTACAAATTGTTCTACAAGTAAATAATCCCTAGCAATATGATAAATGAGTTCCTACATAATTTCAAGGAATACACCATTCCAGTAGTACATAAATATTCCAATGAAAGAAGAATTATGGGATAATCACTCTTAATTTATCCGTATGATTACAGAATAAAATTGACATCAAAGCTCTGCAGAGGTGCAGAGATGCAAAAATGCGATACCAAATTCAGCCAGATGTACCGAGATGATAGACAATGTCAAACTGCGGGAAATGCTTTGTTTCATGATATTTTTTTACATGTGATTACCATATTAGGGGATGTTTGTTTATACTTAAATACTTTAATTCAATTGACAATCAATAACAATCAAAGAAATCAAGACAGAATTGTTAATTATTAAGTGCTGAAATAGTCTAAACTCTAGGTTGTTACACACTTATCTTGCTCAAATCTTCCTGTTTTGTGACAGAAAATATAACATACTTTTCAGGTTGGACATGATCTCTTTGCTTTGATGAATATTTTCAGAAAAATGGTGTTAGAATATCACTTTAAATATTTCCTGCAGTAACAAAATATTTATAACATGAACTGAAAATTTCTCCATTTGTCTCTTCCATGGAATGTTGAAACATGATTCCTATGGTTTGAAATACAGATTTATGACTCCCGCTGTTGCCAGCATCAAAGAATCTGGAGTCAGAGTCAGCAGGATATTCGTTTGAGGAAAGGTAAAATGTACGTAAGATAACAAACATATCCTGTTTTAATTCCCCCCTCAGGCTGTTAGCAGAAATTATTTTGCTTATAGAGTAGGAAAGGGAATAAAATTTTATTCATAAAAATTAGCATTATTTTAGTAGGTTTAGATTTTTATCTTGTTTTGACTATAATAATAAAGTATTCACACAAAAACTTTAACAAACAGCAAAACTAAGAAAATTAGATGAAATCATGCCATGCACATTAGTAGTTTAAACTACATTTTTTTCAGATGTAATGATTATATATAATTTTCAGGAAGTCATTCATTGAATCAAGTTAATGGAACCTATAAGTATTATATATTTACTTTCATCCAATTTATACCTGAAATATAATACATTTCTCTTCCTGTATTGGATAAAATTATTAGTATAGAGTATTTTAAATATTTGTATCTAAACTGTACATTTTGTGGAAATATATTAAAATAAATTATAATTAAATTTCAAGAAGAAGCTGAAGAAATCCTGATGCTCATTCATTTTGAATCATATATCTTGCTAGTGGAAGTACCCATTTTGTATATATGGATAGTGATGAAGAATAAATGAGTCCCCAAAAAGAGAAGAATTACATGTATAAGCATGTATTAGTTAGAGGGATGCAGATTCTAAAAAGGTAGTTTCTAAATGAGCACTATATTTCCTCAACAGACTCAAAAGGAGGAACACAGAAAGATCTGAAACAGGATTTGCTTTCATTAGCCATGGCCCTCGAAAATATTAATGCAGATGTTGTGGGAAAATACAAGAATTGAAGAAATTAATTCAATTATTTATTCATTTTTTCCATGTAGTATGGAAAATTGTAAACATATATATGTAATGCAGAGAAAAAATTTTAAGAACTCCCCTATACCCATCAGTTGCTTCAGCAACTACTCATGGTAATCACTCATGGTAAATAAAATTATTTTATCATAAATAAAAAATATTCATGATAATTTTATTTCATTCATACACCCTCCTTTCTATTTCATATATCACCAGTGGATAGTTTCGTAGCAAATCTCATTCACCAATATAGTATATCCTATAAATATTTCATCATAAAAATGTAAGACATAATAATTCCTCTCTGAATTCATAACCACAATATTGTTATCACACCAAATATTTGTTCAAATAATAATTTTAAAGATCTACACATTGCATTTCTTGATATGTTTCTGGAATAACACCCAAATAACTCCTTTTTTTGTTTGGTCTCTCTGTAATTTATTTTCCAGAGAAACTAGTTCTTTTGTTTATTATGGTGCCTCACAGTTTAAATTTTGCTGGTTCATTCCTGTACTAGCATTGAACATATTTCTCTGCTCGATATATTTCAAAACAGCAACCTCTTAACTGTATATTGCATTGTGTACTTAACCATAGGAAACCTCTGTTCCAAAAATCAATACGTAAACTCCAACTCAGAAGACAAAAACTATTCAACAAGTGAAATAAAATATAAACTATAAAATTTTAAAACTTTAATTTTAAAGCACAGTGTTAGGAAATTAATCATAGATTGTGGCTTAAAAGCAGGTTACGATACTAAATGGAAACCCAGTTCCTGCTACTAAAATGCAAGCTAAAATACAGTTGGGGAGTCATTGAGATAAAGCAATTTAAGTAAAATATTGCATAAAGTTAAATTCCCTTTGACCCAAATTTACCAGCTCTGGCTATAGAAATGATTTTGAATAATAATCTCAATCCATTTAAGCTGAGGAAAAAATATTAATTATTTTGTTATATCAAACCTACTTTATGACTTTTCTTTCTTGGAATACAAATGTTGTCTTTAAAAGAAATTTTGTGTGACATTTATCTACTCCCAAATTCACTACTTTACATGCAAGTATTCTAGCTAGATCCAGTTAATGGTCTATTAGCATAAAATTTCATTTCTTATACTCATTTTAAAAGACATACTATCTGTTCTTGTCTAAATCTTTGTACATGCTATCTAACATAATTTGTTTTCTGTCAAAAATAATTTTGTAATATTCCATGAGGTCTTATCAGTTCTATTGCTTTAATACTTTTAATACTTGATACTTTGTAAAATTATTTACTTGCTTCCTATTTTAAAAAATGAGTGAGGGATTTGAATTCTAATTATAGCATTACAAATGGAAGCTTGATATGAGATAAAATTACTTCAAAGACAGAGACCATTTCTTGACAATCAAAAGTATGATTGAATTATTTAACCAACAAGTGTCTTTTTTGGGGTTTTTTGTGTGTCTTTTTTTGGGGAGGGGGGAGAAATCTATTCTATTTCTTCTTATGCTTTGTATAACCCTTAAAAATAAAATAAGCAGATATTTACTTCAGAGATTGTTTTTCCACTTAACTCAATCAGCATTCATTACAAAATAGCAGTGAAAGAAATTGGAGTGCTACCAAAACATGTCCAGGGTCATTAAGTAGAAGGGAAAGAGAAGATGATTGTTAAAAAGCAAAACATGTGCATGAACACTGTTCAAGGTGTTCAAATAATTTCATTAGTCTTCAATAATTTTTGCATCAGGCAATAGGTATTATCTCTCCTTCACGTGCATTTGTACCTGTGTGTAGCCAGGTATGTGGGTGTGATGTTTTAAGAAGAAATCTCTTTTCAAATATTTCTGACTTAAAAATGTGTGGTTTTGTTTTTATTCTCTCTATACTTTATAATGTTGTTTCTCTGGGAATCAACACTTTTGAATGCACAGTCTGGAATATTAAAAATACATTTCTTTATGCTTTCATGGGCTGTTTCTTGAAGACAGAGTTAAGGATTGATGTCCCTCTGAGAGAAGCAGAGGACTTGAGAGTCATGTGGTCCTCGTGATTGTTTAGGTGTATGTCCCAGGCAAAGAGCTCCTCATAGATGAGGTAGTTAGAGGAAAGATACACACAGCTACTCAAAGTCTCTGGTGATGAGTGGAGTGAGCTCAATTTGCATATTTTCAAACTGATAAACTCTTGGAAATATTTTTCTTTCCATTTTAGAAAATTTAGAAGAGAGGCTCAGAAAATTTAAGGAACATACTGTGGTGGTTTTCTGCTGTTTGGTCTTTGTCCAGGTGAAATTACATTTTCCTTCATTTCCTTCTACATGTGGTTATTGGTAAGGCTTTGGCTATGGGAAAAAATAGGCAAGGGATTTAGAAAGTGGGACCAAACTGTGGCTACTCCTCTCTGAAATCCATCATCCTGTCCCAGGGGCTATAAGAGCTCACAAGAGCTTTTGTGGCTCTATGGTTCACTTTGTATGTGTAGGGCATGCTTATAGCAAGTCTTGCTTCTTTCATGTTAGTCCTGGGACATGTACTGACACAGGTGTTTGATGAAAGTCACCTGCTTCTTCTGCAGGTCACAGAGGTTGGTGACAGGAAAGATGGAGGCAGAGTCCAGTTTATCTTTGTGAGTCTTGGTTTCTTTCCATGGGTTCAAGATGTCTTGGCTCCTCCCACTTTAAATCCTGGTGTATCTTCTGACTGCTGGTCCTGATGACCTACGTTGATTTCAGATCCACTGTGGACTCATCTTTCTAATAAATTCTAATAAATGTCTCATTCCACATCACTCACAATAGTTCTACTTTCTGATGTAAACCTAAATAAAATCTGGGTTTTGTATCCATTATTGGAAATGCTTTGGAATAAAAGGGTTTACACACACACACACACACACACACTTTTATTTATTTGTTTTAATGCCTTTATTTATTTATTTTTATGTGGTACTGAGGATCAAACTCAGTGCCTCACACATGCAAGGAAAGTGTTCTACCACTGAGGCACAGCCCCAGCCCAGAAGGGTTTTGAATTTGGAATTATTTACAGAAATTTAAATAATGCATATACATTGTGATGTATCTTGGGTATGGGACACAAATATAAACATGAAATTTATTTGTTTTGTTTATGTATTATGAACAAATTATGAAGGTAATTTCATACAAAATGTTAGTGCATGTGCTTTTTGACCCATCGCAAGAAGTCAAGAGTGAAATTTTTCCCAATGGGCCATTGTGTTGGAGCCAAAGAAAGTTTTGAATCTTGAAGCATTTTAGGTATCAGATTTTTGGATTAGGTCTGCTCAAGATGAACTTGCTTGTTTCACCTCAACTGATTTATGTCTGAGATTCAAACTTCAATCTGGCTGTATGATACATGCAGTTTTTCCATCATCAGAGTTAATATTAAAGGTAGAGAAGGAAAAGAAAGTGGGGTGACTCTAGTTGCCCTGACCATTAGCAAGAATATGGCTAGAGCAACTTTCCCAGGTTGAGTCTTTCCTTTGGCTCTTCTGTGTGTAGATGCTGCAGAGAGAATGTATTATTACTACTTTAACCTGTGTTAGCTCACATAATAATCGGCATTCTAAACATCTATCAGACACCACTCATTAATAAAGTAAAATATATATATATATATATATATATATATATATATATATATATATATATATA